>NW_027468569.1:74684-117184 GCF_046254945.1 Alosa pseudoharengus | reverse complement strand
ATACAGCATGGTGGCAATAACCTTTTCAAATTAGAAAAGAGAATTTATAACAATATTTAAAATATGTTCTAAATAAAAATAATCGAAATTGAAGGTACTAGGAAATAATCAAACCTATTACAGATTTTCTCAATTGATGTGGCACATCACTCAGATCAGAATTGAAATTCTCAAAACTGCTTGTTCAAACTCCATATCATCTTGACAACTTGCCCACATCCTTATATCACTCTCTCCCTTGAGAACATACAGCAATGCCATTAATTTTGTACACATGCCTGCTGTTTTTTACATTCTCAGTTGCTAATGTCATACTGACTCCACGCTGAATAGTAGTACCCCATAAAACAAATTGCCCTTATTTCATCGCTTGAGTCTTTATATGCAAAAGTGTTGACTATAACTGTCATTAGATTACTAGTTGTCATAGCCTGTCTAGCCTATACATTCTGTCTACGTCAGAATGTATAGGCTAGAAAGATACAGTGGTGCTTGACCAAGGGGTGTTTTATTGTATTGGTCATTTTTCATTTGCACAATGCTGTAAAAGCCTTTGTTTTCTTTATACTGTCGCAATGTCAATTGTAAAAACATATTCACTCTCTTGCAATCCAGTGGCTTAGCCAGAAATGTTCAAATCGGTGGGCACAGAAAAAAACAGGTGGGAAAAGCCAATTTGATTGAACATAAGAGAGGCCTAGATTAGATCCATACAAACATTATTAATCATAGGCATGTTATACAGTATGTATGACATAACATTGGAATTTATTGAACGCATTTGATCACAGCCGACAAATTACGCAGAAACATTTTCAACCGAAGCAAAAATGCAAGAATGTTTCTTCCATGCGTCAAATGAAACACAATTGAGACAACACAGATTGACCATATTGGACAAGTGCAAAGCCTTAGGCATGGTACATAGGCATTATAGGCATGGTACATTCATAACATGAAAAGTGGAACTTATTGAACGAATTTCATCATAGCTGACAAATGACGTAGTCGGCTAAACATTTTCTTGCGCAAAACTGCATGAACCCAGCATCAGCGTGTCACATAAAACACAAATTGAAGCATCAGATTGACCATTGGACAATCCTACTGCAAAGACTTTTCCTAGGCATGCTACGTTTAAGACATAAAAAGTGGAATATGAACGCATTTCATCACACAGCTGACAATTACGCAGAAGCATTTTAAACGGCGCAAAACAATGCATGCAGCTTCAGCGCGTTAATTGAGTTATCATAGGCACAGTGTTCGAATTACCATAGGGCCCGGTAGTGCCCAGCCCCCTTAGTTCTGGCCAGGGCACTACTAGTTCTGCTCCAAATCACTGTCAGAGGGGGCCCACTCATTCATTGTCAAGTTGCCAACCCCTAACTATGATAATCTATTTTCCCCGTTGGTTGCAATGTGTATTTCACCCCCAGAATGCAGGGGCACTGCTCTGCATAATAGCCCCCTGTCCTGTCCGATCTCACCCTCCTCTGAATCGAGTTGTTATTATGACCGCCGCGCAGCGAAGCGTCATATAGGTTTAGTCAGATTTATTTTATTTTTTTTATTTTTCGCATGCCCAAATTTCTGTCAATGATTCCCGGGACACTGAAAGACCGGGGTACACGAAACTTGGTGGGCATGTAACCCCACATGGATAGCATGGAACCATCGTTTTTCGTTTTGATCGATCTGTAGCCCCCCCCGCTGGACTGGACCCCCCGAAAGAAGGGTAGGGCAGACACAGTTCTCTGTGAATATCTTGAGAACTGTAGGGCCTAGGATGACCATTTTTTTCCGTATGTTTGCCTCCAGGGGTCATGTTAACCCATTTCATGTGCACACATGTGCACAAACAGATACACACACACACACACACACACATACATTCACAGTAATCATACGTATGACACATACTCACACAGTAGACATATGTACGCTTGCATGCACAGGCACATACGCACAAGCACGCACACACACACACACACACACACACACACACACACACACACACACGCATAACATAAACATGTACATGCACACAATTCAAGAATTTCTCAGAATTATGAACAGGCAAGATGGAGGTGGGGTTGTATAAAATTAATTTTACATGTGAAATCTATGAACTAATCATGTTTTGGTACTTGTTGTCTAGCAGATATCAGTGAGAATTGAGTGTGGATAATGCAATTTAGTGAGACAGTTAGAATCATATAGGCCTTTCAGCGTGATTTATTTTTGTGGAAAAAATGTGCTGGACTGGGCGGCGGTCATATTTTGTACCGCTCTGCGGTACATCTAGTTAATTTTGCTAGAGCGTTGTTAGCGATTGAGCAATTAGCAGCAGTGGAAAAAGTTAAAAGGAATGTAGGCTATGTCGAGGAGTAGGCTATCGGGACTTTAAAATGCAAGGGGCAAGGGAAGGGTCCTGCCTGAAGAAACTCGTCATCGCAGGCAACACGTTTTTACCTAGCCTACATCGGCAGAATGCGAGAGAGGATTCTCTGCGCTTAATGACATTGATGACAAAGCCAGAAATCGTTTAAGGCAGCGCAGCTTAAATGCGCTTCTTTTTCTGAGCATCAATGCGTCTCCCCTGGTCCAGTTCAACCCTAGCCATTCGTGAAATCATGGCTCAAGGCTGGGCATCGTCCATCAACTGCGTGGAAAACGGGAAAAAATGCCTACCAATGGGCCACTTTGGGACTATCTCCAGTAGCCGAGATGTGATAAAGACAGCTGTTTTGTGTTAACTTTCAGTTTTTTCAGTTGTGCGACGTTCAGTTGTGCACGTAAAATATTTGACAATTAGCTCTGCTCAAATTCATTTTTGGCAATAGCCTTTGTTATTAGGCTGAATTTCATAATGTCATATATTTCATTTTAATAAACTGGCTAGCCTGCTTATTATAATCTATTGGATGTTGAATCGACAGTAGCCTTTGTTATTAGGCTGAATTTCATAATGTCATAGATTTCACCCAAAGTGGGCCCCCCCGGAAACGACGGGGTAATTCGAACACTGCATAGGCATGTAACTTTTATGACATGAAAAAGTGTAATTTATTGAACGCTTTCGATCACAGATATACGCCTGTAGCTTCGGTGGGTCATCACATCAAATTGAAACAGATTGGCCATATAGGCAAGCCTATTGCAAAAATGAAAACTTTGTTGGAGAGAGATAGAGAGAGACCTCCTCGGTTCGCGATTAGAGAGAGAGAAAGAGAGAGAGAGACCTCCTCGGTTCGCGATTTGACTGATTCTTGAGCTCTCAGCGGAGTGCTGACTTGCATGCCTTTTTAAAGGCCGTTTACACGACACCGCCGGGTGGATTAGATTAGGTGGATTAGGTGGATAGATGGTGAACGTAAACGATGGAAAGCCCGGACGGACGAGCAAGACTGCAGGTAGGCGGGCCTAGGCCCGTCCAGGCCCGTCCGTGGCTACGCCTATGTTGCAATCACCTCCCTCCACACACGATAATCTCCAACTTTATAGTTTTGAAATAGCTATGCCACAAAGAAAATAGTGCTGCCTTGCGCATTGACAACATGACAAAGCAGTTTGACTATCTTGACATAAACAATGGCGTAAGGACTTGACATTTTGATTGCACTGACAATTTCATTGGTATAAATACTTGCTTTTGAGACATAAACTGAGCATTTTAAGCAAGAAACACACTTTTGCATGTAATCCACTATGTGGTGCAGTTTGCATCAATTATTTTGAGAAATGTACTGTTGTGCAAATGTTAATGATGATTTGAGAAAAACTGTAATCACAGCTCCAAGGGTGTTGGCGTTTAAAGTCGAGCTCAACTATTCCGACTCCAGCAAGAGGAGTTTTTACACTGAACTGCACTGTGCTGGCCAATGCGCTAATGAATGTACTTAGGCCTATATCTTATGTCCAACGAAAATAAGATTAATGTACTTAGGCCTATATCTTATATCCAACGAAAATAAGATTACTGTAATGTACATAGGCCTATATCTTTGCCTATCCAATACAAATAAAAAGAATGTACTTAGGCCTATATCTTTGCCTATCCAACGGAAATAAAATTGAAAAGTTAGATTTGAATCTGTTGAATAGCTTGAAAGCTTCAACATAAACCCTTGCATGTGGGGCACTGTGACAACACACAAGGTATGTTTCAGATAGGGCGCAAAATAAAAAGAATAACCACAAGTGCTGGCATCTTCTACACTGCTACCACATGAGCTGCAGGCATCTTCTACACTGCTACTACATGAGCTGCAGGCATCTTCTACACTGCTACTACATGAGCTGGCATCTTCTACACTGCTGCCACATGAGCTGCAGGCATCTTCTACACTGCTGCCACTGAATCCATCCTCTGCACATCCATCACCGTTTGGTTTGGGGCCGCCACAAAACAGGGCAAACGCAGATTAAAAAGGCTCAGCAGATTACAACGCATAATTCGGACATCTGAAAAAATCATTGGTGCCCCCTCTGCCCCCCCTCCAGGACTTGTACTCTAGTAGGACCAGGAAGTGGGCAGAGAACATCACCAAAGACCCCACACACCCTGCACACACACCCTGCACGCACCCTCTTTAACTAGTTCCGGGTCCAGTGGACCCGAACATCCTGTGTGTAATATAAATGTGAAGGGGGGGTATGCAGGGGGGGTTCATTGAAAATGTTTTCTGATTCATGTTCCTCATAGAAAATCAGCCAAGGCCAATGAATCTTAGTTTAAAAAAATAATTATTTGTATCATTTTTATTAAGCTAAAAACTGAAAACGGGTCCCACAGACCCAAACACCTTATAAGGGTTAACCTCCTCCCCGCTGGCAGGCGCTACAGATCCCTGCGCACGGAAACAACCAGACACAAGAACAGCTTCTTTCCCTCTGCCATCACTGTACTGAACTGCCATCGCTGTACTGAACTGCCATCACTGTACTGAACTGCAGTTAAATGGGTCATCCCCTCTTTGGCCATTCACCCACTTATCCTTCACATTACATTACATATGCACCTTGCACACATTGCATGCATACATTTGCACTATTACTTGTGCACTTTATATCCACTCCATGTGTACTTGTCTTCATACTATGCCTTATTTGTATTTTGTATATTATGTTTAAGGGACACCAGGCAAGCCTGATGCTTTTTCTCTACGAAACTCCCCCTCGCTCGGTCTGAAGCTCTTTTTTTTTTTCTTTGCATCTTCCGTCAAGGGTTTTCGCTGCTTCTTCGCCGGCTCTGCCATTATACACACGTTTGCAACAATCGCTAGCGTTTCGTTAGCCTCCCTCTGTGCTGTGGATGCAGGATGGAAACTGAAACTGCTTCGGTCGCCGGATACGATACACTGAACTTGCAAGCGGGATATTCTTCCTACAGGCAGTAGGGGCGGGCGAGAGAGTCTTCATTCGCCCTGTAATGAGTCATTTACCGACTTACGAAGATGAGTAATTAACACGAAAACGTTGCCTGGTGTCCCTTTAATACGTTGATATGTGCCTATATATATATTAAATATATATATATATATATATATATATATATATATATTCATTAGGTGTAATTTGAGATTATTTAATGCTAACTCTAAAACTAACACTAACAGGCTTGTCAAACATGAGATATTAGAGGGAAAGTGGGAAAATGTCATTTCCACAACCGTCTTTTCCACATCTGTCTCCATGGTAGTGATAAAGACAGGTTGGCTTGTTTTTGTTCGGTTGTGGAAATGACCATTGCTTTTGCAATGTCTGGAAAAATGTCAAAAAATACATATTATTCCATAAAAATCAGCACAGCCAACTTCAGGGTAGGTATCTAGGCATACTGGGGAAACAAATTATGCCAGTAATATTTTAATTACAAATGTTTCAATGTTTCAAATGTCCAGGTCCAAAAAGTACCATAGTTGGAGAATCACCCAGATATATATATATATATATATATTGTTGTCTATATTGTACAGTATGTGCCTCTTAATTACTAGTCTATTGAATGTTTTACTACTACATAGGTGCCAACTCTCACGCATTGGCCGTGAGACACACGCATTTGATTAGTTTCACACGCTCACACGCCACACCCCCGATTTCTCACGCTAGCTGAAGTGTCAACCCGGTCGGTCAGATGCCTGAAAAATGAGTTTAGCCTATCTATAGATCTAGGCTACCTGTTGAGCCACGGTTATGCTTTCAGAGACGGTGAGAGGGTTCAAGAGCACCCCCTGTCTGTGGAATTTTCTAAATTTTCTCTCATTTGCGATGCTACTTCAGAAGCCATCCCAGGCGCATCCCCCCCGCATTTCCCCGGCTTCAGGTATGCTTTGAGTATTATTGAGTATTTTTCACGCTGAAGTGTCAACCTGGTAGGTCAAATACCTGGCAGATGAGGTTCAACTAAACTAAACCTATACATGATATCACACATCACGTGAACGTGCGGAATCTAAGCTTTCCAATGATATTGGCGACAAGTTGCTGTGATAAATGGTTCGCGAGAGAATTAACATTGAACCGACGTGCAATTTAGGCTAATCATATTTGCATTTACCCATTACTCTCGGTTTAATATTTCACTAACCCTGGAAAACCCTATTTCACAATAAACAGCAAACCTACCGAATACGAGGATATAAAGCATGCCTCTGTGCAATAAGTGGTCCCTGAGTAATCCGGTTTTGAAATTGCAACACATTTCTACATAGCCTCATTGGGGCGAAATTATAATGTATTCTAATGTAAACTATTTGTCAGTAGGCCTACATACATTTTTGTAAATTGCTCAGCCATAGATTATCCCACTATCATGGTTCTTATATTGTCAGGTTCCAGCCAATCCCATTACAGATAAATGAATATATATTGGCATGCTTCCTTGTGACATTAATGCAAAAATATGAAGAAAATAACGAGACACAAATATTGATATAAAGCCTGACATAAGCCATATGCAAACATTCACATCATGCAGATATGGGTACATCCTGAAAAAGGAATAGCATGTAGGCTATGGCCATTACAATGACCAATATATTATCTTAAATAAACTAGCTGAATAACACAGGTGACCACTTCTGCATAATTTCATGGAGTGCTGAAATGTACACACATTTTTGAACATTTCTGAACTGTGAAATGTAGCATATGTTGTGAACTTATTGCAATATCACCATAACTATTCCACCTGTGTGTGCATGGTTATAATTCTGAAGTGCAAAATAGCTTTTTAAAATTGTTAGTTTGGACCCCCCACCCCCACTTTTGCCGTGTGAAATACCAGTGCTGTTTTCAGCATCTGTTTAGTGCTTCATTGTCATTTTCATTGGATTCTCCCACTTGCGCGTAAATCGCTCATAAACTTTTTTTTTTTTTGTTACACGCATTCTCCCATTCCGCTTCTGTCACACACACAGTGACAAGCGCCAAATCCCCCGCAGTGTTGAAGAGATCAGTCGTCCCCCTCACTTTTGATAAGGTAAAAAGCCTTATAGGTACGCCAAATAAATAATAACCTATAGGTTTACGCTAGGCTATGTAAAACTCCCCATTAACAGCATCACGTTACTAACCACAGCTAAGACTGCACAATCTCTATTCACTCTGTTGGATATCTGAAGCCAGTTTGTCTACTTAGATACTGTAAATCCTCAAATTATGGCCGGGGTCTTAAGACAAAGTACAGGCCTTTAGGGGCAGGATTGTATTCGAGACAGCCCTTTATTTCTTATGCGAGTTTTATTTTGAGACATGCATTTCTTGGAGCGGCATACTGGTAGGCCTTCAAAAGCATGACATTTTCGGTTTAGTTTGATATTTAATTTACTTTTGGACTGTTTGATTATATTGTTAAATGTTGGGACTGATGGGCACTGAAATCTGGGAAGGTATTTGATGATCACTGTTGCGTTCCATGTAGTTGAAAGAGTGTCGGGATTTTAAACAAACCATCCGCTTTCATGCGTTCATTGAACGTCCGCGGTGCTGTAATGGAAACCTTATTGCGTAGCCAAGTAGCCTATTGAGTTATTTTTAAATTATGCATGATTTACTTTTTATTAATTTCGTAGGCTGGCTTTATTTTGTTATATAGAAGTATGTAAATAACCTGTTAAAATGTACCAGAATTGAGGAAATTGCATCTAGTCCAAAAAAAAAATTCTGGGGGAGGACCCCCATACCCCCCGCTGAAATGTCCCATCAACTTTCACAATGCCTCAAGTAGGCTAGATCCCTTTGATACCAATGTTCATGTGGGACCCTGGTCCCAGGGATGGATTACTGCATGGGCCTTCCGGGCCCAGACCCAGGGGCCCAAGGTGTCAGGGGGCCCTGAAGCCCAAGCCTTTGCATGGAATCATTGCCTCAATATCAACACATCAGGATGTAGGCTATGAATCTGATTGAATTTAGTATTGCCCATCCCCAAAATGCACCAGAATACAGGAAATCACATTAAACAAATTCAAAAATTTCTGGGGGAGTACCCCCAAACCCCCCTTCCACATATGCGACAATTAGTGGGGAGCCCTTAATACATAGCACATAATCCGTCCATGCCTGGTCCCTACACCTGAGAACCACTGATGTACGTTTTTTTTACTGTACGGTATAATGCTGAATGAGCCAAACAAAAATGTATGCAGCAAAATTTTGGTTGGCCCCACCAAATCTCACTCCAAGGTTTTTTGAAAAGTTGGCAGCCCTGCTACTACATGTCTAGGTGTTACTACTACATGTCTATTTGTTGAATGTATAGAGAGTTTAACACCTACCGAAGTCAAATTCCATGTATATGTAGCCTAAGTATACTTGGCCAATAAAAACTAATTCTGATTCGGATAATAACTTACAGTAACGCCTTGTCGCCCCACTCTGGCTATTTACAGTAATCACAGTGCGCCACAGTTCTGTTAAGCATGTAGATAGATGTTGATATATTGGTAGCCTAGGCCTACCAGTTAAAATATTTGCCAATTTAGAACCGTATATAGGCCTATTATGTTTAGAACCATTTTGACATCATTTCAATCTTGGAGAAAAGTTTTGAAAAAGTTTCCTTTTTAGATTTTGTACAAACTACTGAACATTCACATTACAGAAAAAACGTAAAATCTGGAAACGGAGGGGGAGTGGAGATAAAAGTTAAAACGTTGAAGCTAAAATAATCAGGCGTTCACTGTGGACACCTACAACCGGCTAACGGAGGTCCTTTTCCACACGGATTATTCGATTTGAGGTGGACATCATGCCGACTGTCAGCGTGAAAAGGGACCTTCTCTTTCAGGCTTTGGGGAAAACTTACAGTAAGAAAACTCCACTACTAACATGCCTACTGTCGTAGACATCTACATTTGACATGTTTAGTGTAGAAACGACTTTTTATAGAACAGGAGAAATGCAAGATAGTCAGCAAGCAAGCATGCTAGCACGACATAAGGTTATGGTTGCGTGTCAGTTTCCAATAGGCAAAGCCATTGTTTGTATCCATAGAGACACCTTTTATTTCTGCTTGGGGTTTGTTGTAGAACTTCATAATGATCTTGGAACCGGATATGTATGGAGACAGCAGTGTATGTCATTATTTTGTTTCTACGAGGATGCCCAGATACGTGTAGCCAGATGCTCACTAGACACCGATTGCATCATGTCAGACGCTACTTCCGTTGGGCTGAATTCACATGATTAAAGTCAACTGTAGTTTTAAGATGCGTTGAAATCAGGATGATTTATTTAAATTATCTTTAAATAAATAGAGTATGTTGGGACAAGCCTTTGTTTCTTTATTCTGTTGTATTATTTGATTTGCTTTGAGTCTGTGACGTAATCATAATGCGCCTGTCAAATACAATATTCGGATTCAATACACCAGTTTTAGCTTTTTCATCATTTATCATAAACTAAATGAAAGTCATGTTTACTAATCATTCTTGCTGCCTGTTCTAGGCGATGAGGAGTTTGACGAGCTGTGTTTTGAGTTTGGACTGGAGTTGGATGAGATTGTAAGTATAATTGTGCTGATATAAAGTGTAGCCTACTTCTTCACCATGTTTGTGTTTGTGTGTAATGTTTTCTGCCCATGTTGTGGTTTATCACTGAAACTGTGAGGTGCTGCTGCACCATACCGAGTGAAATAGCTGTGCTTCTGTGATTGATATGTTTTGATCACAAATGAAGCATCCTGTGTTAAATTGCTGCACTGTGTAAAGTGATGGTTATGATGTAATGAGGACAAAGTGTTGCGATGTGACAAAAAACAAGCGATATGCTGAGGGGAGATGGTGGAATACAAATGTGTATTCATAATCATTATAATAATTTAGTTTATAAAATAATTATTGATTTTATCAAATAATATATAATTGCATAATGTTAACTTATATTGTAATCCATCTTAATAGTTTCTCTCAATTTGGAACGTTATTCATCACGTTACGGTATGGGCAAATACGTAATGCAGTATGGCACCGCCCTAGCTGTAGTAGCAGGGTAAGCCAGGGCTACAGTGGTCTTAGAGGAAAGGAAGGCATTTAATTAGAGAGCAGAGGCCTTTAGGGGTAAATTAGAGAGCAGAGGCCTATAGGGGTAAATTAGAGAGCTGTCTGGCTTTGCATCACTACAGTGAACCTCACGTGTGATTGTGTGAATGTTATGCAGAGTTGTGTGTGTGCTTTTAATGAGGTTATTATGGGATGTGTCTGTGCGGCGTTGAAACTGGTGTTTTATGATGATGTGGTGTAGATGTTGGACTGTGTGTGTGTGTGAGATATGTTGTGTTGTAGCTGGTGTGCTTATTGTGTATTGGGATGGTTTGCGTTCGGTGATGGTTTGCTGTATTTGACGTGGTTGTAGCTGGTGTGCTTGTTGTGTATTGGGATGGTTTGCGTTCGGTGATGGTTTGCTGTATTTGAGGTGGTTGTAGCTGGTGTGCTTGTTGTGTATTGGGACTGTTTGCGTTCGGTGATGGTTTGCTATGTTTGAGGTGGTTGTTGTGGATTGTGCTAACGGTTGTCATGGCGCTGGTGTTGTCAGACGTCGGAGCGGGACATAATCAGCCGTGAGCAGGGTGGGGAGAAGGCATCGGGGGCGTCCGACGTGGTGCTCTACAAGATCGACGTCCCCGCCAACCGATACGACCTGCTCTGCCTCGAAGGACTAGTGCGAGGCCTGCAGGTGTTCAAGCAGAGGTGAGCGCGTGTGTGTGTGTGTGTGTGCGCACATGTATTTGGATGTGTTTTTTCTACTTATGTTTGAGCACCCATGTTTACAGGTGTGTGTGTGCGTGTGTGCGTGCGTGCGTGTGTGCGTTCTTGAACAGGATTGAGGCTCCTCGGTACAAGCGTGTGAAAGCCTCTGGTGGGGAAGCTCAGAAGCTCATCATTACAAAAGAGGTCAGTGTGTGTGTGTGAGAGAGAGAGAATATCTGTCAGTAGTGTGTTTTTGTGGTACTGATGTGTGTAAATAGGTGTGTGTGTTTCTGTGCCCGTGCAAGGACGTATAAATATGTGTGTGTGTGCGTGCGATGATTTGTAAGTGTGTGTTTGTGTGTGCGCATGCGAGGATGTGTAAATATGCGTGTGTGTGTGTGTGTGCGCGCATGCAATGATGTATATGTGTGTGTGCATGCGAGGATGTGTAAATGTGTGTGTGTGTGTGCATGCGAGGATGTGTAAATGTGTGTGTTTGTGTGTGTGTGCGGGTGCATGCAAGGATGTGTAAATATAATATATATGTGTGTGTGTGTAAATATGTGTGTCTAGACGGCAGCAGTGAGGCCTCATGCAGTGGCTGCAGTGTTGAGGAACATCAGTTTCACCCAGGAACGCTACGACAGCTTCATCGAACTGCAGGAGAAACTCCACCAGAACGTCTGCAGGTCAGGTTCTAGTCTCTGAACATCTAGAAAAACTCCTGCAGATAATGTTCTAGGCTCTTACCCTGGAAAATCCAGAGTTCTCGCAAGAGCACAATTTGAATTGTCTCTGCGAGACACTCTGGCAATGAGTAATGATGCACGTTACTTTTGCCACTTGTATCGCGGGGAGCCAATCACATCGGTGTATCTGATATAGGCGGGCCAAAGGCAAGCTAAACGGATGACAGTCGCAATTGTGTCAAAGTCCGGAATCAGTCAGTAAACATTGGTCGTATAGTCTTATCTAATTGCGTGCAGTGAGATTTTCAAATGCACGCTTGGTGCCGCCCCTCGAGTTGGGCCATTACATTAATCGTGGCCAGGCTCTAGAAACTCCACCTGAACATCTACAGGTCATAATCTAGCCTGAAGCTCCTGAACATGCTGTAAACAGGCTAACAAGCGCTTACTGGGTTCTCCTACACAGAACAGACAGGCTAATAAGCTTTTACTGGGTTCTCCTACACAGAACCGACAGGCTAAGAAGTGCTAGAAAATGGTGGCGCAACTGGTTTGGTTTGTGTCTGGTTTGGTCATTTTCAAGCCCTAAAACTCATACTGTGTCCTGATTGGCTTCTGATATTGTGTGTGGGTTTTGATTGGCTGCTGATATTGCTGTCTGTGTCCTGTTTGGCTGGTGATATTGCTGTCTGTGTCCTGATTGGCTTCTGATATTGCTGTGTATCAGCTGATGTTTTCTTTTTGTTCCTGTCCTTCCAGGAAGAGGACCCTAGTTGCCATAGGAACCCATGACCTGGACACCATCAGTGGTCCGTTCACATACACGGCCAAAGCACCCAACGACATCCGCTTCACACCCCTCAACCAGAGCAGCGAGTACACAGCCAATCAGCTCATGGGCCTCTACAAGGTCTGCTCCTATTGGCCATAACACACAGGGGGAGGGTCTGATTAGCCACGATTGGCCAATAGACACATCAGCTCTTTGTAACTTGGGCTCTAATTGATTGATCAATATGATTTCTTTGACATGGCTACAGGGAGGGGTTGCCCTAGCAGCAGTCTTTGTTATTGTAGACATTGCCACGGTAACGGTTAATGTTTTTGTGGAACAGACGGATAGTCACCTGCGTCACTACCTGCACATCATCGAGGATGAGCCTCTATACCCAGTGATCTACGACAGCAACGGAGTGGTGCTATCCATGCCCCCGATCATCAACGGTAACATACACACACATTTATACAGAAGCATTTGTTAGTCAGTCAGTAGCTTTAAGGTCTCCCTCTCTCCTCTCTCTCTCTCTGTTTGTCTGCAGGGAACCATTCAAAAATCTCTCTCAACACAAAAAATGTTTTCATTGAGTGCACAGCTACAGATCTCACAAAGGTAAGTATGCTCATACTCACACACACATGCACGCACACACACACACACACACACACACACACACACACACACACTAGAGTTTAGATTCTCTGCCCGAGCCCGAACTTGACACACTTGACCCGCGGGCCGGGCCGATATTTCCAGCTCTATCCTCGGGCCGGGCCGGGTCATTAATCAAGCATTTTTTTTTTATTATTTTTTTTTATTTTTATTTATTAGCCTACTTGGGTGGGGAGGTAAAGCTATGCCATAGTCAGAAATAATATTATATATTTTACAAAGTAGGCCAAAGTAACAAGTGTGTACAAAGTTGGCTCAGAGTTACAAAATGTCATTTGTGATGTCATCTGCGCAACACAGGTCACGCATCACACCTGCTGTGCTGTATTGTGTAGCTCACGCATCACACCGGGCCTGCTGTGCTGTATTGTGTAGCTCACGCATCACACCTGCTGTGCTGTATTGTGTAGCTTCAGTGCAACGTAAAGCTTGAAGATGTAAAGAAAGAAATAAAAACAGGAGAAATAACTTGGAGCAAGTTTGGAGAAAAGTCGGAGGTAACCTATGCATTTGTCAGGTATGCTATGCACTTTGCATTAAGTGCGCACGATGTTCACCTCTATGACAGCAAAAAGACTTTAAGATGAACATGAAGCAGGCTTGCCATGGCAGAAATAATGATAGCCAGCCTTCAATGTCCTCTTTTGTCACTTCTCCAAGCATACACCTGAGAGCGAGGCAAGCCCTCACAGAGAAATGCCTTGAGTTTTGCTGCAGGGACATAATTTTACGTTGTAAGTGCTTACGTTTCTACATTCGGATTCATTTGCGATCCATTCCATTCTGAATAAACAAACATTCTTCATCCTCCGTTGCATTATTCATTAATATAATTCTAAACGGATTTCTGTAGCTCAAACAGCTCGGAATTGTAGTTGAGAACGTCAGTTATTATAATGGCCCACATATTTAAAAAATGTTGGGTTTAAATCGGGCTGGGGCTCATAATTACAGTTAATGTGTTGGGTCAGGCTCGGGCACAATGTGCACAGGTAGGGTCGGGCTTGATTTTTTGGGCCCGATCTAAGCTCTAACACACACATACACACACACACTGGCTTTACAGTCCTATGTAAAATGTACTCCTGTCATTAACCATATTAGTGTGTGTGTGTGTGTGTGTGTGTGTGTGTGTGTGTGTGTGTGTGTGTGTGTGTGTGTGACACTTTTACAGGCAAAGATTGTGCTGGACATGATGGTGACCATGTTTAGCGAGTACTGTGCGGAGCCCTTCACGTAAGAAATGTGTTTTGCACACACACACACTGCACACACACACTGCACACACACACACACACACACACACTGCACACACACACACACACACTGCACACACTGCACACACTGCACACACACACACTGCGCACACACACACACTGCACACACACACTGCACACACACACTGCACACACACACACACTGCACACACACACACACACACTGCACACACACACACACACTGCACACACACACACACACACACACACACACACACACACACACTGCACACACTGCACACACACACACACACACCGCACACACTGCACACACACACACTGCACACACACACACACACACACACACACACACACACACACACACACACTGCACACACCGCACACACTGCACACACACACACACACTGCACACACACACACTGCACACACACACACACACACACTGCACACACACACACACACTGCACACACTGCACACACACACACTGCACACACTGCACACGCACACACTGCACACACACACTGCACACACACACACACACACACACACTGCACACACACACACACTGCACACACACACACACTGCACACACACACACACACACTGCACACACACACACTGCACACACACACACTGCACACACTGCACACACACACACACACTGCACACACACTGCACACACTGCACACACACACACTGCACACACTGCACACACACACACTGCACACACTGCACACACACACACACACACACTGCACACACACACTCTGCACACACACTGCACACACACTGCACACACTGCACACACACACACACACACACACTGCACACACACACACACACACACTGCACACACACACGCACACACTGCACACACTGCACACACTGCACACACACACACACACACTGCACACACACACACTGCACACACACTGCACACACACTGCACACACACTGCACACACTGCACACACACTGCACACACTGCACACACACACACACACACACACACACACACTGCACACACTGCACACACTGCACACACACACACACACACACACTGCACACACTGCACACACACACACACACACCACACACACACACACACACACACACACACACACTGCACACACTGCACACACTGCACACACACACACTGCACACACACTGCACACACACTGCACACACACACTGCACACACACTGCACACACACTGCACACACACACTGCACACACTGCACACACACACACACACACACACACACTGCACACACTGCACACACACACACACACACACACTGCACACACTGCACACACTGCACACACACACACACACACACACTGCACACACACACACACACACACACACACTGCACACACTGCACACACTGCACACACTGCACACACACACACTGCACACACACTGCACACACACTGCACACACACACTGCACACACTGCACACACACACACACACACACACACACTGCACACACTGCACACACTGCACACACACACACACACACACACACACTGCACACACTGCACACTGCACACACTGCACACTGCACACAATGCACACTGTAGTACACACAAATACAGCAACTCAAATACTTTGACTGTCCTCTGATCTCTCTCTCTCTCTCTCTCTTCCCCCCTTCTCCCTGTAGGGTGGAGGAGGCTGAAGTGTTGTATCCTGATGGGCGGTGTTGTGTGTACCCTGTACGTATCATTGCATTCAGCACTCATCTGCACTACTAGTTACAATGCCATTCTATGGGGCAGTTATAATGCCATACTGTGGGGCAGTTATAATGCCATACTATGGGGCAGTTATAATACCATACTATGGGGCAGTTATAATGCCATACTATGGGGGGCAGTTATGTAAGGGATAATGGACGACATGGTGGTCTGTTAACAGAAATTGCGAAGCGGAAAGCTAAGGTTCATCAGAATCCTGGGATATGCCCGCTTGACAACGGGAGAGATGGAACTAACGACTGGCCTTTGGCCGTAGCAACCATCCATTTAGAACTAATGACTGGCCCAGGATTCTGATGAACCTTAGCTTTCCGCTTCGCGTCGGGGCCGTTTTACAACCTCAACAGACCACCGTGTCGTCCACTAAAGGGAGCAGGTGTTCGTGCGTGCGTGCGTGCGTGCGTGCGAGTTCTTACTGATTGTGTGTGGGGTCCCCAGGAGCTGGTCTACAGGACGGAGACTCTCTCAGGAGACTTTGTCAACCGCAGAGTGGGCATCAAGTGAGTCATGCAAACACACACACACACACACAACACACACATTAACTTTTTGGCCTACTAGCCAAAGTGGCCGGCCAAAAATATTTTTTACCAGCCAAAACTTAACGTTACTTTTCTTAACTGTTCTGAAAGTGGCCTATCATTAGCCCCAGCTCAATGTCCAAATGAACGGGCCTTCTCAATGTTCAAATGAACGGGCCTTCTCAATGTCCAAATGAACGGGCCTTCCCAATGTTCCCAATGTCCAAATGAACGGGCCTTCCCAATTCAATTGAACGGGCCTTCCCAATGTTTGGAGGTCCAATAGTTTTGTAGCCTGTAATCGGTGTTGAAGCAGAGCGAACGAATTCCGTTGCTCCAGAGCTGTATATACACGGTGCCGCGTTGCTCTGTCTTGGTCAGTAACCAAGGTAACCAAGGATCGTTACTAATGACCACTGCAAAAATATGACATCGGCAACAGCTTATTTTTCAGCTATAAATTCCGTCTCATATCATTACGTCAGTAGTTAGTTGGCCATCATTAAAAGTGAAAGTGAGGAAGTAATAGCCTACATTTCTAAACAATATCTGAAATGTTTGCATTGTGTGGCGATGTACTTCGTTTCTCAGCAGATGCATGTGAGTAATGACTAAGACTAAAATGTATTGTCCTCATGTCAACATTAGGCGAACAGAACACTGATGCGAATCGGAGTTGATATGGCAAGCCAGTTTAGCGTGACAGACTGAAGTAGCGGAGTTGATATGGCAAGCCAGTTTAGCGTGACCGACTGAAGTAACGGAGTTGATATGGCAAGCCAGTTTAGCGTGACAGACTGAAGTAGCGGAGTTGATATGGCAAGCCAGTTTAGCGTGATAGACTGAAGTAGCGGAGTTGATATGGCAAGCCAGTTTAGCGTGACAGACTGAAGTAGCCTATTCTCGCAGTTGATAAGCAGCCAAAGTGTCACAGTACCTGCCATTATTCAACGGCCAATACAAACATGTAATTCCCATTGGCACTTGGTGGTTGCTAATTTCGAACCCCACACACACACACACACACACACACACACACACACACACACACACACACACACACACACTGATGTCTCTCTTCCCGTCCAAAGAGAGTCTGCAGAGAGTATCGCTGCGTTGCTGACACGCATGTGCTTGAGGTCGGAGGTCACCGGCCAGGGCGACGAGATCGATCAGGGTGGAGGTTCCGCCCACGCGCTCTGATGTCATCCACGCCTGTGACATCATGGAGGACGCCGCCATCGCCTACGGCTTCAACAACATCATCCGCACCACGCCCAAAACCTACACAGTAGCCAATCAGGTGAGAGAGGCTTAATAACCACGCCCAAAACCTACATAGCACAGCTAATCAGATTAGAGGGTCCAATTGACCATAGCAGTGCAGTGTAGTTCCTTGCTGATTTTGTATACTTACTTATCTTTGTGTGTGTGTGTTTTAGCTCCCGTTGAATAAGTTGACAGAGTTGCTTAGGACTGACTTGGCTGCTGCTGGTTTCACTGAGGCACTGACGTTCGCTCTGGTAAGAAACACACACACACCACCCAACATAATGCGCACGCTCTCCTACACACACGTATTGCCATAATAATTTGCTCTGGTAAGAACACACACACACACACACACACACACACACACACACACACACACACACACACACACACACACACACACACACACACACACACACCACCACCAGCACCAAACATATGCGCACGCTCACCCACACACACACATATTACCAGACTCACTGAGACATGACATTTGCTCTGATGAAACACACACACACACACACCCCCCCCGACATACTGTATGTACACATGCACCTACACACATCTTCACACACAGAAATTTCACATAGACCCAAGCATACACTTCTGTGTGTGTGTGTGTGCGTGTGCACGTGTGTGTGCGCCTGTGTGTGTGCGCGTGTGTGCGTGTGTGTGTGTGCGTGTGCGTGTGCGTGTGCGTGCGCGTGCGCGTGTGTGTGTGTGTGTGTAGTGTTCACAGGAGGACATAGCAGAGAAGCTAGGGAAGAAGATAAAGGATGTGAAGGCTGTGCACATCGCCAACCCAAAGACCGCTGAGTTTCAGGTGAGACCCTTTATACACACTGTGAGAAGTTGAACTTTCCCCCTTCTCCCTACTGTATATCGGACTTTAGAGACGTTTTGGTGCGCCACTTGAAATGCAAGAGAGGGAGAGACTCCACTCGGTTGCACACACACATACAGTACATGCACCCATACGCACACAGTCACCCGCCACATCTCCCTGGCGTATAAACGATGTTGTGTGTTTGTTTGAAGTATTGTTTCATGTTGTGTAAAGTGTGTTTGGTGTACACACACACAGCACCCTTTACACACACACAGCACCCTTTACACACACACACACACACAGCACCCTTTACACTGTCACACACAGCACCCTCTACACACACACACACAGCACCCTTTACACACACACACACACACACAGCACCCTTTACACTGTCACACACAGCACCCTCTACACACACACACACAGCACCCTTTACACACACACACACACACACAGTACCCTTTACACACACACACATACACACACACACAGTACCCTTTACACACAAAATAAGTCCTGACAGGGCGAGCCGGACCCCGACGCACAGTGGAGGGGTCTTGTCCCGCCCTGAAGGGACTTATTTTCCCAGTAATGACCGGCGTTCTATACATTATCCCGCTTACTACACGGCTACTTGCCAAAACGAAATAATAAACTCCCCACGATATGACTTAGCCTACATAGCCTAGACTATAGCGTATTTGTTACGCTTCATCGTGGCATTTGCTGTGAAACAAATAGTTCGCAACAACACACGCTGAACTTGAATCAAACATTCTTTAGAACACAGCTGATCAACCGTCTGCTTTCACTTTTGAATGAAGTTCCAGTCCTTGCGTAGTGATATGAAAGACGTATCAGAAGCACAAAACCCGTTGCCATTGACAGCGGTAATTATATGTTTGCAGCGGTAATTACATGAATATATTTTACGGTAGAAGTTCTACTTGCCTTGTGAAGAGCCGTGTAATGTTGAATAATCATCTCAATATTGACCAAAATAATCATATTATGATTTTTGGCATAATCGAGCAGCTTTGCTCAAGATCAATAATGATGGTCGATCTCTTTCATTACGGTTGGATCCTTAAAAGAATGTGTTAGACGTGAAATTATTAAGTTTTGCACAGTGGTGTGAAGTAGCTGTGTGTGTGTGTGTGTGTGTGTGTGTGTGTGTGTGTGTGTGTGTCCCAGAACTTACTGAGTGTAGTTCCATGTCTGTCCTGCAGGTGGCGCGCACCACTCTGTTGCCAGGGTTACTGAAGACTTTGGCAGCCAATCGCAAGATGCCCCTCCCTCTCAAGCTGTTTGAGATCTCCGACATCGTATTGAAGGATGACAAGAGAGGTGTGTGTGTGTGTGTGTGTGTGACTGTGTGTGTGTGTGTGTGACTGTGTGTGTGTGTCTGTGTCTGTGACTGTGTGTGTGTGTGTGTGTGTGTGTGTGTGTGTGTGTGTCTGTGACTGTGTGTGTGTGTCTGTGACTGTGTGTGTGTGTCTGTGACTGTGTGTGTGTGTCTGTGACTGTGTGTGTGTGTGTGTGACTGTGTGTGTATGTGTGTGTCTGTGACTGTGTGTGTGTGTCTGTTAGGCTTGGGTATCGAATATCGAGTATTGGTTGGAACCGGGACTATCTTTGCGATTTTCCCGGAATCGTTCAAAAGTTTAAATTTCGATTCCTACTTTCGATTCCCAGTCTGCCGACAGGAAGAAGAAACGTCTGAACACCAACGAAGAAGCGCATAGTTAATAGAATTAAAATTCATGGAGAAGGTCAGACTATTTCATTCAGAAAGCAGGGTTCCCGAGGATCCTTAAAAAGTCTTAAATAGGCTACAACTGAATTTTCGAAAGAGAGGTATTAAATGTGCGTATGGGACCGCCAGCGAGTGCAAGAGAGCGAGTGATGTCTCCATCCAGTTTCGTGTATTTAAAACGCAATTGTATACGTGATAGGCTATTAGGCTACGGGAGGAAGTGTAGTGGTTGCAGAGTGAAGATGTTTTTCACGGGTTTGGTTAAAGGTGTGAAAACGGTAATAATACAGTAGGCCTATGTACAAAATAATATGCCTGGCGTTTTCGTGGTGTAGCTGAGGCCTGAGAGATAGACAGGGTAGCCTACGTGGAATGAGGGAGCCTACGGTAGAATGAGCGGGAGAAAGAGTTGGTAAGCCAGTTAGCGATAGGTTGGCCATATGTTCGAATTTAGGCCGGACATATGGATTTTAAAAGCCCTGTCCGGCGTCCGGCGCAGCCTCAAGCCGGACGTTTATTTGTTCTCCTTTTTGGAGTTGCGCTTGGCATCTAAAGTCTTTGCTCGGACGCAGCATCGTTTCACAAACTATGGACGCGAAGACTGCTGGTGAAATTATGTGCAGTTCTTCGCAATCAGGAGGAAATACTGTATACCGGTATGTTAAGTTGATCTGTTTGCATCTTTCCAGCGTGTGTTGCTGGCCTAGCCTAGGGAAGAAAATATCTGTCTTAAGTTATAATAGCCTACCTGTAATATCTGCCAGCAGCTTGCTTGCCAGCGTTTCCCAGTAGGCTAGGCCTACTTAGCAAAAGTTGTGAAATATAACCGCATATGCTTTGAATGTCGGCGACTGCTACATAAAAATACGTGCGTTCATAACGTGCGTGCTTGATGAAACCAGCAGTTTTCAGCAGGATCATGCGAAGAGGACCTGTCTCTTAATTAATTTAAAACAAGTCAATGGTTTTACAATGTTTCAGTCAAGCTTTGGTTGGTTTAGATACAACTGGTATGCAAAATGTAAAGTAGTGGATTAACTTTAATTTGCTGTGCTGCATATGGACAATAGATGCACATAGTAAATTATATAAAGTAGGCTTATTAAAATATGTAAATAGCTTAGTTAACTTTGAAAAAAATATTTAAGGGAATCCAGTCCAGTGCACATGTCTTTGGCAAGTAGCCCTAGGCTACTACAGACACAGGTGAAGAACAGCCTCAGCAGTAAGCAAAACCAAATATGTACAGTACAGCCAGCTTCAAAAGCAAGCAGTCCAGACCCTAAAATTGGGCATTTATAGCTGTGAAGGTAATTCACACACAATTATTTTCTTTCGCCAAAATATTTTTGGTAACTTCTGTAGACATCCAAAATGGGGTGGGGGTTAAAATTAGTAGGGAAAAAAAACTATTGCATTAAACAGTCTTATATATCTTTTTGCCGTGGTATAGTCTTAATTTTCATTTAGATGTCTTGAAAAGGTCTTAAAAGTCTTTAAATTTGCACTTGGAAAATGTGCAGATACCCTGAGAAAGACCGTTGGTTAGCTAGCTCATTTAAAATATCCTAAACTTTTTTTGACCCTGCCTTTAAAAAAAATCGGAATCGAGAATCGTTAGGAACCGGAATCGAAATAAGAAATCGGAATTGGAATCGGAATCGTTCAAATTGAAACGATACCCAACCCTAGTTGCAGCTGATATGGTTTCATCGAGTAGCCTATTTAGCATTGAGGCTCTCTAGGAATGCTGGTAGCCTGTGGATCTTAACGGGGCCAAACTGTTGGAAGCCCCACCCCACCCCACCCCACCCCAATAACAGCTGAGAGTGCATTATGATAGATACCCCATCCTCCCTTGCCCTTTCTCTTTACTGCCTGCCTTTCTTTATCTCTGCTTAGCCCATCTCTCCCCCTGCACTGCTTCAGACTTTCTATCGGAGCTATATACCCCCCTCATTTTTTTTTTCCCTGTCTGTATATCTCTCTACCGCTCTCTCTCTCTCTCTCTCTCTCTTTCTCTTTCTCTCTCTCTCCCCTCACCCCTCTGCCCCCCCCCCTCTCTAAGTGCCATCCCTGCATTCTCTGTGGGATCTGTTGCCAGGAGACAGAATTCTCTAGCTATTGTGTGGATACAAAGGCTAGGCTTGCTGGCTGGGTGGTGGTGGTGGTGGTGGTGGGGTGTTCTACATCACCCACCGTGGAGAGAGTTGGGGGCTCTGGGGAGATGGGGGAGGTGGAAGCTAAAGAAGTGAGAAGGCTGACCCAAAGCCATACATACACGCACACACACCAGACACACAGAGATTTTCTGTCGCTGGTCAGGGGGGTGAGGGGTTGTTAGAGGCTTAGATTGGCCAGATTAGCACCCCTGGTGGACTGGCTGTCTGAGTCATATCCCAGAGTGCCGAGTCAGGACTAACTCAGTGTCTGGAGGTTCAGAGCCGCTCTTCCATGCACTGGTTGGAGCCTGCACCTGCCTACCGTTGTCTGAGGCATCGTCCTCTCCCCACTCCAATCCCAGCTATTCCTCAGTGTCTCCTCAGCGTCTGCTATTTTTCTGCAGTTTGGTCATTATACCAATGTGCTGTTGTCCTTTTTATGGATACACCACACACACAGACAGAGACACACTGACACACACACACACACCGACGGACACACACACTTGTTAATCATCATAATTGTCATCTTTCCTAAGGCTGTAATAATGGGTTTTCTTATCATCATCTTGGAAGCCATTACTGAGTCTTGCTGCCCTCATTGTGTGTGTGCGTGCGCACGCAAGTGCACATCATTATCGCCAGATTGAAGTCCTGCATGTATAACCTGTGATTATTCATGCCCGTACCACTGCTAAATTACAGCTCTAACTCTTAAGCTAATTAATCTCTGCCAAGTTCCTATTCAGTGTCCAATCAATGGTAGCATACCTCTTTTTTTACCCAACTTAATGTAATTAGCTAGTGCAATTCTAATCTATAACTATGGAATATTGATTAATTAAAATGAACACAACCTTATGGCAGTAAATTATTTATTTTTACCCCAATTTTGTTCTTCTGTGCTGCGCTGTTACAACTACAAGCAGAAATTGTGAGAATGTTCCAAATGTGCCAATTGTGTGAACTGTATGTTATCCTTTTTCATATCTCATTTGCTGAGTCTTATTTCATCACCATAATAGGTTTCATTTTATAGAGTAAGCATTTTTATCGAGCTCATAATCTCCTAGCCAGCCTTGCTACACACACACACACACAGAGAGGCATAATCCATTCTGCCATGTAATTATTAAAATGGTAGATCTATTGAACATCTCCCGTGCTGTAATTCACTTTGTATAAAAGGATGGCCATCTGGGTATAATGTTTTTTTTTTCTCCGCCTGAAACCTGTGCACGTGTGTGTGTGTCTGTGTGTGTGTGTGTGTGTGTGTGTGTGTGTGTGTGTGTCTTTGTGTGAGCACTTTTTAGTTTGTTTTATGGAAGAATGCCAGAGTAGAGTCAGGAATGCTTTCAGTGTCCTTGACCATCCAGAGTAAATGGAGAGTTCTTCATGTTGTTGAAAATTGGTACATTGTGCATTTTGGCATGATGTGTAGGAGAGGCAGAGGTGTGTGTGTTCGTGTGCGTGCGTGTGTGTGTGTGTGTGTGCGTGTGCGCGCGTCTGTGTGTGTGTGTGTGGGGGGGGAAAGAGACTACACAAGGGAGTTAGTCTCTGCCCTGGAGAGACATCGAATTCCTGAGCTCCGTTGGGTAATATCGTCCAGGGAGAGGGGAAAAGATAATGGCACAGTTAAATTCCAGACGTCTGACAGAATCTCCTAATCACTTTCTACACGCTACCAGAGCTCCGAGGGGAAAACACGGACATGAGATGGGAGAAAAAGGAAATGAGAGAGGGGGAGAGAGAGAGAGAGAGAGAGAGAGTGCAAAAGAAGGAGAGAGAACCTGAGTGACAAGACACAGAGAAAGATAAGCATGCATGAAATGGAAGCGGAGCGTGTCAAAGAAAAGAAATCAAAAAATGATTGCCAGATAGAGGAAGACTGGCAGAGGGAAAGAAAGGAAAAGCGAGCGAAAGAGCAAGAGAGAAAGGAGAGAAAGAGAGGGGCTAAGTAATGACCTGTGCTCGAGTGGGTGCCGTCGCCACCGTCAGCGGCAGCAGCGGGCCCATTAGCTTTAGGCAGTAGATTTATGGCTCATCCAGATGTGATGAGGTGATTGAAGGCGGCGCTGTATTAGAGCGGCGTTGAGCGGCAGACTGCACAGCCCAGCCCTCGGCTCCAGCGCTAATGACGATTCCCGCAAAAGCCTGCTCTCGGGACTCGAGCTCCGCCGGGAATCCGTCACGTTAAATCACCGCCCGCCTGCCCGAGCCTCAGCCCTCGACAAAACGCAGTGCTGTTGAACAAGCGCGCTCAACCTGTAGAGCGTGCAGGCATGCACTCACGTACTGCGTAGTTCCAGATTCCTATAGAGGTTTCGGATGGGGGTTTAAAAATGAGGATTTATATCTTTTGGAATGTTCAACTCAAACTTGTGTTGTTGCTCATTTGCAGATTTAGCAGACGCCTTTGGCTTAAAGGGCTTTTCTTTTATTTCCTTTTGTTACGTGTGATGAGTTATACTAGGAATCGCCTGAGCCGCAGGCCATAGCCGGGTGTGATCTTATTGTTTCACACTGAGTGCACACACACACACAGTACACACACACACACACACACACACTATATAGTCCAGTGATGAGACAGAGGAAACAGAAATGGAATATGATCGCTCAGCTGGCTCTCATGAGAGCTGATGGGTGTAAAACCGGCACAACTGGTTTCCCCAGAGTTTCCGTCGAGCATTGTTCCGATGCCTGCGTGCCTGAGTCACCACACTGAAACTCCACTCAGCCTATTCACCAAACCGGCCTTTCCTCCTCGTCATCTGTGGCCGCAGTTTCTGTGACCGAGAGTGCGGTGGCCCTGTCCCCTGCACAAATTATATTCTGATGAGCCCAGCCATGCATTTCCCGCTTCCTCTCTTTCACTCTCTCTCTCTCTCTCACTCGCTCGCTCGCTCGCTCGCTCGCTTTCTCTCCCTCTCATCCCTCTCTTTTCTGTTTCACTCACTCATTCTGCATTTCCCCAACTCCCCAAACTCAACCCTCATTTAGCCACCTCGACCCTCCAGTTTGATTTGTGTCCAAAGTGGGCTAATGACTTGTAAAGTGTGTTCTTGGCAAGACGTGTGTCAGTGAGTGTACTGCTGGCAACGCTATGTGTGTGTGTGTGTCTGTCTGTGTGTGTGTTTGTGTGTATCTGTGTGTGTGTGTGTGTGTTTGTGTGTATCTGTTTGTGTGTGTGTGTGTGTGTGTGTGTGTGTGTGTGTGTGTGTGTGTGTCTGGCTTCTCTCCAGACTCCAGCCCGCTGCCAGTCTGAGTGTGAGCCGTGAGCTCCGGGAGCTGGGGCCCATTCCTCATTCCTCTCTCTCTTCCAGTAGATCCCAAATGGGCCCATCATGGTGCCCCCGTGGTTTTATGGAGGCTTCACATTTGCCTGTATTGTTCAGCTCCACCAACTTGTTTAGGGATTACATGCGCGCATACTATTTGGATTTCGTATGTTTGGTGTTCAGCAAGATTGCAGCATTTTATGAATAGTAGAACAGGAAGATAATTAACTAGCCGTTTCCTTTCTTGCATTTAATCATTGTTAAAGCTATATTGAGCTGTATGAACAGTGTGCCGCACCGAGAATACATTTAGTCGCCATCTGTCCTTAGAAAATGGAAATAAGGGGGAAATCTGCAAAAAAGGAAACCGCTTTCCTTGAGAATAAGTCCAAATGCCAATTCCGTGGTCCGTCATTCAAAGGCAGAGCTGAATTGATTAAATTCTGCCGGCCGTGCTGTAAGGAAAAGGCATTGTCCTGGGGATTTTAATATGAAACGACAGCACGTGATGAGTCGTCTTGGACACGGCTCCTGCCAGCGGCTTAATGTGGTGCGGAGTGGAGATGTCACCAGTAAATTATGAGCATTCCAAGAATAGAAGAATCATCGAGGATGTTCCGGAGGAATGAGGTCATAATGGTTTCGTGTTTACATGGCAACCTACAGCTTTCCGCCGCACTGAAATTCTACATTTTTATCCATCCAGGCCTCGTTGATGCTGCCTGGGGTGAAATGGAATGGGTGTGGATGATCTTTTATGCAGTTGCTGACTGCAAAATAAATAGAAACCACCTTCCATCTTAATAAGGATAAATTAAAGCTGTTCAGAGAAGTTGCGCTTAAGGTTGCCTGCTCTCGTAAACAGCATAGATAAAATTGCTTTCATTCAGTTCCAGCGAAGGGGGATCTGGGATTTTTCTCTAGCTGTGAGGGGGGTCTGTTTGTTTACTCATAAATGCTGAATAGCCCGAGCCCATACGTCTTAGATGAAAAAGAAGACAGGATTTTAAAAACGAAGCAGCATTAAGTATTGATTTTGAACAAACTTCAGAACCGTGGCCCAACTTGGAATGAGCTCTCGGCTGCTGTTGCGCACAGGCCCAGTCCATTGTTTTGATAAATGACGTCTACTTCACCTAGATTTATCTGTCCCAGGCTCCCACCTCTCCACACGACTTACTGTTGCTCTTCTTTGAATCAGGCACCCGAGATTGGCTTAGCTTTCTTTTATTAAGGATACAGAGAGTATCATTTTGAACGTGTTGTTGTTGTTGTGTCTCTCCCTGTAGGGTCTAGCCATGGCCTGGAGATCATCTCGACAGGCCCCGGCACTGTGGAGAAGGCCAGTGGTGATAGCGTGAAGCTCGACTGCCAGTTCACATTGGCCCCCGAGGACTCGGGCTCGCTGGACATCGAGTGGAGCCTCCAGCCCTCAGACACCCAGGACGAGGAGAAAGTGGTGAGTATCATTTTGTGTGTGTGTGTGTGTGTGTGTCTGTTTGCGTGCATGCATGTTTGTGTGTGTGTGTGTGTTGTGGTTGCTAACTGTTATGAGAGTGTTGTATCTTTGTTTGGATCTTACGAGGAGGTACTCAAAACCCAATGATTAATGCTTACGCTAGTTAATGCTACGCTAGTGCTTTATTTGTTTCAAGCATGCAAGCAAACAAGAATGCAAAACTGGTCTGACTGCTTCAAGTCATGCACACAACCTGTCCTGCCAAAGGTCACCATTTCCTGTTGCTCGGTTACAGTCATATTTGTGCCTAAATTACTGCAGAAAGCCCCTACTATCCTTCTTTCAGTTTCATTCTACATTCACACGTCCTATTATCCTGAGCTTTTAGTATAATTCAACCTATAATCCAGCCATATATAATATACCACAAGCATATTTTGCTTAAATGAGGGGAAAAAAATACGATTTATGAACCAGTGTGTGAGCACATACCTTTATTAAGTTATTACCTTAATGGTCCTCAGATTTTCCAGTGTTTGTTCCAGGCTGGCAGGGCTGGGAGGCATATTTTGGATGATTACTTGTGATGTGGCTCCAGCAGTAGTTTGGTGGTTGTGTAGAAGCCCTCCCCCCCTCCGATCCAACACACACACACACACACACACACACACACACACACACACACACACACACGCACACACCACAAACCAGAACACACAGACACACACACACACACACACACAAATCCTGTTACGAGGCTTCACACAGGCCTGGATGGCATGACGACAGAGCTAGTTAATGTTTTACATGCATGTAGCTTTGTTTTGAGGGCCAATAAACTCGCCTACATTTGGCACTGTGTGTGGCATACAGTATACCTGGGCCTGAGCTTTTACATGGAAAACATGCAGAATGTTTATAATGCCGACTAGGTGAAAGGCGTGTGTGTGTGTGTGTGTGTGTGTGTGTGTTTCTGTATGTATGTGCCCTTGTGAATGTGAATCCTTTAATGTGATTTACCTGCTGTTGTTGCTCTCTGTAGTGGTCTTCCATCCTTTTTAGAGCCAGACAGGGAGAGAAGGAGATTTAGGGTCTGTGAGCCTGCACTCACACACTCACAACACTTGGGCTCTTAGACACACATACACATACTCACACTCTCACACACAGACACTCTCCTTTTAACCTTCAGACACACACACACACACACACTCTATCCTCGGAACCATCTTCTGTGCTGCGATGTCGTTAACACACGCACCCCACCACTGGTGCAGGTAGGTGACGGGAGCATGGTGTTTAGCCCGGGGCGCTGGTTTGACACAGAAAATGGAGCTCTCTTCCGGGCGCTGGGCTCTGGCACGTGGCTCCCCGGCCCCCTCACGCCTTCAGCTGCCTGCTCGCCCGGTCTCGCTGGGATCAGCCCCGCTGCCCCTGACCAGCAGCAGCAGCACTACCATCACCTGCACCGGGGGCTGCTGCTGCTCTTTGGGTCGCCCCAGAATTGGGTCAGCCCTCCCCTGGGCAGCCTGCACCCTCCTCCACTCACTGCACACTCCAGCAGAGTGCTGCCCGAGCCCAAGAAGCTAGGCCTTCCAGAACAGACCACACCAAATCACTCTAAATCACCCCCCCCCCCCCCAACCCAACCCAGCGTCCAACTCCTTCATCTCAGAATGTTTTTATTGAGTTTGTCTGTGAGTGAGTGAGCGAGTTTGACCCAGTTTGTAGATTTATAATGGGAAGAACTTGTGATTAATTTGAAGACTGGGGGGGGGGGGGGTTGTATTGTTTTTCTGCCTTTAAACAAAAAGACTGCTGGCATTGAGGTGTGGGTGGGTGTGCTACAGTTCCTGAGGAATGCATGAGACATCATTTCACTGTACCGCACCAGCGACTCGGAGAGATTAAACAATGTCATCATCACAGTTTCGTCTGTGTGTTTACCACTGCTTACCCGTGGAGTTATTTATTGTTTTTATTTATCCTTTTACCAGGAATATCTCTTCTCTTTTCAACGGAGTCCTGGTCAAGATGGCAGCAAAAAAAAAATCACTTACAAATACAGACAGGCAACATTAAACATATACAGACCAAAACACACAACAACACAACATCAGAATAGACTCAGAGACATAAGGACAACAAAGGCTGAAATAAGTTATGAAAGAAAAGCAGAAAAATAAACAAGAGTTGATGTGTCCCTATAATGGATGTTAATTTGCAAGCTGCCATCCTGAGCTCCTCTTTAAGTCCATCAGCAGCAGCAGCAGTGTAAGTGGGCAGCTCAGGCAGTTGTCCTCTGTGGCCTTTAGGAGGATAAGTACAGTAGGATAGCATCACAGCCAGGTCATTAGATGTCAGATGTCTGGGCCTCATGGCCCACAATTAACCAATGAGTCTCGGTGTTTAGTACATGCAGCCTGTGTGTTTGTGCGCGATGTGCATGTGTTTCTGGCTTTGTGGGTTTGTGTTGGTGTATGATGGTGTATACCTGTATGTTGGTCTTGGCTAGGTTATGATATTCGTGTGTGAGTGTGTGTGTGTGTGGCCTCGCCTGCACTCCCGGCGACCATGCGGTCATTCCCCATCCCCGAGCATCCTGGGTAATTGCGGTGGCGGCGGTCCAGCTGGGCCGTCTGATTGACAGATCCCTCCAGACTGGATTAGTGAGAGGGAGGCTGAGAAGAAAAGAGAAGGGTGGCCACTTGCTCTCCTTTAATCTCCCCTGCTCTTATCTCCACAGCCCCCCCCCCCCCCTCTCATCTCTCCGCTCCAGCTCAGCTCAGGCCCCCCCCTCGGTCAACAGGTCCAGCGCTTTTAGAGCTCAGACACCGTCTCAAGGCAGAGATGCACCGATTGTGTTTACATGAGTGGCGTGTTCTTACAGTGATGTGAGCGACTGGCTGAAAATGTGAACTGGTTATTGAGATCAGAAAATGTTGAGGAGCAGTGGGGGAAAAAATGCAAGGTCTTGTTGTTGTTGTTGTTGTTGTTGTGATGGGTTGTTAGCGTCTCTTTGTGGGCTGTCAGACTGAGTCGGGAGAGTAGTTCGTTTGGGTCTTTGCGGAGCCAAGCTGATTGTTTACTGAAGCACTCTCCGCATTCCTTTGTGTGTCTGGCTGCCTTTGTGTTGGTTGCAATGCCTCCGATGTATGTATGCCAGAGACAATGGGAAGCGCCTTGAATGCAGAAACCCAATTTTAGATCATTGTCTTCTTCCCTCTGAATGTGGCCCTCTTTTGGGGGACAGTGGAGCGTGACTGATGCTCGCTCTGTTTTTCTGCCGTACTGGTGATGAGGTCAGAGATTCCATACATGCATGCCCAGTTCGTCGCACCCCCCCCCCCCCCATCCCGTCGGGGGCATCTGTGTTAGCGTTGGCTAGAGGTGGAGGGGCCGCAGTGGGGGCACTGGGTGGGGTCGCCTGCACGTACACTAGCCTCCCAAATCACCACGGGTCACACAGAATGACCGCAGCTAACCAGCTGCGCCATGGCTGAAGTGTTAAAAATAAAGCTCACGTATTGAGTACAGATTCCTGGTGCCTTAATAGTGTTTGTGTAGGGATTTATCAGATTTCCAATCCCCTGTTCAATACCTTGCCTTGTGCTGGCCTGCTGGGTGTAGCCATATAGCATGCTAAATATGATTGTGTGTGTGTGTGTGTGTGTGTGTTGTGGAATGTCAGCTGTGGAATGACCATATCTGTGTGTGAGTATTCATCAGATTTCCAATTCCTAGTCCAATACCCAGCGATGGCCTCCTAACTCCCAAGCGTAATATCCTTCCAGTTCAGAGGGAAGGGGGTGGCGGTGCGTTGGCCAGGAAATCATATCGCACCAGAATGAAAATAAAAAAAGAGTTTCTCATTGAGCATCGATTTCATGTTCGGTGTGCTTTTACAACCACGGCCAGACGGGTTCGCTGTTAATCATCACAATAATAGTTTGTAGTCGACGTTAATCATCACAGTAATAGTTTGTACAGTCAACAGTTAGATGTTCATTTCATGCTTGGCGTGCCCGGCGAAGTGAAATTGATGAGGCCGCGGCGGTGTGCCTGTGTCTTTGGGATGAGCAGGTGGAGGTGAAGGTGCAGTCCGTGCTGCTGTGGAGATGGAGGTGTGTGGAGGTAGGCAGGGGACAGCCGGACAGATAGACTGTGGATGTTCCAGAGCAGCCAGGTGACTCACCATGGATTTGCATATCAAATGAAGCTCCGCACTCCCAGCTGCATGTTTGTCATCAGTGTGTGTGTGTGTGTGTGTGCGCGGTCTCGTGACTTCAGCCAATGACCTCACCTTTTTAAATGCCCACGTGTAGGCTGCTTGGACGCGAAAGACCCCCCCCACCCTCTTTGGGCCTCAGCCGTTCGCCTCAGGTAGATTTTTATAAGGAAGGCAGAGTGTTCCCACATCAAGACTAATCAAAATCACATGCAGCCACGGCAGGGGAAAAAGAAGGAACAGAGAAAAGGGAGGGGGAAAAGGAGAAAGACTGGTGGGGTCAGGAGGTGTGGGGGGGGGGGGCAGGCTGAAGTGAGCATGCACGACTACCCCGCTGCGTTGGGCGGCAGGCCGCTCTCACAGGTGGGGCTGACTCAGCCCTACTAGCCACGGGGAGGGCAAGGGCTGGGGGGGGGGTGCGTGCGTTGCGGAGCTCGGCTCGCTCAGCTCGGTCAGCGCTCCTCCGCTCCCCCTCCTCTCCCCCTCCGCTCCCCCTCCTCTCTCCTGAAGGCCTGTCCGCAGGTCCCTGGGGGGGGGGTGTGCGTTGCGGAGCTCGGCTCGCTCAGCTCGGTCAGCGCTCCTCCGCTCCCCCTCCGCTCCCCCTCCTCTCTCCTGAAGGCCTGTCCGCAGGTCCCTGTGGCTCACTCTGCCCACCGAGCGGAGTCGGCATGTCATGTGTGCTGCTGTCAGCCAGTCCCACTGGAACAGAACGCAAGTAAAGTTACTTCTCCACCGTGCTGTCTGGGCCGCAGGGGGGGAAAAAGACCAGGAACCCCCTGACCTCAGCACAAGTAGCCCAGTCTACTTCAGGGGCTTTACAGGGCCTTAATCGTGTGTGTGTGTGTGTGTGTGTGGTAATGTTTTCTTTGTCTGGTGTCATCTTGTCATTGTGTGTGTGTGTGTCTTTTAATGTATGTGTTTAAATATTGAATGTTTGAATTGTTCCCGTTCAATATTTAGACAAGTGCAATAGCTCTCTGTATTCTGGTACGCATATACATGAACTTGTGTGTTTTTGCATGTGAAACTTGCATGCATGCAAATATGTCTGCCGTGGTGTGTGTGTGTCTTATATGTGGGAATAGGAGTTTTGTGGGAGTGAGAGTGTGTGACTGCCTGTCTGTCTTTAGCTCCAGGCTGTTCAATTTCCTCTCTCTCCCGCGTTCTCATTTCTGAGTGCCTTCCCCCGGTGCGGGGAATCCAGCTGAAGTCCACTAATATGGCTCTGTCCAGGGGGCACAGGTGGCGCGCATTAGACAAACATGCTCCGTGCTTAATATGGACAAGGTGTCCACTCATCTTAACAGCCAACCTTTCAACTTGTCCTAGAGGACACTCACCTTTGTTTTGTGTAGAGTTATTCTGCTCTCTGTCTCTCTCTGTCTCCTTGTGTGGATTCTGTGTTCTTGTATCTTGGTCTCCTTGTCACACTGTATGTCTCTCTCTCCCAACCCCCTGTGTTTCTCTGATGTGTTCATTAGAATTCCACTTTCACAATTGTCTTGTTTTTCCCCCTGTGTTTACCATGCTCATCTCTCTAGCACCCTTGTGTGTGTGTGTGTGTGTGTGTGTGTGTGTGTGTGTGTGTGTGTGTGTGTGTGTGTGTGTGTGTGTGTGTGTGTGTGTGTGTGTGTGTGTGTGTGTGTGTGTGTGTGTGTGTGTGTGTGTGTGTGTGTGTGTGTGGAGAGAGACGTCAGAGAGACTGCGTGAGGCCGCATCTTTATCACCCTGGTTATTGAGAGCGCACGCCTCCTGGAGTGTATGTGTTTGCTCGGCATCTTTGCTTGGCTGTGTTTTGGCACTGCTGAGTTTTGCACACACAATTTAAGCGAGAATTTAAGTGGAGTAATACCCACTTATGCTTTGAGTGTGTGCGTGTGCGTGTGTGTGCGTGTGCGTGTGTGTGTATGTGTGTGTTTGTGTGTTTGTGTGTGTGTGTGTGTGTGTGCGTGTAAGAGGGAGAGAGGGGAAGGGAAACTAAGAGGCAGAGAGTCTGTAGGCCATAAGCATATAGATACAACTGAAGTTGAGGCCTGGGCATCCTCAGAGCCCGGGGAAGAATTCTAGTATTTAGCTTTGGTGTGTGTGTGTGGGTGTTATGGTTGAGAGAAAGTGTGTGTGTGTGTGCGTGTACACCTTGGGCTGAGAATGGTGTTGACACAGCAGGTGTTGATTTGGCTCAACAGAAGCCCTTTGTTTGTCTCGCTGCGTGAAAAGGGCACGCATGCCTGGCCCTCTGAAGGCCGTGGCGGAGATAAGAGAGGGGCCGCACGACTGCTCCGTCTCCTGCGTGAAGGCCAGAGAATTCGCTTAGAGACGTCTGACCTTTTCCGACCCCGGCCTCATGTCTGAAGATTCCCCACCACCACCCCCGACCCTCACGTTTTGCTCGAGTAGCATAACCAACCAAACCCTTTCCTCGGCTTGTTTTCTTTATCTCCACTATTATGGTTGACTTAATAATAGTTCTTTAAGTATTACTATTGCAGTATATGCTGTTACCAAACAAAACCCTAAGCCACAATGTTTTTTTTTTTTGTTTTGCTCTTTGTGGTACCCAGATTGTTAAATTCGTACTTTTCTAAACCGCAATACTGACATTTCCTCATTTCCTTCTTTGACTTCCTCTCTTTTGTTACCGATAGGTCATCCTCTACTCTGGCGACCGGGCATATGAGAACTACTACGCTCCTCTGAAGGACCGTGTCCACTTCAACTCCATGGACCCAAAAAACGGCGATGCCTCCATCAACCTGCTGTCGCTCAAGTCGGCCGACACAGGCACATACCAGTGCAAGGTGAAGAAGGTGCCAGGCATCCGCAGCCGGAAAGTGATACTGCGAGTGATGGGTGAGTTTGGTTGTTGGAGCCTCTGAAGAGACTGATTGGTGTAGGGCGGAGGCCAGTGGTCAGGGAGAGCCAGTGGTCTGGGATCGGAAGTCCGGTCCGGTTTTAGTTTTCTAATGCACAGGGAATGAATGAACCCTTTGTTTGTATCGGAGGGAATGTGTCTTGCACAGTGGACAGTGGTCATTTTCATAAACCACAGAAAACTTCCTCATACATTACCCATACAAAAAATCATCAATCATCCAAGAAAATGTGGTTAAGGAATCAGACCGAGTTGTCCTCAATCTTGGCATGGTCTGACCTAATCTGACAACAGAGGATGGCCTGAAACTGCAGTGACCACCACACTGATATGAGTGTCGGCCATATCACTGTAACTACACACGTCAGGCCCCGCTATCTCTAGTACATGTTTACTCTTTTTCTCCCCACAATTGCACATTCCCATCTGAACACCAGAAGCCAGCACATTCCGAGTAAAAGCAGTTTTCAAATCCATTTCGATGTTACGGTCGCATTAAGAACCGATAATTGCCCGCTGTTCCCACTAGTCTCCCCAGTTATTTCCCATCTGCTTCTCAACTCCAGGGCAAGATGTATTTTTAGAGATATATTTGGTGACAAAATCCAGCTATCTATTTTTTAAATGTGTGATAGGCCATTGTAGTTTTTCCAAGGCTAGTCTGCTGGCTGTTGGGTAGTTATGATTAAGTCATCATGCCTGAAAAGAAGGCATGGGCAGATATGTTCTTTCAAAAATCAACATTTCCTTTGTGTGTGTGTGTGTGTGTGTGTGTGTGTGTTTGAAATCAACGTCATGAACGTAACTCTTCTTTGACCTAAAACTGCACTCTGCATTCTGAGTTCGAGAGCCTGCCAGAAAAGTGTGGTCCTCAAACATAAGTTTTGAATCTGCTTACCCTGCGCACAGCCTGATTGTAGGTGCTAATGAGGGATTGTCATTGAGCGTCTGGGTTTTCCTTTAGTATTCTCTGTTGTCAGCTCAAATCGGAGGATTTCTCTGTGAAAACAGTGCAGTCTCTTAGAAGTCAGTCTTCATTTGCTAATCAACATAATCCCCAGATCAAACGCTTTCATTTAAGACATGCTTCATGTAAATAAGAGGCAGGAGATTAAATGTTTGGCTCCGTTGCTTACTCAGAAGCAGTTTGGCAGGGATTCATTTCTAATACTTTTTTTTCCCCCTACACAAACAAAAGCATCCTCACCTGGCCCAAAAAGTCCCTGTCAAAATGATTTCTGTTGAATAGTACAGAAGAGAAATTGCAAGTACACACCCGCACACTGCTTTTTTTAATTAGCTGTCAGACCTGTGTGCCACCATGAACCATTTCCTGAAACTGGGCTCTCATATGGGCATAACTCACATTTGCATACAGAGACAATACAGAAACAGGGCGACTGGTATCTGTTTGCTTACGCAGGAAAAGGAGTTATGCTGGCCAGCGAAAAAAAACGCGTTCCTGAAAGTACAGTATGTGTGCTCAACTAAGTAAGCAATGGTAGGCGTTTCCCAAGAGATCAGATACAGTGTTCTCAAATAACGTGCGTGTGTGTGTGCGTCCTCTGTACACTTCACTGCAGTATTGAGAGTGCTATGTGGGGCTTTATCTTTGAGGTAAGATACAGGTTTTTGAGTTCTCACTGCCATGACATTTGAAAGACTGGATGTCAATCCTCATAAATCCTGTCCTACATATCCACTTAAGTGTCCGTTACTGTGTGTGTGTGTGTGTGCGTGAGAATGTGTGTGAATGTGAAAAGCGTGTGTGCGTGCCTGCTATACTGTATGTGAATGGTGTAGGGACTGGTTAGCCACTCATCCTGAATAAGTGGAGGCATTATCCTTCAGTCCCGTCTCCAGCCTGAAGGGTTGACACTGAATTAAGTTTTATTTATTGCCGCCACCCTCACCGGCCCCGCCGTGCCATAGGGAGTCGTTTTCCAGGGGTCAGATTTAATTGTCGCGTGTAATCTGGCCGTGGGATCGGTGCTATCAATTATGAAACATATTTCAGCAGCTTAATGAAGAGTGAGTGTGTGTGTGTGTGTGTGTGTGTGTGTGTGTGTGTGAGAGAGAGAGAGAGGGGGGGGGAGTGATGGCGAGGAAGACGAGATGAAGGGGGGAGGAGGGAGAGGAGAGTAGACGAGGAGACGAGATGGGAAAAGCGATAGCCATGGAGAGAGTCTGTGTGAAGGAGATGCAGACAGATAGGGAGAGAGGGAGACAGACAGAGGCTGGGATAGAGGAGGTGGAAACAAGAGCACCTCAAACAGGCTCTATTACATGGAGAGGATCCAGTGAAAGCACTTCATGCACAACACCCAGCGGTCAGCAGAATTATGATACGTGATACACTCTGTAGATGAGGGCTAGAATAGAGTTCAGATTCAAAGCAAATAGGCAAATAAAAACACTCTCGACTCTGAGGTTGAACTGAGGCAGCAGTGGTGATGGCTTTGCATGGGTCATTGGAACCAGTGAACTCACTGCACTTTTGCCATTTTTTTTCTTTCGCTGTCTGGACAGCCCAGCAGCAGTGTGACGAATAGAAATATGTAAAATCCAGACTCCAGCCTGAATTCCTTTTTTCTTTTTTTTTCTTTTTTTTGTTCTCTTGCGGCACAGCAGCACCTGTAGCTGGATCAGCCTCTGGTCCACCAGTCTGGCATACATGGGTCCATGCCAGATTAGGGCTCGAGCTGATCTGGAGTCAGCTGTTATTGAGACAGGAGATGGGCAGGGATGGGTAGCTAGGTTTGTTCTGAGGTCAAAGAGATGGCTGCTGTTCAAGTGAGTGTGTTATGTGTTTGACTTTTAAGTATCTGCACTGTGTGGTGCTGTTAAAGTAAGTGTGTGTGTGTGTGATTGAATATGCATGTGTTTGTGAGGTGTGTTTTGTTCTGAAAGTGGTGTGTGTGTGTGTGCGTGCGTGCGTGCGTGCGTGCGTGCGTGCGTATTCCTGATGACAGGTGTGTGAGATCTCTTGTCATTGCCCTCAGCATCATCTGTGCACAAGCCCAACAGGCTCAGGCTGCATATCAATGTGTTTGTTTATCTGAATACACATCACAAACGCACACAGACACGCATGCATCACACGCACAGTTTCAAATCACGTCTCAAAGTGAGAGTGCAGCCAAGGAGACACACACACACGCACACACACACAGAGGTCTGTGAGGCTTTTGTGTGGGTGCTGTTGCCCTTGAGAGCCAATTGCATCCAGGCTTAACAAATAGACAGCACACACACACAAGCCCTATCCAACCTAGCTGTAAATATGCTGCACAGCTAATTTCCAGACCCGCTCACCGAGCCCTAAGGGTCCACATACTCGGGGCTATCAGATAAACAGAACAACACATCTACACACAGATCTGACACCACCTCCCTCATTCAAATGCTTTAGTTCAGATGCTCCTCACATCTGAAGAATTTTGACACAGTCGGTGAGCATGTAGAAGCCTTCTTGAGTTTAACTTAACAGAGTGTTTATGTGTGGTTTGTGGGGTGGGGGGGGGCGGGTTACATGCAAAAATGATTCTGCTGTAGTGTTTAATTTTTTGAGGCTTGCACAGAATGCCAGTGAATTGGATGAAGATTATGCTAATTCAGTGGGCTCGTTGCTATGTGTTGTAGAGCGTGAGTCATTAATTATGCGTGCTACTTGGTTTTTATTTGATTAGCTTGTTGGGGTTTCTAGTTGGTCGACTATCAGCACCAGAGGACACTAAATTATATGCTAATCTTTTTTTAGCATATTGTGTTTGTGTGTGTGTGTGTGTGTGTGGGAGGGGGGGGGGGCACGCTTGCATGTGTAAATGTGGTTGGGTGATCATGTGTGCAGATATGGGCTTATGTGTTTGTTTGAAGGTGTGTGTGTATTGTGTGTGTGTGTGTTAGTGTGAAGAGATCATATCTGATAGTAAGCATAAAGCATCACATGCATCCTTTTAATTTCAGCACATTTAGTTATCCTTCTTATCAGAGAGAGAGAGAGAGAGGGAGAGAGAGAGAGGAGGGGTAAAATCTAACCGGGGGGGGATAGGGGGTAGTAGCTGAAAAAAAGAGCGTTTGCCAGAGATTGATTGGGACTGATGGGGAAAGGAAAAGACTGAGCAAGGGGAATGGAAGGAGGGAAACACGACGGCCAAACTGGTGGAGACCGGTCAGTCATAGATCTCAGGAGGACCACACCTGTTAGAGTCAACTGTGAGATGGGATGCGATGGAGAGTATGTGTGTGTGTGTGTGAAGTGTAGTGTAGGCTATTGCAAATTGTGTGTGTGTGGGATGTGTGTCTGACTGCTGTTAATCCAGTTTTTCTGCACTGAAAGCTTTTGGCCCTTGTAACCGGCAGTCTCTGTTTTCACAAGCCATGATGTCAGCATTGAGCCCCGCTTCTATCGGCCCGGATGGGGGTCCGTGGGGTCGCACACTGACCTGACCCGACCCCATCTCTGTACACACACTCACACTCACACTCACACTCACACTCATACTCACACACACACACACACACACACACACACACACACACTCACACTCACACTCACACACACTCTCACACACACACACACACACACACACACACACAGAGGCTCTTCTTTCCCCCTCTCTTCTCCTCTTCCCTCACTTTCACCCCTCTACCACCTTCGGTCTCTCTCTCTCCCTCTCCAGCCTGCTTTTAATTTAAGGGCTTGTTTGCCTTTGGATTCTCATCTCATCTCCTGCCAGCAGAGACTGCGGTCTGTTTGCCTTCTCTTTTCGGACTTCACAGGGAGAGGGAGGGAAAAGGAGGGGGAGAGACGCCCTCCTCTCTCCCTCCCCCCCATCCCCCCTACCTCTGCTCTGGCCTTTCGTTCTTCTCCTCTTCCCTCCTTTCCTCTCCTCCTCTCCTCTCCTCTTCTTCTCTGCTTCCCTCTGTGCAGTTCTAATAAATGTCAATGACAGTATCTGCGCTGACAGCAGCTGTGTTCCCCCCCCTGATCACTGCAGCTCATTATTTTGTGTATGGCAGCTGCAACAGAACAGGAACAAGCATCAAACACTGCGTGTGTGTGTGTGTGCGTGTGTGTGTTGGACACTGGGATGTAAGCTGCCTGTGTGTGGGGGTTGAAGGGCAGTGTTTAAATGCTGAAGGCCCCATGTCAGACCCCTAGGAAAGCAAACAGCCATGGCTGCTCATGGAGGTATGCACAGTAATTGTTTGCACCTGGACCATTGTTTTTGATGTTCTCTCTCTCTCTCCCTCTGTCCATCCGCCTCTCCCTCCCTCCGTCCCTCTCTCCCTCTCTGTTATTGTGCAGTCGCTCCATCTAAGCCGCGGTGCTACTCCGAGGGGGCCACGCAGGTGGGCAAGGACGTGGTGCTGCGCTGCGAGTCAACCGAGGGCACCAGCCCCATCTCCTACACCTGGCAGAGGGACAACAAGCTGCTGCCCGCCTCCGCCGTTTTGGGTAAGACACAGACAGACACAGACAGACACAGACAGACACAGACAGACACAGACAGACACAGACAGACACAGACAGACACAGACAGACACAGACAGACACAGACAATTGTGAAAATATAATACAGGTCATACAGAGAGAAATCCCACACAATGGGATTGAATATGCAACACTTGAATCACTTACATATATATACAGTATATTATGTTTCTCACATAATATATTCATATTCAAAACTAAGAGACCATTGCAAATTTGAATATGACTGTCAACTCATTCGAATGTCACTCAGCAACCATAGGATGACATCAGAATTTATTTTTTCCAGAGCTATGTATATTCAAATATTGGTGCAGAATTATTAATGGATATCCTCTTCATCATGTCTTGGTCTCTCCCTCCTCCTCCTCCTCCATCCTCAGACCCTGTTGGCGGCACAATCAACATCCGCAATGCTAGCGAGGGTTCCTCCGGGACATACCGTTGCGTGGCCAAGAACCGCGTGGGCGAGCAGGACTGTGTCTACGAGCTGAGCGTCATCCCTCGTAAGTACCGCTCCCTCCCTGGCCACTACACACTGTACCACGGCCTCACTCGAAACATCAGACCAAGCCCACACACTCCCCACATCACACACACTCTGACATCCCGACACCCTGCCCCCTCCGTGCTGGTGTCCGGAAACATGCCATAGCAGTGACCTCACCCACCCGAGCGCCAGATTTGGCTTCAGGAAGAGACTATTGATGTCCGATAATATCGGCCAACCGATATTATCGGCCCGATATTAGCATAAAAATGTAATATCTGTTAATATCGTTATCGGATTTTTTTTGCCTTAAAACCGATAAAATAATGCTTGCGTTACACCCAAATAGTGCCTATGCGCTCCTGAAGCGTTTACCGCCGGCGCACAGATGATGACCTCATCAATCTGCGTCTTGAAGCATACAAACAAGCGTGGATGGCTGCAGTAACAAACTTGCTCGTGGCCGTAGTAGCCCCTTGCGTTGGCCGTGACGCCCCTTTGAAAATCAGAGGTTTACAGGCCACGGTGGCCTTGGTGCCCCCTTCTCTAAATATTCTGCTTTGCGTCCTACTAATAGCGATATATATTTAGCCTATGGCCTATGGCCAAATTACGCAGTGGAGAAAGTGACAGCGCAAGAAAGAAAGTGCGTCCAAATTAACACATCCTACTCATCACACAGACATCACAAGTATCACATGAAAGAGCTTTTTCTCAGCTTTTAAACGATGTTAGCCGCTAATTGCTGTGGTGAAAGGTTCGCGAGAAAAGTAAATAATATCATTCAATTTAATCATAAATTCTACCGAAGGTTTTGGGTCCATCTCCCTACCCATTCATCTCGGTGGAATACTTCAGAACCCTTCGTTTAACATATGACAAACCATATATCAGAATAAACAGCAGACCTTACCGAACAGAAAGGTGTAAAGCAGTCCCCTGTACAGTTAGCCGTTCCAGACTAATCCCGTTTTGAATTTGCAGTAAATTTCAACATACATGGATGTCTCCAAATTTGGGATTTAAGTTTTACACTGTGTTTAAATTGTTCCACATTATTTCATAACGGGCCAAATACAAAACAAATATTACAAATGTCGCCTAGATATCGGTAAATCAGAGGACAGCTGACTATAAGAGTTTGTGAAAGTAGCCTTCATGATCACAAAATGCTAAGCATGCATCTAGGCTATTTGAGTTTCTTAAAGCTGAGCTGTGCTTAAATTGTTCAATACATGATTTCATTACAGGCCAAATATAAAATAAATGTTAAATATAGCCTAGATATCTGAAAATATTAGATGATCAGATGATTTACAGTTATATGTAATATGTCATGTTTTATGTTTTTGTAATGTTTCATACAGTGATGCAGGTCTACTGCAGTGAATACAACTTTGATCATGTTTATAGCCTACTACTGTATAGTTAACTTTGGCCTTGGTGCCCTGACATGTGGCCTTTGTGCCCCCCACCAAATATGCCCAAAGGAAGGCCAAGTGGCCTTGCCCCTAAAATGGTGAAATTCTAAGCCTGATTGTGGGTATGGCCCGTTATGAAGGCCAGTCAGTCTTTTAGCCCCGTTCATTGGACTAATACTAAAGGAGGACTTTGTTTACTACTCTGGAAGGTCTGGATTGAAACTTTGTGCCTTCCTTGTTCTTATTGCACACTACCTTAATGTTGCATCTCTTTGTTGTTGCTCATGTAGAGCAGTGCTGATTGAGCCCAGTTTATAATTTAAATGATTGCATTAGCCCAAGAAATGGTCTAGGGACACAGGCTGCTTAGA
>NW_027468569.1:49684-69684 GCF_046254945.1 Alosa pseudoharengus | reverse complement strand
ATAGTGTTCTATGGTATATTTAACCCTCCCTTTGTTCTCTTCTCTTCCCTTCTCAGAGAGGACGTGCCCCCTCCTAAGAGCCGCGTGTCGACAGCGCGCAGCTTCACCAGCGTGGGCAGCCAGCGCTCCTCCCTGGGCTCCATGTCGCCCTCCAACCTGCACGAGTACACCAAGCCGCAGTACGACAAGATCCCCTCGGATGAGTTCGAGCGGCCCCCTAGCCACGCGCCCCTGCCGCCCCCTGGCAAGCCCGTGGGCCCCAACCTTAGCCGCATGGGCGCCATCCCAGTCATGATCCCCGCCCAGAACAGGGATGGATCCATCGTGTAGCGACCCCCCCCCCCACCCTCTCTCATCCCAGACTCTCATCACCGTGCAGCGCCAGATCTCGCCGTGTGACTGTGTGACTGTGCGTGCGTGTGTGTGTGTGTGTGTGTGTGTGACTGTGTGTTTGAGTAATTGTATGAAAACCCCACAACGCACTCAACACCTGGACAAACAGAAGATGGTAGATGAGAATGGAAAGAAGAAAAAGAAAAAAAGAAACACGTACTGACTCTCAGAACTTTTCCTGACCTGAAGAAGATGAGTGATTGACATGCTTTATGGTCTGTAGGGTGAATGTGAGTTCACTTCACCTGTTTTTATTGTTGTAAATAGCCCAGTGCATGTTATCTTTTTAAAGCTTAGATGATCCTGTCAAATGAAATCTTAGGGTGAAAATGATTATAAAAAGGTTTTCACATGGATACATAGTAATATTCTCTGTAAAAACCAACAATGCTTCAACTAAATTAGACATCTGATCATGATATTGTGCTGAAAGCTTTAGCACCTACTCTTTACCTTTTTATGAATTTGGCCTTTTGTTTTAGTTAGCCGGTGTGACCTCTGTCCAGGTTCCCACCATTTTACATGACCACATGTCTCAGGATATGGCTAAGTGATGCTCATGAAATGTAATGTTTAACAACTCCGCAGTCTCCAATCAGAAAAGATTTGCTACATCATTTAAGCCTTCCAGGGCTGTTTGCGAATTTCTTTCATGTGCCCTTAGTGGGCTTTTCTTTTGTTCATTTTTTAAAAATCATTTTCAAGAGATTGTTTGAAGGATAGATATTTACTGTCTATTTTTTCTTTTTTTTTTTTAATTAAGATCTTTTACACAACCCTTAGTGGGAGTCTGGGACGCCCACATTCCTCTTGTCTTTTCCTCGTACATGTGCCATGTGGTTGGCGGGCTCTAGTAATCTGCTGAGCTGAGCTCCCCTCTTCTCCTCCTCCTCCTCCTCCTCCTCCTCCTTCTCCACCTCTTGACCGTTTTTAGCGCCCTTGGCTTGGTGGTGGAGTGGTTCAAAAAGAAGGCTTTTGATTGGTGGGTCTTTGTTTCTCCTCGCGTGGCTACTGCACTCCCCCTCCACACACACAACTCTCCTCTCCTCGTTACAGGGCCGTTCCAAAGACCGAGTGTGTAGGTGTGTGTGTGTGTGTGTGTGTGTTGGTTTTTAGGGAGTAGCGGGGACTTGGGCCGGTGGGGGTCATTCTTTGTTCACAGGGCACTCACATTTGATTAGATTTGACTACAAACGGACCTGTCAACTCTATTCACCTCAGAGTTGCTCTACTCCCACAGTTGATATTACATATCAACATATCAGCATATTGGAGGCCCCATGTCCCCTTAACGACACACACACACACACACACACACACACAGCATTTCTCTGATTACATAACATTTTTTATAACAATGCCCACCATCCAGCTCTCCTCATCCCATGTCTGTACATATAAGTATTAATCGCCTCGTGTGTCTAATTGAAAATATGTATCCCACTTCTGGGTCTGTGGTGAGCTGTATTATTTGCACCATTGGTCAGATTATTTAATTGAAGGATTAACTAAATTTAGTTTTTTTTTTTTTTACCCCCTCTCTCTTGAGTAAAAGGCCAGGCCAGTCGTCGTAGCATTGACCGCGTCCACAGACACTCAGACTGATGACCGGAAAGCCTGTCGAGTCACAGTAGAAAACTGACTTTGAGCGCAAAAAGCCCTCCGTGACCACTCCCTCGCCCGAGACCATAGCGAGTCTGAAATGACCCCTGCAGTACATGTGCCTTGACCGTGCTGGCTTTCATAGACTAATGCAAAGGATGTAGCTGACAAAACACTCACACACCAGCGTGGTCGGTGGCACTGACTTAGGTTGGCACAAACCAGTGTGGTGTATGGTGACGGGAATACTTTGTATACGTGATACGGATACTCGGTAGGAATGCATTGCACCCTGGTCAGGTTTGGTTGTGAAGGTCGCCAAACACTGTTTTCAAACTGACCTCGTTCACCTCAAATGTTTAGCTGTGAGTTTTGAGTCCGAATTTTAGTCAAATCATCAGCTCAGTATCAAAATGTCTATCTCCAAGCATTCATTTACAGTCTCTCCCTTGGAAGGAGACTTTTTAAACATCTGTTTCAGATTTCATTTTTTATGAACATTGTTTCTGTTTTAATATGTATGTATGTATATACTGTAATTTTGATTCTGAGTGTTAGTTTCATTCAAATGAACTGTGTACGATAACTACTCGCTCACATGCTGTTCTTAGCAAGTGTAAATCTGAAGATGACATTTTTGGGGGTGGTGTGGGAAGGTATAATGGTTTATACATAAGTGAAGAGGATTGTGTACAGACTCACGCACGCAGGTGAAGGCTGTAGAGAGAATGTATCTGATTTCTGGATTCAGAAGAAACATTTGCAAACAAACGTGCTGGAATTCATTTTCTTTTTGGGTAAACAGAAGAGAATAGGTGAAAGGCCTCCTAAATGTTCTTCACTGTGGAGACAGAGGGGCCATTCATTCTTCTGCAAACCCTCACGGCTGAATGTTGTCCCCTGATTTTTTTTTAATTTTTTTTGGATAGGGACCAGGTAGTCCTTTAGTAGCATAGACATCTAGCCATTCACCTGCTGATCTCAAATCAAACGTCAGTAGTGATTAAGTGAAATTGTACAGTTCCTTGAAGTTAAATGGCAATTACTACTTCTAATATCATTAACTGTAGATTTGAAAAAGTGGTACTAATATTGTTTGAAGATATTCTCCTTTTTTCTTTCTTTTTTGGTTTGCACATTATGTAAAAACCTTAGTTCTTTTTTTTTTGTGTGTGTAATTTTGTGATGTATTTTTAAATAATAAAAGAAACTGGAAAAACGACAAATGGCCTCTCTTGTCTCTCCACCTTTCCCGTCGTCTTTCCACCTTCGTCCTCCGTCTGGGTGAGCAGCTGTTGTTTAGTGTCGCCGAAATTAAAAATCGGTCTCATCCCCGTCCCCATCTCTCCTCTCTCTTTCTCTCTCTCTCGTCTCTCCTCTCTTTCTCCTCTCTCTCTCCTCTCTTTCTCCTCTCTCTCTCTGCTGTCTGCAAATTCTCTCTTATGCCTGTGCAGTCCTGTGGCTTTGCGGGGTGATTAATTTTAATCTCCCACCGATTTCCACCTTCTAACTCCAGGTGAGGTGACTCTCTACCCGCCTAATGACTGCGATTAATCAATGAGCCGTGAGGGCAAACGAAAGAGAGAGAGAGAGAGACGGTTGTGCCGACGGCATTGACCAGGGGCTGGAGGCTAGCAGCAGGGTGACTGATGTTCAGATTCATCCGACTGCATTGAGCAGTGGTGCCTTTGGGGCTGCTTAGTCAAACAGACTCCACGACTGGGTGATTTTTACCTGCAGCAGATAGCCTGCCAGATATTGTACTTCGCTTGTAATGCTGGTGGGTGCCGAGGAGGGGGTGGGGGTGGGGGGGGGTTATCCACATCAGTCGTTAGCTGAGCAGGTGATCAGTCATCGGGAGGCTGGTTTATCTGACAGCCCCGCCGTATGTGTGGGCAGTATCCAGTACCAATCTCCAAATCCTGGCTAAATGAGGGGGAGGCCGACTGACTGCTCCATAGCTGCCTCTGATTCAAGGCTCTGGCCTTCAGCTTGAGTGAATCAGTGGGTGGTTCTCTCATGGGAATCCATGCTCATCATAGGCTCCACTAAGATAATACCATCAGCAGAGATTTATTATAACCGCCAGTTGATGGTTTACCATTTCAACTGCACGCCCCCTCTGTAGTTAATATTTGATCACACAAGCCAAGGTCCTACACATGGCTAGGCAATCACAAAAACAATAGAAGACATTGTTGCAGATTTGCTTTGGAATTAACGTGTCAAGTCAATATGTTTTTCTTCAAATGGAACGCCATTACCTCACTGAGATCATAATCAATATAGTTTAAAAACATTTTTTTTTTTTAATAGAAAATTACATTAAGCCAGTTAATTAATGCCTACTGGCAATCATTTTGAACGATTGACAGAGTTAGTCATGGACTCCACTCCCTATAGTGTTGTAGTTCCTTCTGAATATTTAATGGGCTACGTCTCACCAGAGTGGCAGTCTGTTCATCATTACTGACCATTGTGTACTTGAGCCCTTGGGCTCTGATCAATGGCAAAATGCCATTTTGTATCTGAGCAGTTGACTGGTGGCCTGTAAATAGACTAATGGATTAGGCCGCAATGAAACAGATGCCCATAGCCATAATTGAGTGTCAATAATGGATAGCACCCCGGAGTAGGCTCTCCACTGATCGATGGCTTGTTGAGAGCAGCCACGGCCGCTAACGACCCCTCGGAATAGTTCTCTCATTAGATGCTGTTTGTGTAGCTTGCCGAAACCATAACACTGCCATTATACGAATTTCGGCGTAAATGATCGCATTACAAAGTGGACGTGTTAATTGAGCGATCGCGCACACTGTGCCCTCAAAACAGCCATCAAAAAGACATTAGTGTGGGCAGTAAATTGCTGATGCAAAGGGACTGTAATGGTATCCGCCTGTCATTTTCCTTATGGGCCATCTAAAAAAACAAAAAGTCCTCTTTTCTACCCCCACCTCTCACTCTCACTTCGCTTGCTCTCCCCGTTCCTTTCTCATTCTTGAATTTGAATTTACACAGGGTATTAATCTGGCAAAAAGGAACCACCTTTTCCGACTAATTCCACCTATTGTCCTCAGACCGCCGAAGCAAAGGGGGAAGAACATGCCCTGGCTTTTTTTTTTAAGCACCTGGGGATTTGCACGCCGTACGGTCAACCCACCATCTCCTCCCCTTTCCATTTCCGTGCTTGAAGGCATTAATTGTTTGCTCAAATGCTGGAGAGAGCCAGTAGGGCTTGATGGGGAGGACGTGGCGGGGGGCAACAGCTCATTGGCTGTCGACGAGGGTTTCCTAGGCAACCTTATCAGGTTGTACACAGTTTGAGCAGGCTCGGTGAGGGAAACGATTTATCTTGTATGCCCGTATGCTCCACTGCTGACAAAAAGGATGCACTAAAAGCACTACTCTGATCAAACTACTCCTCTTCCTGCAAGAAAGCAAAAAAAAAAAAGTAATTCCAATGGGAAGAAGAGGGAGCTGGGGGCTGTTTTTGGGAATGTGATGGTTCTCATGAGAGGACTGAGAGACCCCCCCCCCAACCCCCAGATGCTCACCATGCTTCAGATTAGCACGTCGTCTGTCTCTTCTCTCCTCCTCCCGTGCCTCTCCACACCTCCGCATTCCTTCCATAAAGCAAATAAGAGTAGGAGGGGATTTGTGTCTGCCCTTGTAAGAAAACATCAATTTCTTTGTCCATATTTGAAGCGCTGCGCTTTTCTGGCTGCCTCCATATCTGGGTCAGGCCCCAGCCTTCGCCAGTAGAACTGGGCTGTACTTACACAGCCTACGGCTTCAGCAGCCTGTCAATTATTGGAGGAGATTTGAGTGACCTTTGACCTCCTTTGGTGCTCATTTACACCATAGCCGTGCTATCACAAGCCACCGGCTATTTTTAAAACAGTCCCTTGGGGATGGCAGGAGTGCAGTCATCTGAAATATGTATTTTATGTCTTACCCGCGGCTTACGGTTCTACATTTGTGATCAGAACAGTGGATTCTTCACACCGACAGGTACATTTGGTCCACACACACTGGAGGGAGGATAGAGGGAATCCATTAAATAGCTTTATGCAAGGAGCCGTTAAGGTGGCAGCACTTAGCGCATCTGCCAGAATGACTTTGGCGTGTGCGTGAGGTGAAATCCTTCTCCTTATAAATGTGCCTTGGCCATATTTCTCTCAGGGAGGGATGGAGGGGAGGTTGCTGTGAAGGTCTCTCTCTCCCTCACTTTCTCTCCCTCTCTCTGTTAGTGAGTATGTGTGTGTGTGAGTGTGTGTGTGTGTGTCTGTCTGTAAGTGTGTCTGAGAGTCTGTGCCTGTAAATAAGAGGACGGAGGAGGTCAGGTAGACAGAGAGGAACAGACAGACACGTGCTCAGCAGGTGAGGGGGTTTAATATCTCTCCCCCTCCCCTTCCCGCTGCCTCTATCTCAGCATGGGCACAGACAAGTGAGGGACTGCCTCTGATCAACTGCCTGTCAGTGGCGTCTGCTCCTAATCTACATCGTCTGATGTCAGATTGGAAAATAAAGCGGGGCTCCTGCCAAGCCAGGAGGCTATTAAAGGAGTGTGTGTGTGTGTGTGTGTGTGTGTGTGTGTGTGTGTGTGTGTGTGTGTGTGTGTGTGTGTGTGTGTGTGTGTGTGTGTGTGTGTGTGTGTGTGTGTGTGTGTGTGTGTGTGTGTGTGTGTGTGTGTGTGTGTGTGTGTGTGGGGGGGGGGGGTTTGCGTGTTTACAAAGGTTTACTCACTATACTTTGAGCTCCATTCATCTCTCCAGCCTCCTCTGGATCCCATTACAGGTATAGTCAGTGAGTGCACTGTGTGTGGAGTGTAATAGTGATGGTGGAGGAAATTAGAAATGCCAGTTCAATGCAGCGATGATGAGTTTTTTCCCTCTCTCACCGCCTCCAAACACACCGTCTTCTCTCACTGCCCCCAAACACACCGTCTTCTCTCACTGCCCCCAAACACACCGTCTTCTCTCTCCCCCTCCTCTTCGTTTGGTCTTTAGTCTTTCTCCTTGTCTTATTGGGGTCATCTCCTTTATTACCATGGAGGATGGTGGTGATGTATCGAGTGTGTGTGTGTGTGTGTGTGTGTGTGTGTGTGTGCAACAGACCATCATCAAGCATCTCCCATGGGAGAGCAGAGGTCACACAACTTATTTAGTCCAGTTCTCTCTCTCTCTCTCTCTCCCTCTCTCTCTCTCTATCCCTCTCCCTCTCTCTCTCCCTCTCTCTCTCTCTCTCTCTCTCCCTCTCTCTCTCTCTCTCTCTCTCTCTCTCTCTCTCTCTCCCTCTCTCTCTCTCTCTCCCTCTCTCTCTCTCTATCCCTCTCCCTCTCTCTCGTGCTCTCCGTCTCCCGACCTCTCGTTCTTTATCTGTCGATCGCTGGCTGGAGCCCCCATCGGAGATGACAGAATCGCACCCCAGAGCTATTTCCAGGCAGGCAATTAGAGTGCCCTGTCTCCATACCTCTCACACAAGCATCCGTGTCCAGTATCAGACCCAGATCGCCCCCCCGGGACCTACCCATCACCTGCAGAGCTCTGTGCTGGGGGGCTCCGGGGCCAGGGTTGATGTGTCGGATAATTTGGCCATCCTCCGGAGAAGGGGCCCGTAGATTGTTTTTATGCCGGGATAATGGCTCCGGGGGACAGGCAGGGTCAGGCCGCCGATGAAGGCGCTGGTAATTGGCTCTGAGTTCTGGCCATGTGGTTGGCCCCAATGCCTGTGTGTGTGTGTGGGTGGGTGTGTGGGTGTGAGAGGGGGCAGGGGTCTGTCACACAATAAAAGAGACGAGGGGGGGGGGCACGAAGGAGCAAGATTGGCACAATTGGACATCTGGAGAATCTCCCAGTCACACTAATGGGTTTGTTGGGTGCACATAGCACAGCATACACCTGAGTGAAAATGCATTGTATATTTTGGGAAGTTTCTTTTGGGCTTGCATATTGTGTAATTACGGATGATGTTCGGGAGTGTTTAAGTTCTGGAAATGGCCGTTTTCCGGTCTTGACGGTGTTGCTGCAGAGCTTCTGTAACAGCAGCAGCAGCAGCAGCAGCAACATTCCTTTATCTGCTCACTCCATCAGACTGTAAAAATAAAGTGTGTCATGCGAGGGCCTGAGAGTGAACACAGACCAGACCACCCTCTCTCTTCAGCGAGCAAGCATTCTCGTGCTCGTCATTCCAGCTCGTGCGAGAAAGACCACTCTACTCTCGTGCAAGACACACTAGCTCCAGGTTTAATGGCCCCCATATTAGTGAGCATAAAAATCCATACAGCCGCTGGGGCCAAGAGCCTCACAGGAGATAGTGGCGCTTTATTCCCCCCGGGAGAGAATGGTATTCACACAGGTCAGGCCCGACACACTCACTCTGGAGCTGGAGGGGAGATCTCCCTTGACATTTAATAGAGGTTGTTGACATGAATAATGCACATATTCCTGACCAAAAATATTCTGTCACTGATGTATAACAGAGTGAAATTAGTTATGTTCCAGTCTGGGTTATTGTATTTATGGTAAATTAGATATTGTGACATTTCTGAGACAGATAGATAATGTAATAATATCAGATAGACAATAGGGGTTTATGCGGCAGCTTTTGTATATGAACAGCATGACTGAAAGTCATCAGCCTATTTACTAGGAGATAGATTAAAGCCGGTTGGGAGGCTTAGAACAATAAATAGACATGATCACCATGTTGGACCAGGGGAAGAGTGTGAGTGTGTTGTGTTTGACTGTGATTATAAATGCTGAGAGAGACTCTGAGAGAGTATTTCCACATAATCTGCTTTTCAGCTCAGATGGCACTGAGACTTGATGAGGAGAAGCGTAAGCAATCTGATGTCGAACTGGAGACTAGAAACAAGACTGATTTTTTTTTCTCATTACAGGAAATCAGAAACCAAGGATGTGCAAATTGATTGGTTTGGTTCCAAAGTGCAATGTTTTAATAAAATGATATGATGCTTCTTTTGCCAATTGCCTTTTCACATTAGTGATTAGGAGTGTTTTAATGTGAGGTCTAGTTGTGTTATTTATAGATAGCTACTGTATGCAGCAGCCTCCACAATTGTTAGCTCCCCTGGTGAAGTTGAGGAAGAGAGGTATAAAAAAAATAATACATTTGGCAATGTATACTAGCCTATTCCCACATGGAAGGCAATGAGAAAAATCCAATCTTGCAAGAGGCAAATCTACTCTGAGGACAAAAATGTATCACCAAGACATAAATATTTTTAACATTTGTTTTTTGCTTACTGGAATAGTGTGTGAATTATTTGTGAAAGTAAATTGCGACTTTTTAAAGAAATGTTGAAAGGGTCGTCTGTTCACCGGAACTTAAGTAAATTATCTTATTATAGTTAGGTTTTGAATGTTTATGGTTTTTGTTCATGTGAAAACTGTTATTTACATTGTTGTAAGTTGTTTTTATTGTTGACATCTTATATTCTTATTGATATTGTTGTTATTATTACTATTACTATTATGCTTAATGGAGACTTTTTCAACTTTATTTCAAACTTATTTTTAACTATTGTAGTGTTCATAGGCCTACTGTAAGTCAGCAAGACAAACTTATCATATCTTTAACATATTGTAATTTGTAATAAACTAGCATCTGTCGTTGGGTGCCTGGAGTCTGGATTGAGTGCTAAAGTAGGGAGCTCTGATGGCAGTGTCGGGAGCCATGAAGCAACAAACTGTCGCTGTCACCGAGCTGCTGATCAGCAAGAAGATCGCCCATCATGACTTCAGACTGTTCTGTTCTTCTGGTGCTCTGGCAGTGAAAAATCCGGGTTGGTCAGTTGTAACTTTAAAGAACTTTGTTGGCATTGCATCGGTTAAGACACAGCTGTGTGCAGGTTCACGTGGGTCATCATTGCCCTTGAACATTTTCAGCCGATTGGAAATTGGACTAATTCAACATGATTTTTCTTTTTCATTTTATTTTATTTTTTTACTTTTTATTTATTAATTTGTTTGTTGTCTGTCTTGTATGTCCTTGCGACTACGCTGCTCCGTCCGGCATCTATTTTTGTTGTGTCACTGACAATGTCTGTGGAGCGCTTTGGGTTGCACTCTAAAACATTCTAAAAACCCCTTTGTTGCTGCTCCAGATTTGAAAGACATTATTGCCATGACAACTTCAGGTAGAATGTTTATTTACAGAACTCTGAAGATTCCATTCCAAATTGTGCAAAGTAGATTTTTGAGTGAATTCCTAGAATCTGCTCAGTCTTATTAGACACTTCCAAGCGAACAGGTGAAAATAATGAAGCTCGGCGAACTTTTCAGCTGCTGTCTACCGGTCCGTAAGAAGAAGCACAGGAATGAGAGGGTTGACACCAGCAAGAAGAAGAAAAGAAAGGAGGCTAAGCACCTCAAGAAGGAGATGGCAGACAGGAGGAGAAAGGAGGCCCTTGAGATGGACATCTCCAAGGTGCAGAGTGTGGAGACTGTAGTAGTATCTCTGGATGAGGTGAAGGGTGGGCCTGCAGAGAGACTTGAAGGTGAAAATGCAGTGATCGCTATCCACCATGCTAAGATGGCTAATGCTAGGCCTGTGTCTTGCCCAAGAGCTGAGAAAGAGAACATCAGTGAGCCTAATCAAGAGACCAGCAAAGAGGACTGCCGTAAGTATCACATTTTCAGATAGTGGGTTATGGTTATGGTTATGGGATTTGGCAGACGCCTTTTTTTCTAAAGCGAATAGCCTAAAAGAATCAAAATGGACTTATTAATAAAAATCATCATCTCTCTCCACAGCCCTGAACGAGTCATCTGTTGACCAAGGGACACCTCAGCTGGGTGAGGGGGCCGGTAGGAGTCCATCTCCGCTGCATGTTGATGGAGATGGTCATCGAGAGTTCAGCAAAGAGGACTGCAGTAAGTATCACATTTTCAGATGGTTGAATAGAGTTGAAATGGACATTTTAATGTTGTCAGACTTACTAATTATAATAATTTCATCTCACTTCACAGCCCTGAAAAAGTCATCTGTTGACTACGGGACACCTCTGCTGGACGAGGGGGACGGTAAGAGCTCATCCCTGCTGCATGGTGGTGGAGACGGAGTGAGACCTGTGCCTCGTCTAAAACTGGACTGGCACAAATACCAGCTTACAGTCGGGAAGCCCACAGCACAGGCTGGTGCATGGCGCACGGCTGACACTCTGAGAAGAGAGACGTGATGGAGGAAGAAAGGAGGACAATCCTGAGTGGGTTTTTTGAGAGGAGGGGCATTACTACCCAGAATGCAACCACACCGGCTACATTGACCACTGTGGAAGAGAATCTCACACAACAGTCTGCTGTGTGGCACACTAAAATCCCTGAAGAGAGAGACGAAGAGAGGAGGAAAATTCTGCACAGATTTGTCAAGAGAAGGGGCCTTACTGCATGTAGGCCAAGGAGGGAATTCAATACACAATTAAATCGATAGATAGCCTACATAACATTGCAGAAACATTTGTGTTTACAATAAATACATTTCATTTCATTTATAAGGCATCATGTTGTTCTTGTCTTATGCGATGTTACATTTGAGTTAAGAGACTGTACCAAGCAGACAAATACAGCGCCCTCCACAATTATTGGCACCCCTGTTAAAGTTGAGTAAAAATGTATATAAATCTCACAATGAAAACAATTAGGGAAAAGTCCAGTCTTGAAAGGAAGCAAATTTATTCTTTACCTCCATTAAGAAATAAATATATATTTAAAAAAAACAAAACATTTGCCAGAATCATTGGTATCCCTCCATATAATAGACTTCTCTCTAAAGCTGATAAAACAGCTCTTAGTCTTACAACATCTAATAAAGTTACAGAATACAGAATAAGGGATTTGAGACTTGCTCTCTACAGAATCTCCAGATCATCCAGAGCCACTGGGGGGGAAACAGCCCCAAAACCAAGTAGATATGTGTAAGGATGGGTCAGGATGGGGCTCTATTCAGTATAGTCATCCTTCTATATCCACCAAACTGACCTTGAGTTCAGTTCAACTTTGAATTAATCTGATATTACAGTCAAAGTCCCAGTAGCATTTAGTGGCTCCAGCCACTTACATTTGTAATTAAATAACAGGAAAGGCTTTTTTCTATCCTGCCTTTTTAATATAGCATGGAGGGTGGTCATCCCTATGTTCCCCGGGTCCTATGTTCCCCGCTCGGGGATAGGGTTAGGGTTAGGGTCCTATGTTCCCCGCTCGGGGATAGGGTTAGGGTTAGGGTTAGGGTCCTATGTTCCCCGGTCCCATATCAAAGCGGGGAACATAGGACCCAGGGAATATACAGTAGGTACGCTCCCCATGGAGGTTGCACCTGATGTTTTTTTCCAGGCGAGTTGGTGACCCCAAGATGCTACTCTTTTCTGAAATGTAGGCCTATTATTTGCCTTGTGTGTGTGTGTGTGTGTGTGTGTGTGTGTGTGTGTGTGTGTGTGAGCGTGCGTGCGCAGACGTAGTCTGTCTGTGTGTGTTCTGCCTTTCCTGTGTCCAAGTCCTGCCTCCTCCTTGATTGGCAGAAATGGAGTTCCTGGTTGGGCTGATTGGACAGCGCTTAAAGGGCCTGAGATGGCATCATCGGGACAGGGCCACTGTGCCAGACAGCAGATCCGTGGTTGTGGGAATTGTGGATGACTGTGTGCATTGTATTGTATTGTGTTGGGCTGTGAGTGTGGGTCTCCGAGTCTCCGACAGCTTCTGCTGTGTGATAGTGCCGGCATGTTCATTAGACCTGCTCATAGCCAAAACTACTTTGTTGTAGTGTGTTCCGGCGTTGGAAATGAAAGCTAGTGAGTGCCAGGGTTGGCTACTTTGTAGCATGTAAGACAACAAATACCTTTGTGCCAGGGTGTGCTGAGGTTGGCAATCGTACTCCCTATTGGGTGTGTGTTTGTTTTTGCTCTCTTTTGCTAGTTTTATTATTGTCCAGTGTTTCGGCCATTTTGTCTCTTTATTTTGATTTATAAATAAATCAAAATAAAACCATTCATTTTGTACATTTACTTCCTTGTTCGTTACTTTTTCACTTCAGTTTAAGTAAATTGAGAGTTATGCCTTCACATGCCCTAGGCATTAAATATGGCAGGTGTAACAGAACTCACTCACATGCTCATACTCATTTAAATGGTGCTTTCCCTTTATGTCTTTCTCATGTTAAGGAATGACTAGGAGCGTTTGACCTCTGTCACCTTATTTTTTATACCTCAGTGAATCAGGAAGTCATGGATTACTGCTTGAAAGGAGACACTGATTTATTCAAAGAAGTTAAATAAAATGGAAAAACTGCTTCAGTTACATTTGGTAATTTTCCAGTGTGAGATTAAACTAATTGACCAATTGGTGAATTTCTTATAGCCAATAAGTGTGGAGTGTGCTATACATTGATGTGTCCTCTGCAAATGACAAGCATTTACTGTACATGACATTGCAGACACAGTAAAGTAATGTGTTGTACCAGGTGAAGAGCAAGGTTTTCTTCAACACACATAATAACAAGACAGACCGGACCTACTAGTTTGCTTGTTGTCAGAAAATACCAGAATTTTCTGTCCCTCAAGATTTCTTTTCTCTTCTCTTTGCCCTCCTTGAAGCTAATATAAAAATATTAGAGTAATTTTTATCTAGGTTACACTGCACTTTTGAAAAGGTGTTCAAAGACATTTTGCCTAGGTTATACACAACCACAGAAAGTTTCACATGTAGCTTATTTAAATTATGTATAATTTAAATTAAGTATCAAATAGCTTGTACTTAATTGTAATGACCAAAATCCATCTGGTTATTACATTTCAAATTCCCCCCCCCCCCCGTTTTCCATTCATGACCAATATTTTGTTTTTCGAGTCCGCACAGAACCTACACGTCTAAAACATGTATTTGCTGCCATCTTGTGTTTACTGAGGAGACGTTTGTTGAACAAATAATTCCGCTGTGCGTTTATTTTAAGTTGGAACAAAATGTGTAGGCCTACTGATAGGAACGTTTTTATTATTATTACGGTATTATTATTATTATTGTTTAGTATTTTTTGTTGTAAAAACTCCATAATCAATCTTGAAATGAAGACCTCAATTCACAGTAGCAAACTCGGACCAAAGACACAGAATTACACATACGGTATTTCTAGTTGCACTCCTTTGGCGACATCTGCTGGTAAATAATGAGTAATCGCAGTGGAGCACTATGGACAATAGCAATTTCTATTAAATCTATTATTTTACACAAAACATCAATGTCAATTAAACTGAAGTCATGTATTACACTCTTAAAACGAATGTGTTGAAAATAACATAACTTGCGTTGTTTTTAACACATCTCTGTGATAGGGATGATAGGGATCTCTGTGATCTTTCAGATAGGGACAACACAGTTTGTGTTGTTTCCTCTTTTTATTTGTTACACAATATGTGTTGAAAATAACACAACTTGCATTGAAAACAACAGAAATTGCATTTTTTTTAACACATCTTTGTGTCCAGATAGGGACAACACATTAGTTTTAAGATTGTTACATGATCTAAGGGTCTCAAAGGAACACACTGACCTTTTGTGAAATGAGCTTATTTGCCATCCAGAATTAGATAAGAGGATACATTACATACCCTTCTCTTCTCTGCGCAAGCAATAACCCAGTTTGACACCATTAGCTAAGCTTAGCATAATTCACTGGACATGGGTTACACCCGTTAGCCTACAAGGACTCCAAGTAGTAACTATTTGGAAGACTCCAAATAATTTAAGTACTCATTTTATTTGACAGCTTTCTTGTGCTTTGTCCTAATTCTGTGACATGACAGTAGCAGTTATAATTAATTACATATATTACATATAGTCCTATCTAATCACCACACTGTGATAACATGATTCACTATGTTCAGATAACATGTTCTGATTAGTGGGATAGAAAACAGATTAATTTAGTCTTCCTTCTGATGTCTGTCCGGTCTGCCCAGTGATGTAACATCTGAAAGTCTGGAACAGCTTTTACATCTTTGATGTTTCTTATTACTGAACACCCTGTCTCAGGGTACTTTCTGTTGTTGCAATATTTGTACTAGAAAACAGATACAAATAGATTAAAAAATACATAGCCTACAGTTGGTTACCATAACATTTCTTTTGTAAAATGGTGTGATTCCTAAAGAACTGATTGCTTGACAACTAATTATTCTTCTTGTCTGAAACAGTATCAGTAAGTGGAGAACATTCCAAATGATCCCAAGTAGACACGATCAGTGCTTAACAACACACACACACCTACACCGAGAGTGCAAACTATGAATTTTATTCATGGATCATCCTGGATCCTCTTAGTAGAGCGGTTATCAGAGGTTTGCTGTAGCAGTACTGCATATCACTTTTGCCTTTATGTGTGAGTCATTGTCACTGAAAAGATGGCCATTTTGAAACAGAACTAGTGGCCCATTTTAACTTCAAGGGGATGTTGATAAGCAACTAAGAGCACTTGGAACTCGCCGTTGCAATGTTATATTTCACAATGGCATGGATCATGATTAATAAAAAGTGTGGGGATTCATTTGCACTCTCAATTTCTGTGATATCTAGATGATATAAATGAATCCAGCAAGACCAGTTTAGCTCACATTTTTTAATAACATGGCACAATTTACATAACACAAGTTTAAATGAGGAGCATGCTGAAGATTCAGTCGCTTCACTTTTTTCCTTTTGTACATGATCTAGAAAGAACTTCATTTTTTTACGTACATGATAAACAGCAAAAAAAGTTTCTGTTAACAATCTCTTTGCAATACGCATTGACTAATCACTACTGCTCCTGTCAACATTTTTAATGTTTGATTAAAAAAACACTGCACAACATCTGAATCTCACGGAGTTTGAAGCGCACAACTAAGCCTTCGGTGGACTACTAAAATAGATCTTTGCCCATTTAAAAACCAACTTGCCCACAGTTTAGACTTCTAGCTTTTTTGTCTTTTTAGTTTTGTAGATACAACAGCTTAGGATAGCACTTTTTAATACACTGTTAAACCAACTGGAACTAATTTCCAATTTGCCAGACACCTACATTCCACTCCTTGAGCCAAAGGAAGGTGTTTGTGATGTTTAGTATGCATTCTCTCCACAACAGAAGACGTTGTTCAAAGGAAAGATTCTACTCTGCACTCAGTGACCTCGATGGTTGGGAGATACATCAAAAAATAGAGATCTAAATATACTTCTACGAGACATAATCATAAAGGATTGTCACCACAAAACAAGTTGGAAAAACATGATTTGTTTTCTCTTCTGTGCATACTGGGTATATTAGTTTCGCTTTCCAATCTACACGGAATAGTCTGGTTGTGGAGAGAGTGCATGTGAGAGAGAAAGAGAGGAGAAGAAAGAGGGACAGAGAGGAAGAAGAGAGGGAGAGAGAGAGAGAAAGAGAGAGAGAGAGAGAGAGGTGAGAGAGGGTTGTGAGATTCAGAGGTGGACAGTGAGAGCAAGAGAAATCCCACATGTTGCATAGTTGAAGGGCGCTGGACTGAGGGTTAGGTCTCGAGACAGATGTACTGTGAACCTCGCCAAGAAGCCACTGCTAGCCATTACTGAGCAAGAAAAACCAATGTGGAAAGACAACTGCACATTCTGAACTTCAATTTTCATATCCTTTATGTACATTTGTTCAAAGTAAAGCTTTCGTAACACCCTTTTTGCATATTTTTGCATCTTGATTTTAGCCATAAGGAGTTAGCACACCGACTATACATATTATCTACACAGCCTTGACCTTCTCAGTAATGTAGTGAAGTAGCTGTACATTCCAAAAACAGTGCTCTTGGGATGGGGGGGGGGGGGGGGGTCCTTTGGCCCGCACGCTTCTCATCACTTCAGAGCAAGTTTTCTGTACAAACGCCAGAGTCAGTCCACACAAAAAGCAGGAGCAAATAGGATAAAATGTATGCAAAATTTCATTTGTTCAGTTAATTGTCCGCTATTTGTATTTTTTATTTTTTTTTATTTTTACAAAACAGAAAAAAACAAACAAACAAACAAACAGGACCAGAGGTCATTTCCGTGAGCCTTCGTCCTGGGATTTAGTATACACAGGTATGATACAGTCTCGACTGCCCAGGGTTAAGTGCTTGCTTTTGAGTTCCGTATTATAGTCTGTCAGGCACAGATCTTGGGCACGTGTGTATGTCTGAGTGTGTGTGTGTGTATGTCTGTGAGTGTGTGAAGGATGGTCAGTTTCATCGCGCCTCGATGTCCTTGTGTGTGTGTGAGGGCGGTCTGTCTCTGAGGTCAGTGCCCAGGGGGGTAGTCCGTCGGGGAGAGCCGGGCCGGGCGCCCAGCGAGGGGATGAGGGGCGGCGGGGCGCTCAGAGAGGCCGTGGGGGGGTTCTTGTTGAGGAGTCCGTTCTGATGGGCAGCCGCCGCCGCCGCTGCCGCCGCTGCTGCCGCGGCGGCCGGACTGAGGCGCGGGTAGTGCATGGTGGGCAGGCCGGGGCCGATGAGGCCGTGGTGGGCCAGGTGCGGGTGCGAGTCCAGGTGGTGGACGGGCGGCGGGTGGAGGCGAGCGGCGGTGGCCGCCGCCACGGCGGCCGCGTGCTCGTAGTCCTCGCGGAGCGCGTGCAGGCGCTCGCGTTCGTCCATCTGCCGGTCGTGGTCTCGCCGGTGCTCCAACGCCGCCGCCACCGCCGCCGCGTGCGTCTCCCGGTTGAAGTCGTGCGGCTCGCGGTCCCGGTACGAGCGCTCGGCCTCGTACAGCCGCGGCCCCGCGAACCGGTGCAGCGCCTCGTTCCGCAGCAGCAGGTCCCGCGCCAGGGGGTCCCTGCGGTGGATGTCCAGCCCCCGGTAGGGGTCCCGCATGGGGTCCCAGTGGAAGGCCGGGTAGGGGAAGCGCTCAGCCCCCGGGATGGGGCTGATGCCCATGAAGGGCCCCACCATGCGAGTCCTGTCCAGGCCGCTGATGGCGTTCATGGGGTGGACGCTGGCCATGCCCATGGGCATGGGCATGGAGGAGGCTGGGTGCAGCGAGGGCACGCCGGGGGCCCCCGACGGTGGCTGCGTCTGGGCCTGCGAGTGCGGCGGCAGTGGGTGTGGGTGCGGGTGCGGGTGCGAGGAGGGCCTCTCGGCGGGTCCGTCCACCTCCTCCTTGCGCTCCTCTTTCACCTTGACCTCGTGGCTCTTCTTGGCCGCCTCGCCGTACAGCGCCTCGGCCTTCTTGTCCAGCGCCTCGCGTGTCAGCCCGCCGTTGACCCGCTCCAGGCCGCCAGCCACTACGCCGCCGCCGCCTCCTCCGATACCCGCACCGGGACGCATGTAGGGTGACGTGGTCACCCGGTTGACCGGCTTCTCCTCGGACATCCGGCCGTCGTGGATGACCGGCGTGTCCTTGTCGTTGCTGCCGTGGTGGTGATGGTGGTGGTGGTTCTCCTTGAGCTTGTGCTCATCCATGCCGTTGTCCTTCCAGGAGTCTGCGTGCTCGCGCTCCCTCTCTCTCTCCCGCTCTCTCTCCCTCTCGCGCTCTTTGGGCTTGTCCTTGTCCTTGTCGCGGGGCTCGGAGGGCGGCAGGTGGTTCCGGGGCGGCTCCGGCGGCCGGTTGTGTCCGAGCAGGCTGAGGGGGTTGACGGGGATGGGCGAGGGGTGGCTTGAGTGCCGCTTCTCCACGCTGTCCCTGCCAAACACAACACAGACATCACTGTTAGTCATGTCACCATGTGAAGTACTCAAAATGAGTGATCATAAGAGTGTTCTTAAAAAGCAATGTATGACTTCTGATGGGGAGAGACTGTGCTCTGAAAAACTGGAGGTACAAATGACAACCCCATTATGATGTATGTATTTGTATGTAAGTAATTATTTAGTCTGTATCATGAGTTTAATCATTGTAAACGATTTAAACATAATGTATGTAATCTCCAACACTTTCATGACAATTCATCATTAAAAGGGCTTGATTCTTATTGGCATTACAGAGCATTTGATTGCTGAGGTGGAAAGGGAGGCACAGCATATTTCACAGCCATGCTACACCGGTAAGGGTCAGAGGTCACTTACCTGTCCTTATCTTCTTTGCTAGCAGACGAGTCGCGTTTGTCCGACTCCCGGTCCCGCTCACGGTCCCTCTCTCGGTCGCGCTCGTGTGAGCTGGCCGAGGCGCTGCGCTCCGACTCGGCGGGCTTGATCCAGGGCGGCGGCGTGGGGAAGGAGGGCGGCGTGCGGTGGAGGCGGTTCCAGGGCTCGTGGCTGCCGCCGAAGGGCTGCTGGCCGTTGGGCGCCTCCTTGTGGCCGAACATGGAGTTAGGCGCTGCGAGAAGGGACACGAGAAGACCAGTCGGTTACCAACAGCTCAAGGGATGACCAGTCAGTCAAACATGGAAGTACATTTACAATATTAAAAGTGCAGTTCTCAATCCTATTTATATATTCCATATAAGATATGGAATTAGTTTGGTCACTCCACTTTATTTTGTTTCCCATTTACCAAAAAAGGACTGCGTTTTTGGAGAATGATGCTGAATTTGACGAAAAGTAATGCATCACAATCAAGGACTACACCTTTAACTTACATGGACAAAACACCAATGGTTGTGTTTGGTTTAAACCCTACAAACAGGCTCTTATTTGTCCAGCAGAGAGGTAAGTACAGGCTACTCACTGAGCGCAGGGTTGCCCAGACCTCCAAAGGCAGCTGTGCTTAGAGCCCCAAGACCTCCGAACGCAGGCGGCCGACTGAACGACTCTGTGGAGGAACAAGGAAACAAAGGTCACACATACACATACACACACATTTATAAATACACATACACACACATTTATAAATACACATACACACACATTTATAAATACACATACACACACATTTATAAATACACATACACACACATTTATAAATACACGTTAAATAAATATACAACAGTGCAATGTTTGTATAACTTGTATGTGGATACGCTGAATGATGTTTGTATAACTTGTATGTGGATACACTGAACAATGAAGCCATTTGAACAGTGTTTAC
>NW_027468569.1:34684-44684 GCF_046254945.1 Alosa pseudoharengus | reverse complement strand
GTGTGTATGTGTGTGTGTGTGTGTGTGTGTGTGTGTGTGTGTGTGTGTGTGTGTGAGACCCAGTACAGGAGCCGGACAGAGACGCCCTGATCTACATGAACGCTATTCCTTTTCACAAGAGACTAAGATTTCACAGAGAGAATAAAAACAGGCTGGGATTATGTGCTGCTTTACAGGGAGGGCGTGGTGTGCTTTCAAGGGGCAGTGTACAGTGTACCGTGTGTGTGTGTGTGTGTGTGTGTGTGTGTGTGTGTGTGTGTGTGTGTACGTACCTTGGGCTGGAAGGCCCCCTGGAGAGATCCAAAGGGCCCGGTGGGGGGGATGACCGGGGGGATGCCAGAGACGGTGGGAGGGTAGGAGTGGAACAGCTGAGAAAAGACACAGAGAGAAGAGATATCCTTTGAGTCCACAGCTCACAGTTCAACACGCAGCACAAGGGAATGCACCAGCTGCCCACCAATCCCCATTTCCCCAAGGTTTACGAGGCGACACATCTCCTGATGTAAAGCCCACTAGATCAGAGAGAGAGCTCCTATTCTCAAGTCAAACGTGATATCAATTCATATGAAAACTAACGGGGCTTTTGTAGGGCTGGGAGACCCTATAGACTTTCAATTAGATTTGCCACCCTTAGTTTTACAACTACACTTACATTCTATCTTGTACAGTTCACACTATAATTACGAGTTACTTTTATAAGTTTGACAGCATGAACACTTATAAGAGGGGTGGCGCCTTAAGGCCCTGTACGGTCTGATTTGAAAGACAAAAGTAAAGCAAGAATTTTTCCCCAAAGATATTAAAATAATCATCCGTCTGAGCATGACACTCAATTACCATGTGCATGAAGCATATAATCGACATTTAGAGACTATTACTGGGGAGAAAGACACAAAAACGAGGAGTGACCTTGCTTTGAGGAATTTTTGACGGCTACAAAATAATAATTACACTGATTCCGCAGCGCCTGAAAAGAACAGGGCAGCATGTTGTCATCATCTATAATTACATGTGTGCTATTTCAAACAGACAAAAAGCTAACACGCTGTTCTATACATGTATGTCTGTTTCTGATGGAGGGTCACAGTGAGCCGAGCTGTGATTACGAGCTGTGATGGCTCCAGTAAGGGGGCCTCGTCTCTGTGGGGCTAATTGCTGCTTTTATGCGCGTCGTGAGCAGTGTCTGAATAGCCTCGATATGACACTGGAGTAATTGATGGTGGAAGGTCGTGTCAGCTGGGACACGAGAACTCACATCCATGCACGATGATATACGAAGTAAACACAGACACAGAAACACACAGCCAAAATTTCTGTGGCAAGCTTAATGCTAAAACATGTCAAATAAAGGGATGATCATGAAATGTACAGTAAAATGAACCAGAAAGCAAGACCAGGAAGCAAAAACTAATCCCACAGCACACAAAAAGCAGCTACCCCATAGTCAGCATGTTAACCCAACTCTACTTAATGACTTCCCTAGATAGCAGCTAGACACTCCCTGGAACAGACCCACTTTGGATGTGCGAGACGTCCATGACGTAAGTCAGCCGTAACATTGACTTTCTATTCACAGTGGACATACATGGTAAAAAAATGACTATTTCCCTAGTTTACTATAATACTACTGATGGAGGTCATCATAATAATCTACAGGGTCACTCTAGCAGTCTGAGGGTAAATAGATGACACCTTAATGAGGATGGGGCTGCTACTATATGCAGACGATCTGTTAATCACACCTCTAAAATGTAATGGTATGAATATTGGCCTAGAGCAATCATTCAAAAATTAGCAATTTGGGGCAATCACGCAATCACAAATGTAAATAAGCAATTATATCCAAATAGGCAATCTATATAATTAGAGACAATCTCTCTATTAACACTCATCTCTCTCCTACACCTCTGGTTCTCGCTGACTTGTCTTCAAGCAAGTCGGCCAATCTGTGGAACTCATGCTCACTCAAAACAGTACTGTAACATTGTGTTGATGGAGAGCAAGGATGGAGAGGGCGAAGCAGCCACAGACAAACAAACAGCCAGAGGCAGGAGGGCCGACGGGATGAGGGTGGGGATGGGGATGGGGTGGAAGGTGGAGGGTGGATGGGGTTGGGGGGCGCGTTAGCTACATGACCAAAAACAGATAGACGGAGCGGGAACTCACGCTGTGCCGGTAGAAGGGGTCGACTTTAGTCGGGTATTTGTCAAACTGTGAAAGGAATGAAACAGACAGAGCTCAGACACACGAGCGCATGGGAGTGGCGAGACAAAAGCCGTTTCTTTTTTTCTGTTCCCCCCCTTTTTTTAAGCTCCCCAGAGGCACACTTTCTTTTTCCTTTTCCTCTCTTTCTTTTGGATGAGACACTTGGCGAGCTTCGGTTCAACACATTCACACAGAAACACAAATCAATCTGGCCCTGTTGGTGTACGCCACAGGCAATATAGAGCAAATAAATCTCCAGTTCCTACGCAAGTGAGCATGCGCGTGTGTGTGTGTGCGTGTGTGTGTGTGTGTGTGTGCGTCCGTGTATCTGCCAACCAAACATCAAAGCTAAAACCCATTTCAACCCCACATCTGGTGGTTTATTTGCCATTCTGGGGAACTCGACATGATGCCCCTCTGTTGGTCTCATTAGTGGTGAAACTTCCATGGCTCATTTTGCTCACTCGGCCCGCGCCGATATTGTGGTGACCCGTGTACCACAGCCGCGGCTCTGCCTCAGAACACTTCCAGGTCCTTCGTTAATTTGACGCATTTGGGCCCTGAGAGTAATCTAAGCCGGGGCCAGGGAGATCTGTTTCTCCCTGCTCTTGTGGCGACGGCACTGTGGTTCTCTGGGTAAGGGTTTTTATGCCCTCATTAGATGTCAAAGCGTCTCGAGTCAATGAGTTCACACAGTGCACGGGAGACCTGAGGGTGAGAATGTGCGTGCGAGCGAATGAGTATGTGTGGGTGTGTGTGTGGTGTGTGTGCGTGCTGATGTGAAGGAGAAACAGAGTGTGTTTGTGTAAGGAAGTATACATGTGTGTGTGTGTGCGTGTGTGTGTGTTAAAGAGAAACAGTGTGTGTTTGTGTGTGGTAAGGGAATGTGTGTGTGTGTGTGTGTGTGTTATGTGTGTGTGTGTGTGTGTGTGAGTGTGAGTGTGTGTGTCTGCTAAAGCTGTCGGGCCTCGGATGAACTGCACCCTGCCAGCCCAAAGTCCTTGCTCAAGTAATGCGAACCCATCGTCTTGCTTAAGTCAGTGATGTCATTAGAGCCAGCAGGGATAAACTCGTATGAGTTCTCCAAAGCCTGGCTGAAATTGAGACCCACGGCTCGGGAGCGGTCACTGCCCGGCTGGCTCTCTGAGGGAGACCGAGCGAGCGAGCGTGCGAGAGAGCGCAGACCGCATTAAGAGGGGCGAGGAGGGCAAATGACTGAGCCAGAGAAAACACAAGTGAAGAAAAGCACCATCCCAGATGGCCTGGGAGGGGCTGTGCAGTGGGTCTGACCCGGCCCGGTGTTGGCGTGGACGTGGGCCGGGTCTGCGCCACACTCGGCGCCTGTCTGGGGAGTTGTGGTGAGCTGGAGCTGCCTGGGGACGGTTGGGAGCCAGCCACAGAGAGAGAGAGAGACCTGCTTTACTCCAGTGACCGAAAACCTCAACCAACCAACACGAGACATGTCTCCTCAAATACTCCATCACAAAGCAAGCTTAGACACACGCACACACACACACACACACACACACACACACAGATTTGACATGCTCAAAACACTCGTACAACAATAATCCATGTAGAAAATCCACACACCACATCAAAAGGAACCCCCACACACACTTGAGCAATTTACTTTCCACATTTGTAAGGTTCTTATCCTGACCCTACACGATGGTTGCATGCTAAATGGGTGTTGTAGCATATGCAGGCTTTTCCTAGTACCGTTAAGTCCTGTATTTGCTGTTCCCAAAGCAATCCAAATCCATCCTATAATTATTCAATTGTATTTAATTCAATTGAATTTGATCAGAAACAGGACTTTTCCTGATTCTTCCTTTCCTGTTCCTGAAATAAGCAATAAATGATTCTTATTCTACATAGTTCCCTTCAAAAAGAAAAATAAACCTCAGTCTCCTCGAGCCCAAAATGAGGTGGCCTGTGGAGTGTCAGCGGTTGGAAGAAGTGATCTACATTCTCTTCCAATGTGTGGAAAAATGTAAGCAACTCTGACATACTCTTGGATGGCTCACTTTGTGCTACACAGACTAGCAAACTTAACACTAAGTACATATATGTAATGTGCATGAAGATGAATGGCTTATGGGAAAAAGTAGTCTGGCTCTTGTCTGTAAAAAGAAGCTAGCTTACGCATAAGCATAGATATGGCCTGCTAGGCATTCTAACGGTCAGATGAGAGACTTTATGCTCACATATACCCTCCTCCCATTGACTTACTCTGCATGACTGACCAGCGCTAGCCATCACTTATAACTGGACAACAATACTTAAATAAATAATTACATTAATAAATAGAAAAAAATCAAATAATCTAACCTCCCCTCCTCCACTTCCCACCCACCCCACCCACACCTTTGTTTGTTAGTTTGTTTGTTTTGGGTTGATTTTTTGGAGTTGTGTTCTACTTATCCTCACATTTCTGGCTGGGGTACGCACCATGGGCGGTGCAGGCGTGGGCATGATGGCCGGGTGGGGGAACGGCGTGAAGGTGTGCTGGTGTGTGTGTTGGTGCGTGTGCTGGTGCTGGTGCTGGTGCTGGTGTTGGTGCTGGTGGAACTCGGTGCGCAGGTACGGCGGCGGGCCCAGGGAGGCGCCGCGGTCGGCACTCTGCGAGGCCAGGAAGCGAGTGTTCAGCTCCTGTCTCAGCAGGTCTTGCTCTGTGAGGACGGCGAGAGAGTGAGGGAGGGGAGGGAGAGAGAGAAAGAGAGAGAGAGAGAGAGAGAGAGAGAAGGTGAGGGAGGGGGAGAGGGAGGGAGAAAAAGAGAGGGAGGTTTAGCATTTGCTTAAGCACTTTTCAAAGGTATTACATTACTGCACTTCTGTCCCACTCATTGTCAATATCTCTCAAATAGGACATTTTCAGCTCAGCTTGGTAGTTCATCATTTCACAGCGTTTCTAGTTTTACAGATAGTGTTCAATTGCAGGTAAAACATTATCAAAGAAATAGCACACACATCTCACATACGTGCACACACGCACACACACACACACACACACACACACACACACACACACACAGTGAGGGATCTGAGGTAGACCTTCGCTAGGGGAGTAATCCGACGAGAAAAAAATAACGACAAAAAGAGAGAGAACACAGAAGCATGGCCAGAGGAGAGGAAGTGTGTGTGTCTGTTCGATGTTGGCGTGGTGCATCATGGGTAGGCAGGTACCTGAGTAGGCGCTGGCGGCCGCGGGGTGTCCGGGCACGGGCAGGGTGTTGGAGGTCAGCGGAGGAGGTGGGGGCAGGGCGGCGGGGGGCGCGAACATGCTGGGGTGGTGAGGGTGGGGCGCGGGGAAGGCGTGGGCCGCGGCGGCGGGGTTGGCCGGGGGCAGGGGCAGCGGGAAGGACGAGCCGGCGCCAGCGGGGGCCGACGGGTGCGAGGGGGGCAGGTGAGGGGCAGGGGGCGCCGCAGGGGCCGGAGGAGGAGGCGGCCCGCTCTGGGACTTGGACCCCGGAGTACTGCTACGACTGCTGCTGGAGAGGACAGAGACAGAGAGAGAGAAAGAGAGAGAGAGAGAGAGAGAAAGAGAGAGAGAGAGAGAGAAACCATTAGCCTCATCCACAGTTTCAAATTCATATCTGTAGAAAATCTGACACCACAAGATTCATCGAGAATTTAAAGCCACACATGTTGCACAGAGGCACAAGGTTTACAGCTACACAAGCCTAACTGTAATACACAAATGTGACACAGCTCAGCTCAATAATACACCACCCCAATCCACACAAGTTGGCTGACAGCATCCTTCACAACTCTAACACCACCCTCTGAAGACATTGGGCCCCAGAGAATAACACAGGCTTCAACACGAATACCAACTGCTGCTGACACACCCTGGCAAACTCTAAGAGCTAAAAAGCCCCTCTGAACATGATAGCCTGTGTGGGCTTGGACACTGGTCGCCTGTCTGCCTGTGTGCCTACTGTCCAGCTGTGGACGTGGAGCTGTTTTGCTTTGGTTCAGTAGCATGTGGAGAGAGTGAGTTGTGTATAAGGCCTGGGAGGGGAGTGTGTGTGTGCTTGTGTGTATGTGTGTGTGTGTGTGTGTGTGTGCTTGTGTGTGTGTGTGTGTGTGTGTGTGTGTGTGCGTGCGTGCGTGGTGGCGGGGGAGGAGAGCTGAGAGCTGAACAGGCCTTTGTTCCTGGACCGCTTCTCCCCGGGACACTTGGAGCTGTTTCTTCAGCCACGTCTTACAGCTGTCACATGATTATTCACACTGAATGCCATGTGCACATGGCAACTCATAAGCAACTGTATCCATGTCAGTGTGTGTGCAGACACTGGATCAGTGCTCCACTGAACCCTGGCAGCATGTCAAAGCACTCTAGACTGAATGCACACACTCAGAACTGTGCACTGTGTATGTATAGCACGAGTGCGTATGTTTAATATGTATGTGTATGTGTATATGTAGACCTCCACCAGAGCCAAATGCCCTATTTTGCCATGCTAATGTAACTCCTCAGTGTTTAACAGCTGTTGGACCTCATGCATCATGCTCACGGCCTCAAACACACACCCCAGAGCTTAGCTGCACTTGCTGCAATGCTGTAGTAGGTGGCAACACAGTTTCCATCTCTGTAAATAATTATTTACTATTTGTTTTTAAATGTTTATTTATTTATGAATGTCTATTTATTTATTATTTTTCAATGTGTATTTATTATTTATTTATAGTAAATAGTCTGTTTTTTTATATTTAAATGTTTATTTACCTCAGACCGTTGAGACTCAGGCTGCTGCCGTAGGAGGGCAGTGCCCGCGGTTGGCAGCGCGAGGGTGGTCTCTGGTGGCCGGGCAGAGCCGGCGAGGGCGGGTGGCTCTGGGGGCCCGGCGTGGGCGGTGGGCGCGGATGCGCGTGCGCGGGGTGCGCTGGCGGGAGCTCGGGGAGCTGGGGCGGCCGCGGTGGCGCTGCCTGGGGCGGCTCGGGACCCTGGGCAAGCGGCAGGGTGGCGGGCTGGGAGGGCGCCGGAGGGGGTGGGGGTCTCCGGGGCAACGACGGACGGGCCGCTGCCTGCTGCAGCTGCTGCTGCTGGAGGTGGTGGTGGTGGTGGTGGTTGTGGTTGTGGTGGAGGTGGTGATATTGGGGCTGCAGATGCTGGATCTGGGCAGGGGCGGCAGCCGAGCAAGGGGTGGCCGGCGTCGAAGCGGGCTGGCCCAGGGGCCGCACGGGCACCAGAGGAGGCTGGAAGGGGTGCGGGTGGGGGTGAGAGGGTGCGGGCGCCGACGCGGGCGGCTTGAACAGCTTGGGGGCGCCGTTGGCGGCGGGCACAGGGGCGGGCGTGGGGGGCGGCGGGGGCTGCTCGCGGCCGCTGTCCTGGCTCTTCTCCTGGCTGCGCTCTAGGCCTGACACTTTGGGCACGCCCAGGCCTCGCAGCTCCTGGCTGGCATTGGTGGGGAGCTGGTCAACACCAAAATCTGGACCTGGACAGAGACAGAGAGAGACAGAGAGAGAGAGAGAGAGAGGTTTAAAACTCATTTTTTCAACCCTTGTCACATGTTCTTACATCAGTATGATCTCCAAACGATAAACCTCAGTCACAAGGCTTACATCCTCCTACCATTCATTTTTACTGTTGAGAGAGAGAGAGAGAGAGAGAGAGAGAGAGAGAGAGAGAGAGAGAGAGAGAGAGAGAGCGCGCGTTAGGACAGCCAGCATAGGAGACCAGTGAAGATGCCACCCATCACCATGTCACTGTCATGGCCGTGGAGCCACCCTGACAGCTTGCTCTGCAGCACTGGACCCAGCTGTCACAGCCTTCAGAGGGACACTTTGCTTCTAAAACCACAGGAGCACAGGACGCAAGACAAGCACCGCTGGCAGGCCGCCCCACGCACAAGAGACGAGAAGAGAGGAGACGAGAAGTGCTCCTGACACATCTAAAGAGGAACATTGGCGGAGGCCTGCGCGACCGAAAACTCAATATCTGACATCTGAGTGACGAGGACCAGGGTGAGAGAGAGAGAGAGAGAGCAACACAAGTCTGTCTGCCAAAGCACAGCGCCCCTGACATGACAAGCAAACAACAAAGGCACACACACACACACAAACACACACACACAAACACACACACACACACACAAACACACACACACACACACCAGAGGCTGACGGGTAAATTAAAAACACGCCGTGGAGTAAACAAAGAGTAAACAAACGCTGGCTGAGTTGAACAGAGCGAGAGGCCACCGTCAGAGGCGAGAACAAACGGACGCACGGCGGGTATCCGCGGGAGCCTGTGCCAACCTGCCAACTTGACGTGGCATTTGGCTGAGACGGGGCTCTCTGCCGACTCGTCGGTGTGTCTGCCGCTGACCTAGAAATGCTATTCAGAACTTCAAAAGGCGCCTGTTTTGTTGTGCCGTTTTTATTTACACAGGCTGGGGGACATCACACAGATGCAGCAGACTGGTGAGTGATCAGAGTGTGTGTGTGTGTGTGTGTGTGTGTGTGTGTGTAGTGTTTGTGTGTGTGTGTGTGTGTGTGTCTTAACATGACAGTCTCGACAGCATCTGTGCGGGGAGCAGGCACAACTGGGGACACGACAGCGAGGAATGAGTTAGTGTGTATGCAGAGAGCGTGTGCAAGTGTGTATGTCATGTGTGTGTGTATGCCGTGTGTGTGTGTGTGTGTGTGAGAACATGGCCACCACAGAGAGTGTCCTGGCAGAGTGCTGGGGGTCAGGGACAGGTTGCTGAGAATGACATGAGGCCCAACAACGCGAGACATTACTTAGGGGCGTTAGAGGGGACTGTGACCTCGTTACCCACAATGCATCATGCTGAGTAGACATCTGGAGCCTGTCCTTACCAGTCCATAGACACCACATTCATTCCATTTAAAACAGCCATGTGTGTGTGTGTGTGTGCGTGTGTGTATGTGTGGCTGTGTGCGTGAATGTTGATGAGACTGTATTTCAATAATTCAACAAAGTCCATGCTTTCTCATTCTTTTCTGAGGCAACTGTTTTGTTGGTAGAGGACTGCACCTCTTTATCTGTGTGTGTCTGCATACATGTATCCATGTGTGTATTTATGTGTGTGTGTGTGTGTGTGTGTTGTGTGTATTTGTGAGAGGGAGGTGGTCTGGGTTAGCCATCATCTCCCCTGAGAGTGGGCTCAATTTCGCAGAAACCCAGGCAGCTCTGGGGAGATGACAGCGCATATATAACCTGTAATCAACTCCTATCGCTAATCCTCCAGGGACACACACACACACACACACACACACACACACACACACACACACACGCACACACATGCACACACACACACACGCATACACACACACACTCACGCACGCACACACACACATGCACACACACACACACACACACACACACACACACACAGAGCCTGAGCTAAAACTGTTGATTGGAGCAGGCTCCCCAGGCAGGCTCTGGGAGTGGGCTCTTGCCGGGACTGTTAGATCCCGGATGGTTAAGCCCACATGACGGGCCCCGGGGCCTCCCAGGGCCTCTAGGCAGCTGCTCCCAGGGGAGCGTGGAGGGGGACAGGCTGTGCCGCGCTGCGCTAAAGACCCCTTGGGATTCAGGCATATGTGTGTATGTGTGTGTGTGTGTGTGTGTGTGTGTGTGATATGCCATCATTAAGGAACAGTAAAGGCCCCCCTCTGGGCAGAGCATGATCAATACCCTGTGAGCCGAGAGCAGCCCCACCGGGCGTGTCATTATGTCCGACATCTGTCACCCTGAGAGAGGGGCAGATGAAAACACGGACTGAACATCACACACTAGCACACACACACACACACA
>NW_027468569.1:24684-32184 GCF_046254945.1 Alosa pseudoharengus | reverse complement strand
CACATCTCTCATCATCACCCCCCCCCCCCCCCCCCCCCCCCTCCCCATGCCAGTGGCTGCCAGCTCATCTGACTGCTCGCAATAATCCTGTTTGATAATGACCCCATGCAGCGTTGCGCTCTGGCTCAGAAAAGGCAGCTTTCCCCCATTTTGGCCCCGGCTGCCACTGTAGCGCACGGCGTCAACGGGCGAGAGCTAAACGCAGTGGCGGGGGGAAAAAAAGTGTAACAAACGGAGCCGCCGCGACACCAAAATGGAGGCTTGAGCCCTTGCAGAAAAATTCATTACCAACGTTCCGTGGACACGTACGCGGAAAATTCACTGGCTCGCATAATTGATCTGATATGCAATGCGACAAAAAACGTCTAAAAGTGCAGAATGTGGGGGGTGGGGAGGGTGGATGAGGGGGGGTTGAGCTACTAGAAATTCAGCGCATGCATGGGTCTAAGCCATTTCTTGCTATTCTTAACCCCCCCAAAATGAAATGGCATTTTGTGGGAGATTGGAGGATGTAGGCAGTTGATGAAGTGTGTAATTGGAAAAGGAAGAATGTTTACTAGAGTCAGGCGCAAGGAATTACTGTGGTGCGGCTCGACAGGCTCTGACAGTGGTCAGAATGACTGAAAATCTGACAGAGATAGAGAGAGAGACAGAGAGAGAGAGGGATGGAAAGGGAGAGGGAGAAATGGAGAAAGGGAAAGAGGGAGAGATAGAGGGGCATGAGCAAATAAGAGGGGAGATCTTATTTGAGATAATGCTGATGTGGTGATTGCTTGGATTACTAGGTGAGGGGTCTGCAGACATGATAATCCTCCTTTGCTTAATCAAGACTCCTTCTGTTAAACATACAGTACACACACACACACACCCACACACACACACACACACAGACACACACATTAACTCTAATTAAAAAACACTCTCATCAGCTCCAGCTCAGATGCTCTTCTCTTTTTCAGCTAACCTGCAAATTCTTTTTATCTCCCAGTTCTCAACCCCCCTCCTCTTCTGGATGGGTTGCCAAGTGCCTGTAGGAATGCAGCGGTCTTTCAGCCTGGAGACATCCTGACAGATTTATGGAGCTTCAGGCCTTCAGAGTATCCCATTCCTCACTCACACTCTCACACACACACATACAATCCCCTAAAATAACCACAACACCATCAGTTGAAAGGTGAAAGTGCGTTTAAATCCTGTCTGTCAGATCACAGCGCCTGCGGGTTACTGATCACCTCGTAGGCCGCCACCTCTTGCACAGCTGACCCCCGACCCTGAGTGTGTATGTGTGTGTGTGTGTGTGTGTGTGTGTGTGTGTGTCAGGGTGCTTGATGCAAGTAGCTGTGAGGTCTCAACCTCCACATCTCCACAGCCCTGGCCTCCCAGGAAGCCCCACAGAGATGATAGTCCCCAGCTTTGTATTGCTGACAACAGAGTGACTAGGCTGGGGATCTGGGCCTCCTTTGGACATTATGGCTCAGGTAAAGAAAAACAATGCCACAAATGAACAAACACAACCAGACATTCCTGGGCTGCATTAGAGAGAAATAAAAGTGATGTAATTTCTCAGAGTGCCTCGTAATTTCCCTCTACTAGACTAATCTGTAATGTACGTGTGGTAAGCGTATTTCATAAATAAAGCTTCTGCTTTGTTGGATCCCTGAGGCGCCTTAGGGAGATTCACAGTACCATACACAGATCTCACACCCACACACACAGTTCCACACAGTTCCTTGGTCAACACATTATTCCCACACAACCCTAATCATACACACACTCACTCCTCAGAGAGTGAGAGAAACCATGGGTGCAAGAAAGCATCTGTGGTCACCAAGACAACACACATACATACAAACACATTGGGGAACTCTCTCTCTCTCTTTCTCTCTCACACACACACTCTCTCTCTCTCTCCTACACAAACACACATAGTGTCTTGGGTCATTAACCCCCAAGCCACGGCTATTCTTAACAGCAACGAGGCGATGCCCGGCAGCAAGTGTTTTGAATCAGCAGCCAGACAGGGCTAGCCTTGTGTGGAGCCATGGCTGATGCAACCACAGGTAATGCCCCAGAAAGTGCTGCAGAGGTGGAGGAGGTGATGGAGGTTAAGGATGCACCTGCACCCGTTGCACCCTCTTCTCTCCTCTCCTCTCCTGGGGGCAAGGATGGTGCTGAAGTCCGCCAGCAGATGACGCTCCACTTTCAGCTGAGGCCTTGATGAGCAAACTGCTGTGTGTGTGTGTGTGTGTGTGTGTGTGTGTGTGTGTGTGTGTGTGTGTGAGTGTGTGTGTGTGAGTGTGTGTTGGTGTGTGTGTGTGTGTGTGTGTGTGTGTGTGAGTGGGAGTTCATAGTCATGGAAAATAAAGCCCGCCCGTGGCGAGGTGCTGACAGGCTGGAGCCCAGCTGTCTGTCACAGCTGACAGGGGTCTGAGGAGCCATGGGGATCTCTCTCTCTTGCTCTCTGTCTCTCTCGTTACCGCCGGCACATTCTGCCCGAGTCACGGCCGCTGGGAAAACAGATCACTTTTCGCCCGTTTCGCGGCCAAACGGCGACAGTCCGCCGCCAGCCCCGGTGCTGCCAGCGTGATCCCCACGACCTCCTGCCGGCAAACGACCAGGGAAACACACACACACACACACACACACACACACAAACACAGAGAGCTTTCATTTACAGCATTGTCACCATTTTCTCTCTCATCTCAGCTCTCTATGTATTCCTCCCTTCACCTCTTTTCCAATTACTCTGTCAGGAAATGGTGTGTGCTTGTGTGCAGACTTATCTTCCCCTCACCATCTCTCCCTCTCTCTCCCTCTCTCACCCTCTCCCTCCCTCACTTCAAAAAGGCAGACAAATGAGAGAGGAAAAGCCCTGCTGTTTGCCCAAGTCCAATCAATTAAAGGCTACAGGGGGTGGGATAGTATGGGGGGGGGGTGGGGGGGGGATAGCGCACGCTCGCTCCCCAGACCAATTCCATTTCACAAGCGCAGAGCTGTGTAAACACTCATTACAATCAGCCAGGAAGCAACAGATAGGGTCACACAGAGAGACAGACACACACACAGAGAGAGAGAGAGAGAGAGAGAGAGAGAGGGAAAAAGAAAGGGAAAGAGATGAGGAGATTGAGAGATTGATATAGAGAGGCGTACAGAGAAGAAAAATAGATTGACAGATTTACATATTTGTTCCTGCCAAAATAGGAATGTTGGAAAGAGTTGAGGAGTGACAGACTCAGAGTGAGAGAGGGGCAGAGACTAAGAGATTTATACTCATTCTTTCCAGGGGGAATAAAAGATGAAGATCATCAAACACAGCTGAATCACGCACTAAAACTTTCATCCGCAGCCATGCTTGCACTGGCAGCCATTAACCTGGCATATCACATCACCTCTCCCTATCACACACACACACACACCCTCCATTCTCCATTTCACCATTAAAGGACTGTGGAGGGAAAAATACCAAGGCCTCTACTGCTGCAACAGTGGTATAATTGCAATGGTATAATAAATAGCGTATCCCCAGGCATCATATAAATTTTGTTCTTTAAGGCATTACACTTTTATTCATTCATCTGGCTGGCCAAACAAATACAGATAACAAACGCAAGGAGTCTAGGGTTAGCCTAACATAATAACAAGAATTACTGAAAAGAATGAGTAATATTTTCCGCCTGCCTGTCAAAAGTCTAATGCAAGTCTAGCATTTGCAAGCAGAGTGCAAGTCCAGCATTTGTATTTCTCAGTAGCAGTATAAGTATATATACTTTTTTGATCCCGTGCGGGAAATTTGGTCTCTGCATTTAACCCAATCGGTGAATTAGTGAAACACATACAGCACACAGTGAGGTGAAGCACACACTAATCCCGGCGCAGTGAGCTGCCTGCTACATCGGCGGCGCTCGGGGAGCAGTGAGGGGTTAGGTGCCTTGCTCAAGGGCACTTCAGCCGCTGCCCACTGGTCGGGGCTCGAACCGGCAACCCTCCGGTTACAAGTCCAGAGTGCTAACCAGTGGGCCACGGCAGAGCTACATATGGCACTGGGCCCCAGTGAGAGTGTCCACACAGTCCACACTGGAGGGGTCCTGCTGGCCTAGCCCCATGGGAGCCTGGTGGTCAGGCTGGTCCTCGCTGCTCCCTGCCCGTCTCCGGGTGCCTGCGTGTGGGGCTGCTGGGGTGCCGCGGCTGGGTGATGATACGGAGCTCCTGGAGCTCACATCGGACAGGCAGTGCTGCAGTGCTTCAGGAGAGGTGGCATGTCCAGCAGAGAATGTGTGTGTGTGTGTGTGTGTGTGTGTGTGCATGACAATAAGTCCAGCGACACAAGCAAAATGAGAGCAAAAGAGAGAAAGAGAGAGAAAGACAGAGAGGGAGAAGCGTGTATGTGTGTGTGTGTGTGTGTGTGTGTGTGTGTGTGTGTGTGTGTGTGTGTGTGCATGCATCTTCATGCCACTGCCGGTAGAACATGTATTGATGCAGATGCCTTGGGTTCAGCTCTGTCTCTCCCCCCTAGAGAACAGTGGCCTGCCTATACGACTCCACTTCCCGCTCTCCAGACACATATTCCCATAAAAACACAAGCACTGTGTCAATCATCCCCCTCGGCTGCAGCACAGCCAGCGAGACCAGATTACACCAGAGACTCGTTTCCACTCATGGAACCGAACAGAGATGAACTGAAATAACTTCCAGAATTAAAATTCAGCTCAAATTTTACAGCTGTTCTTTTTACACCGAGCTCACTCAAACCACATGCTATAAAGTTATATAGGCCACCGTAATATGTTCCCGACATCATAAACAAGCTCTGGGGGTGTTTACACGCCGGTCCCTGCAGCAAACTGTGTGTGTGTGTGTGTGGACCTAATCAGGAAAGACATTAGGTCATGCCATGGGTGCCAAAATAAACCCACACCTGCTCTCACACACACACACGTCAAACACATACACGGTGCAGACAGCTGAAATGAGTACCACCAGTACTACAGCAACACCAGTGAGATCACACAGGCACACTCACTTATACCTTAGTAGGTCTCTTGTGTGATGCGTGTGAGGGCATTGTGAGCCACACACACACACAAACACACATCACACACACATCACACACACACAAACACTCGGAGGCCTTCTGGCATGAGCGTAACCTGCAGTGGCGTGTGGGTGTTGACGCTGACAGAGTGTGACCTAGCTCCTGTGTGGTCCCTCATGTCAGCAGGCTGCTCAACCTGGGAATGTTCCGGTGCCTGTTACACCTCCAGCTATCCCAGGGTGCCATGGGGTGTGGGGGGTTTGGGGGGGGGGGGGTGTTCATTTATACTGAGCTCAGGGAGCAACAGCTAAACAGAAATAAAAGCCAACAGCCCCGCCATTCAGGGAATGCGTTTGCCCAAGTGCAAATGATTATGTGTCTTCATGTGTATTTATAACTCTATGTGTGTGTGTGTGTGTGTGTGTGTATCGTCCAGAGCGGGGATTTTGGAAACAGTGAGTTATGCTGTAGTGGCTGAGGGCAGAGACGCGCAGTGAATGCACGCATAGCACTTCCAGCAGGAACTGTGGCAAAGGGCGATAAGGCCACATTTGAGGCTGAAACTATCATCACCTACATCGTCGCCCCCACAGGAAACAGATAGGACACAACTCAAGGGTCTTATGAGTGTTTGTGTATATGTGTGTGTGTGTGTGTGTGTGTGTGTGTGGAAAGATATGACACACCTCAAGGATGTCTTTGCTTGTGTGCCTTCAAATGTGGGTGTGTGTGTGTGAGAGAGAGAGAGAGAGAAAGTCCTTCAGTGAGTGTGCTTGGATGTGTATGTGTATGTGTGTGTGTGTTGTGTGGGTTGGCAGTCTCTGTATGCTTGACTGAAGCTCTTCTTCCACAGATGGCTGAGGTTGTGACACAGCTCTCCCTGTAAAAGGCAGCCAATCTTTGGTAATTGCTGTGATTAGCGCCGAGAATGTTTTCCTAAGCCCTTCTGACAGACACTCTGCCCCTCACAGGTCCCCTAGGGCTCACACACACACACAAACACACACAGGCAAGCATGTGAGAACACACACACACAAAATCCTCTCACACCTGTGGTGCCTATCCTTGTCCTTTCCACCAAATAGGGAGTGTTCACTGCGCTGTGTGTGCTTATGTGTGTGTGTGCGTGTAGGTGTGTGTGTAGGTGTCGGGTTCCTCCTGTTAGGACTTGAGTCTTTAGCACTCGCGTCACCATGTTTTAACATGGAGGGGTCATCGTGTTTAATATGGCTAATGTGTGTCCAAGTTCATTTAGAACACAAGCGTGCCAGACATTAATGCTGAGGAAGAAGATAGGGATGGCGAGAGATGGTGAGATGGAGAGAGGGAGGAGGAATGAAAGAGAGAGAGAGAGAGAGAGAGAGAGAGAGAGAGAGAGAGAGAGAGAGAGAGAGTGAGAGAGGAGAGAGAGAGCAGTGGGGAGAGTAGCGTGGATTACGGCTGATTGAGGCGATTTGGTCCGGGTCGGGTGTCCCGGCGGCTTTCAGCATGGTGTCCATTTCCACCCTTGTCGGTGTGGACAGCGCTCATCCTTCGGAGAGCAAATCTTTATATATCCTTTGGGGGTAGGGTGTGTGTGTGTGTGTGTGTGTGTGTGTGGGGGGGGGGGACACAAGCCCCTGGGGAGGGTGCAGGCGAGAGAGGGAGGGTAACTGGAGAAGGCTCTGACAGGCTCAGACACATGCGGCCATGTCGTGTCACTACTCTTCCCGACAGAACAAGAACGAGAGAGGCAGAGAGAGAGACAGAGATAGAGAGAGACAGAGAGAGAGAGAGAGAGAGAGAGAGAGAGAGAGAGAGAGAGAGAGAGAGAGAGAGAGAGAGAGAGCAGGGCAGAAGTCTGCACATATCCTACAATCCACAGGGGCCCTCTCTCCTTGAGCACCGGGATGCACACAGGACTTTAAAACCTTAAGGGGTAGAGGGCCCAGGAAAGCCACTGATGAGCGCTGACATGCTGTGTGTGTGTGTTTGGATGCGGGGTGTGTGGAGGGTGGGGTGCTGGGGGTTGGTTAGGGGTTGAGACCTCCTGCACCTATCAGATGTCCGTGCCGGGCGGGCGCTGGGTGCTCAGATCTGCCCCGCTCTGTGTCTGAGGGTAACTGGCAACATTCCTCCCAGCGGCACAGAGAGGTGCGAGCTGCAGTCAAACGGAGGCCTGGCCCTTGTTTTTCACACCCTATTGAAAAAGAGCTCGGTGCAATACACACACACACACACACACACTGCGAGCATCTGTCTGAGTCATGAAGAAAGCATCTCTTTCCGTGCCTGTATGGCTCGTGCATACATAAACACAAACACCCACGCACAAACAAGCCAGATGTCTCCAACAGTCTCAAATTATAGAGCAAGGACATTATGCACTTGTGTGGCTCACTAACTCCATTTGCACTCATTAAAAGCTAGTGGCTGTTAATGTACCAAACCCCTCCCCAGTGCCAACAGACCCATTGGGGCAGGCATTC
>NW_027468569.1:7500-10000 GCF_046254945.1 Alosa pseudoharengus | reverse complement strand
TTCCAGAACATAAAAAATAATAACGTTTCCGGTTTCGTTTCTGTTCCCTGTAAAATACAAAAAGTTCCCGGTTTTCGTTTTCGTTCCTTGAACCGGTTCAAAGCCCTGGTGATCTCTTCATTTTTTCCAGAGCTGTATATTCCCTTATTAGCCGGCTCTTCACAATGCTAGTAGAACGCGCCATTGATTTGAATGGTATTCTCCAATAGCCTAGAAATTACATTTGCTGCCAGGGCTAGTCTAGCAACTCTCCGTTGGCTTGTGAGCTCCAGAAATCGAAACTCAATCAGGCCAATGAAATCGTGTATAGAGTCGTTAGGTGGGCTTAACATAATGATTGATGGCAGAGTTGCAACGGTTTGGCTTGAATTCCCTGCTACTTGAAAACAAATGAGATGGATGTTGCTGTTGGCGAAACAGTGTGACACAAGTTAAGTTTTTGTTGGTTTTAGTTGGCAAACGTTTAAACTAGCCAACTAGCTCCGCTGGTGGGAAACACATGGGACTCATAGCACTGCCGCTGCCGCTTGCCTATTGCGTGCAGAGGGAATTTGAAAGACAACTGATTATCCCGCCCCTCGGACTGAGCACTGCGAACGGTGAGTGCCCAGACCATTTTTTATGTGGGTCTGGCTCGTCAGGCTAATTCTCCAAGGTTCTACCGGTCAATTATATTCATGTAATTACCGCTGAAAACATATAATTACCGCTGTCAATGGCAACGGGTTTTGTGCTTCTGATTTACGTCTTTCATATCACTCCGCAAGTAGTCCGGTCACTTCGTGCAATGGAACTTCATTCAAAAGTGAAAGCAGACGGTTGATCAGCTGTGTTCTAAAGAATGTTTGATTCAAGTTCAGCGTGTGTTGTGAACTGTTTGTTTCTCAGCAAAAGCCACAACGAAACGGTAACAAATACATCTATAGAGACATATCATGTGGAGTTTCTTTTTCTTGTGTTGGCAAGTAGCCAGATAATAATCGGGAAAATGTACAGAACGCCGGTCATTATCATGAAAATAAGTCCCTTCAGGGCAAAGCAAGACCCATTCACCCTGCCGGGACTTATGTTCCCGATAATGAGCGGCGTTCTATACATAATCTCTTACATGTACCCAGACACACCCATTTACATATATAGACATAGACATATGTACAGTAAGTCATTTTAGATGAAAAGTGTCTGCTAAATGAATGGATGTACTAAATGTAAATCCTCACACCAAATTCACAGACATTTATATAGACCACTATATGTGTATAGACTTCATCACTCACACACACACACACACACACACACACACACACAGATGGGCTACAATGGGCTTCTCGTGATCATGTGACCTCTCAGAGAGGGAAAACTGGACAGCTTGTCGTCCTCGGTCCGTCCATCCTCAGTTGCCATGGACACGAGCTGCTGACACCGATGGCAGAGCTGAAACCACGGTGATCTGCCTCAATACCCCGTAACCACCCACCCCCTCCCCAAACCACTGCATCCACCCATACACACAAACACACACAAGCACACACACACACACACACACACACACAAGATCAACCATCAAAAAGAGGTGTGCGAAAAAGAGAGCAGGGAGATCAGTATTTGTTTAAACCACTTCAACATCCCTGTCCGTCTCTACACCAAACGCTCAACACCACATGACCGTCGCTTCAACTGCCATAGAGTTTCCCAGTCACTTCCGTTTTACTTCCGCTACAAGGGACCTGTCTTTCAAAAAAAATATGAACGGGAGTTAATGGAGAGATAACAATTATTTTTTGGTCCAGTTTGAATTGTGCCACGAATTTCACATATGATGTGTGTGAATTTAAAAGATAATTTTTCACGTCAAGAAAGTACTGTTGTTCGATAGACTTCAAAAGTTATGTTGGTTTTGTACGAATCCGCTCAGTGGACTACATCTCTCATCTCAAACGATGTACGTCACCAACGTAATGAAACGATAAGATTAGAAGCTAGCTGTTATGCTAGTTAACGGTTGCATCTTGCTGCCTGCTATGTCACTTAACGGTATCTAATGTACAGTCTATGGACTAATACAACTTACCTGATGTGTTTAATCCTCTGACTCATGGTATTTTCATCGGAAAGGAAAGCCCAATTAAGACCTGTTGCTGGTAGGCTATGCTTGTACAATCTAGTGTGGCTGTGAATGAGCTAACGTCACTAGCGCGACTGATGGGTTTGTAGTCGTTGGAATTACGATCTTTCACAATGTTGTAATTCAATAGTTACGAAACAAACTGCAAATGTCTTTACATGAAAAATTGTCTTTAAAATTGACAAACATCATATGGGTAATTCAAGGCACAAGTCAACCGGGACCAGAAAATAATTTATTTTTCGCCATAGACTGGCGTTCAAAATTTTTTGAAAGGTAGGTCCCATGGAGGCAAGTGGAAGTGGCGTCACTGGGACACTCTATAGTGACAGTTACATAAGTGGAACACATTGTTAACTTGTCATATACACACAC
>NW_027468568.1:62662-127662 GCF_046254945.1 Alosa pseudoharengus | reverse complement strand
GTGGTTTAGTGTTGCTTTCTTCTGTGCTCTCATGACATCTCTGAGACAAACACACCTCAGTCCAACTGCATGTGTGTGGGATTAGCTGGGCAGGCGAGTGTGAGGTGGTGGGGGTGGGTGTCTGGTCTTAGCCACTTTCGATGACCTAGATCCAGCATTGATTTCTCACTTCCTCACTTGCTCTGCTCTCAGAAGGGAAGAAGCCTTTAGCGAATAGATGATATGGGTGCAGTTTAATTAACTTTTTTGTTTTTTCCCTCAGAAGTAGTTACCTAGGTCTGACGTCTCAACAAAAATCTATGCTTTCTATTTATATTCTGCCTTGAACCAAGGAGCTAGGGACCAAAACAGATTAGATTTTGATGAATAACCGCAAAGACAAGTAAAGTCTCGTAGTGTCTCATAAATAAATGTTTCCTTTGTCCTATCATCGCTCACTGTATGGACAACCCTTCCATACCGAGATCAACCCTTCTGTCCAGCTTATTGTAACTTGGCAGACCAGCCTTTTATGGTACTTTTAAAAGCTTATCTGAGGGCTTGTCTGAGTCGCTTGGTTTGCTGTCTTATGACCAGACAATTGTGACACGTTGGGTTGGGTTGCCCTCTGTATGAGTCAGTTTGTGAGTGTGTGTGGGTGTGTCTATGTGGTAGTTATTTCTGATGAACTGCAAATTTGTGTGTGTGCGCGTTGTGTTTTTTTTTGAGTGTGTTAAATCACCCTAACTCTAAAAGGAGTCATCTTCACTATCATTACAATCTTAATTTATCCACCATGTTTAGTTACTTCCTCTGTCCTGTCCTCTTTGGCATCTTCCTGCGTGGTGAGGACTGCTCATAGTGTAGTGCAGCAGTGCCCTCTATGGTATCCAGCGGTACTGCATGCTGAAAGAATTGGACCCTGCTAGTGGGGCCACTGCAATTACAGGGTTACACGTGTCACCCGTCAATCAACAGATCTTATCTTTGTCCGCTATTTGTTTAGTTAAGAACTCTTTTACACGCCATTAATAAAACGGTGCGTTGCAGAACTGTAGCAGACCCCCCCCCCCCCCCCCGACATAGTACAACAGCAAAATTATCACGCGTTCCCTCGTGTGTGTGTGTGTGTGTGTGTGTGTGTGTGTGTGTGTGTGTGTGTTTTGCGTTCCCTCATGTCTTCTCTTGTTTCTGCTCTGTTTATCAATCAGGCCAAGGAACTTCCCACCTACAAAGACAACGACTTCATCAACGATAGACAAAAGATCTACATTGACGAGGACAACAAGAAGATGTTCCTAGAGAAGCTAAGAAAAGATGTTGAGGTGAATGGAATGAATGGCAATCCTTGTGTGTGTGCGTGTGTGTGTGTGTGTGTGTGTGTGTGTGTGTGTGTGGTTTTGTCATGGTGAACTGATAACCATTAGTGAGTCAACATGAATGCACACGTTTGTGTGGTTTGTGGTTTTGGCAAGTCATTCAGTCAAAGGGATTGCGCAATTCCTCTTCCAGACAGGAAGTGTGGAGTGGAACTGAAGTTTGCCTTAAGTGTGTTCAAGTCAGCTAGTGTACATTGTTCCACCCATAGACTGTATATATAGAGTTCTATGGTTCCACCAGAGCAAACTGCTTCCAGGAAAAATAAAAACCAGCAGGAGAACAGTACTTAACCTTTCTTTTGAATATTTTATTGACAACTTTAGATACGTAAATGGGAAGCAGTTAATATGCTATATTAACATACTATTAAAAAACAAGCTCCTTTGAAAAGCACTTTTACTTCAATTCAAATATGTATATGAATTGTGCTATGGAAGTGAACTTGCCACGCTTCTTCCTCCCTTTGGCCAGTTCTTGGCCCAGCTGAAGCTGATGGACTACAGTCTGTTGGTGGGCATCCACGACGTGGAGCGCGCCGAGCTGGAGGAGGTGGACAGCGAGGACAACGAGGAGGGGGACGAGGGAGAGAGCGACGGCGGCGTGGGCACCCCACCGGACAGCCCGAGCAACACGCTGGACAGCAGCAAGCCGCTCTCGCCCGGCGAGTTTGATCCCACGATTGACGTCTACGCCATCAGGAGTCACGACGGTTAGTGGACACACACACACTACTCCACACCAACAACACAACACGTAGAACACGTTACATTCATGTAGCGCTTTTCTCAACACTCAAAGCGCTTCACATGGAAAGGGGGACCTCACTAACCACCACCAATGTGTAGCACCCACCTGGGTGATGCACGGCAGCCATTATGCACCAGAACGCTCACCACACACCAGCTTGAGGTGGAGAGTGAGGGAGTGAATGAGCCAATCACAGTGGGGGATGATTAGGGGGCCAGAATGAAATGAGCCACACACAAACACACACACACACACACACACACAAACACATACACACACACACACACACAGTTTGTTGTCTTTTGTGTTCCTGTGATGTCATCAGACTTCTAAAATGATGAGGATGTAAAATGAGTTAAGGACCTCTTGACTTAAAGGTGTAAACTTTAGTGAAGTAGATGAGTTCATCTCTTAGATGCTGGATTGTTCCTTCAGTGATTTTGTAGTTTAAACAGAATGTTTCCTTGTGAAAGGGATAAAACAGACAGCTGTCAATATCAGTGTTTGGCGTTTCCTTGTAGCAGCTCTAAGCCAAGTAATGCTGAAAATGCTGAAAAGTGGTTAGGCTGTTTGGGCCACTGTTTTCTAGTTACTACCAGATACGACGTTGCACACAGTCAAATAGTGTGTTAGTGTCACAGAGTTTAATTTACACACCGTGATCTAAAAACGACACTTTCCTCATCCCGCGCAGAGTGACTCATTTCTCAATAGAAAATGTCTTGAAAACCCTCTTTACCTCCCCAACAGCTGCCCCAAGGAAGGAAGTGTACTTCATGGCGGTCATCGATATCCTGACGCATTACGATGCCAAGAAGAAGGCAGCCCACGCAGCCAAAACCGTTAAACACGGAGTAAGTATCTGCCTCGAATTGATTACAGACAAGTGCATCACTTGTGTCGCGCAAATGAACAAAACAGGTGGAAATTTTTTTTAATAAATTTATCCATGCTGTCAAGTTATATTCCCTATAGATTTTAGAAGTAGGTTGCATATGACCGTTCTACTGTAAGAATGTCAGTTGTTACATGGTGATTATAACAGCACGTGACATTTTGTAAATGATATTTAATGGTGATTATAACAATACATTTCATTATGAAAAATATATTTAATGGTGATTATAACAATACATTTCATTATGAAAATAGTATTTAATGGGGCAGCGGGTCAGGGCTTTAAGTCTGTTTTGGCACCACATTTGGCCATGTGTTCAGATCTGAAAATAGATTGCATTTTTTCTGAGCTATCTTACGACATCTTTAACATTCAGTGGGAATGTAGCGGAAGGACTTGCAAAGACATGAGTAAGGTACCCCTGCAGTCGCTGGTCTATGGAGACATGTCTCTAGGCCGTACATAGACACATGCTTATGAATTTTCAACTCTGAAAAAGTGATTGATTTTGGCAATTAAAAATGGCCACTTTCACTTGTTTGAAACTAGGAACTAGTTTTGATTTTTTATGTGTGTGTGTGTGTGTGTGTGTGTGTGTGTGTGTGTGTGGTGTTTTATATCTAGTATTAAAATAAGTACAACTTCACTTCACTGGTGCTAACATCTGTATGTGAGAGCAGCATCATTATGGCTGGGTTACTGGCTGGGTTACACTGGACGCTTCGGTCTTCATGGCTCATATATACTCTGTGTACGCTACGCTTCAGTTGTACTTTCAGTGTATTCTGGGGGGGGGTGGTGTTGTGGCATTAGAACTGAGTCTAAAGCCTCCCCCTCCCTCCCTCCCTCCCTCTCTCCCTCCCTCCCTCTCTCCCCCCCCTCTCCCTCCCTCTCTCATCTCTCCCTCCCTCCCTCCCTCTCTCCCTCCCTCCCTCCCTCTCTCCCTCCCTCCCTCTCTCTCTCTCATCCCTGCAGGCCGGAGCGGAGATCTCCACGGTCAACCCTGAGCAGTACTCCAAACGGTTCTACGACTTCATCACCGCCATCCTGCCCTAGCTGGGCTGCCTGGCAACCAGCCAGAGGGGGGGGGGGGGGGGTATCGGCCCCACTGAGCTCCACGCCGCAGCTATACCACCACCATTCGTTTACATTTTACTGTTTGCTTTTGTTTCTGTGTCGGTTTTGTTTTGTTTTTGTTTTTTGTGTTGTGATTTTGTTTTCCTTCATTTTGTTTTTGGTTTTAATGGGACCATGAGCGTGACAAAGGAGAACTCGTGTGCAAGTGGAGACCGTTTGGGGTGGGAAATTGTGGCTTCTTATGGCTTCGTAATGCATGTCTGTGACTGCGTTGTTTTAATGTCCTTTTGTTGTTGTTGTTGATGTTGATGATGTTGTTATTATTCTTTTGCCTACCTTGTTGGAGGTTTGGAGGAAGGAGATGGACAATGTATTTAAAAAAAAAAAAATACTTTACAAGAAAAAAATAAATATGAAAACATTATAAATAATAAAAAAAAAAAAAATATCCACTGAGGAGTGGACAGGAAGTGCATCATCCCCTGCAGGAAGCTTCACCTGCTACCTGGATGCGAGTCCGGGTCCCTCTATGCGGATCCATGGGACCTGGTCTTCCATTGAGAGGTGGCATCTGGCCACCTACAGCGCCCCCTCCTGGTTGGCTCTCCCGGCCCGCCGCTCCCGCTCCCGCTCCCGCACCCGCTCTGCTCACTCTGTTGCCCCCATGGGCATGATGCCAACCCGGCATCCAAAGACTTATTGCGAGGCACCTACTGTCTACTTGCCCCCCACCCACCCACCCACCCATCACCATCACCATCACCATCACCTATCCCTGACTGTAACTGCCCACTTCCGCACATCAGGGCTGTGACCTTCCAGGGGAGGGGGGTGGGATGGGGTGGGAGGGGGGTGGATGGGGTACGAACGAGGCCTTCAATGGACAATGTCTTACTCGAGCGCTGCTTGCTGCAGCAGCGGCCTTGTGTTTATCTCGGAGCACCGTGGGCACACTGTGGTGTGTTGAAGGGGACAGGACGGGCGGTAGAGACAGGTGGAGCAAGATAATCTAATCATTGCACAGTTTGCATCCTCGAGTCTGTTACAGGAGAGATTGACCTGCATTTGCCATCTGAGTCTGTTACAGGAGAGATTGACCTGCATTTGCCATCTGAGTCTGTTACAGGAGAGATTGACCTGCATTTGCCATCTGCACCTTAAACAAATTGTTGCACTTTTCCCTTTTTTCTTTAAAAACAAAAGAAAGAAAGAAAGAAAGAAAGAAATGGCTGTTTATTCTGTTACTTGTTGCAACAAAAGTTCTATTAAATGCAGGCCATCATTTGTTGTTCTGGGAACAGGAGAGAGCTCTGTGTAGATGAATGGACAACCATACGTTACCTCTGTCTCGTTAACAGCACACACACCTTGGTGTGACATGTCAGTGTTTTAAGGTAGGGGGTGGGCTATTTGGTGTGACATGTCAGTGTTTTAAGGTAGGGGGTGGGCTATTTGGAGAGGAGTTGCTCATCGGAAGGGGAGCTATGTTGTGAATTTTTATTTGCCAATTGATTTTTCTGTTTTAGCCTTTTTTTTGTATTTTTTTTTTTCATTGAATGTTTCTGTGTGTAACTATTATGTGTCCCTCGAATGTGTTGGATTGGCAGTTTTCAATTGACAAGAAATGGAATATGTTGTATATTTTGCACATAACGAAGAGAACCAAACGATAACCATTTTGTCCCACCAGTCGGCTTCTACTTACAAGGGAAATGAAAAGATAATGAACATGACGGAGTGCTGTTGGTATTGGTATTACCTGAACTAGGTAATGTGCATTCAAAACTAACCCCCCCCCCCCCCCCATCTTGTCTCTTTGGAAAGCCTCAAGTGTTGAATTTGGTAAGAGTTACAGATTATATGCACATATATTTTTTTCATTGCTTTTTATTCAAAAACTGCTATCATGACTATTTAAAAAGAAGTTAATACTGCAGTGTTCGGTTAAAGTGGTCTCATAAATGAAGATTGTTTCTGAAATTGTACAATGCTTAAGTACTGTAAAGTGCATGTTGCATAAAGCTTTTATTTTCTGCATTATATGTGGTCGAGTCCTACAATTTTATGTTTTACATGATAACACAGTTTTTCTCCCCATAATATAATTTTTTGAAATGGTCCAAAACTGCTTTATACTGTTTTCATACACACTGTGCAAAAAGTGTGCCTTTTTACTCAAGATTATTTAATTTTGTATTTTGTAATATTTTTTCTTTCTAAGGTTAAAATATTATTTTCTAATATGAGGGTGGCATGGATATTTCCCAGTTTTCTTTCATCCTTATTTGTGGATGTATTGGATGTATGATATCGATACTGGAAAATAACGTCATTATCCCCTCGGCTTAAAAAAACCCAACACGCTTAATGATCTTTTCCTTGAAAGACATCAAGACATGTGCTGTGACGGACCGGCGGTGTGCCCATTTTGATTAGGTGTGTAACTTGCTATGAGTACAATATTGTGTTGTAATAGCCCTTCTCATAAAAGCATTTTCCTCCCAATATTATACATGTGCTACAGCTTTTTAAACGGGCTAACTGACCCTTCCATGGTCTTGGGATTAGCCTATCTGCAAGCATTGAAAGGAAGCGTTGATATCCTCATCACATTTAAAAGGTAGCCTATAGGCCTATGCTTCTCTCAAAAATGGCTCGTTTGTTGTAGATTCACAGAGGTAAACAGGTAGGCTATAATCTAATCGTAATGTCCAGATATTGATATCCTTTCCCGTTGTTCTTAAACATCAGGCCTATTTCTCCATTTTGCATCCATGCGGTGAAAACAGAAGCTTATAATGAAACTGTACTTTTATCATGTTCATGTTTTTTGATTGTGTTTGAATGCCGCAGTTGTAGGCAATGTTTTGTGTGACTTTCAAACGTGTAAACGTTGATGGAAAATAGCTTAATACCACCCATGTCTATTTCTAGTTTGTTTCAGCCTAAATTCTTTTGAAAAGGGCAATGATGGCCACAATAAACTTCCTTTCCGATGCGCGTCTGACTCAAGAGTCCGGCTGCCTGTGCGGTAGCATTCATGTAAAGCGAATTAATCTCAAAACAATAAAGCACTTTGTCTGCGCTCCTGCCTTCACATATTTATCCTTCCCTTTTGTCATTTATCATTGGATGGTGTTGCATTTATTTTCAACATAGAATGAAGGAGCACATATTCACACTGATGAAGAACGTCTTGGTGCACATCGGCAGCAATTATTAAGAAATGTCTCGTCAAAGGTCAGTAAACTGCCACAAACCAGCAGGTTGTGAGCCAATCGAAGAATTGGCCATAGGCTACTGACTATTAATTAATCTCATTGACTTGAATGTCTGCATAGCATTGGCTACATTTGATAATATTAACCTTTGTTCAAAAATAGGGCAGCGTGTTTAACAGTGGCGCGTCTATCGCAAGTGTGCACCTGGAGGCACGTTATTAAACTCCTCTCGCGGAACAGCAATTTGACAGTCCTTAGCCTACATTTAAGTGAAGTTCGGCAAAGTGGGGGGTAACTTAAGTTATTAACCAACATCAGCGCTCAAAGTCGGTTGATACGAAGACTGTTTGAATCCGGTTCAAGCACAATTCTGAATTAAAATTTCCCATGTTTTCGTGCTGGCAATAGCATAGTTTCATTTGGTTGTTGGTCACTGCCTTGTTAAGACAATTCCAGGCGGCAAAGTCTGGAGGTTTTGATAAACCAACCACCATGTGATATACCAACCCCAAGTTTTTGACAGGCATAAAGTAGGATATGACAGACGTAATTGGATATGTCGACAACAAATAAATGTTATTGAGTGTGTGTGTGACAAGTAAATGTTATGGAGTGTGTGTGTTTACGTCCGTGCGTGCATGCGTGTGCGTATGTGTGTGTGTGTGTGTGAGAGAGATCCCTTCGTCAGTCAATCTCCCCACTTGTTTTTGTGTAAAATTGTCTAAGATTTAACCCTATACAGCCAAGTTGTTTTCTGTAGCCTATTGAAGTGTTCTATTTTAGTTCAGATCAAATATTATTTTGATTATGTAATAAATAACTGACCACCTAAAGGCTATGCCTGCTCTGACTCGTGTAGCATTTGGCGATATCTGGATAAATGAGCCGCGTTAGAACACTTGGCCTATTTGGTCTTGAAAAACATGAACACCAATGAATAAACTAATGTTGGTATAGTGTGAACTACCCATATCCGCCTTGCAGGAAAACACCGACTTCCTTTAATCCACCAAACATGCCAAAGGTTCATTTACACGACTTTATATATGCGATAAACATTTGTGTTAAATTAGGCTGGATTGGGTTGATAGAAAACCTCAAAATAGAATATGTACCCAGTAGCCACACTAAAAGATTTCTTGCACAGTTTGAATAATGTCTCCTAATTGTCTGTTTCTGATTTAGGGTTAGATTACTAACTGTAATGCTCATTTCACCTTTGGACCACTGGACCACTGTTTAAAAAATATGCCCAACCTTTCCATAGGCTATTTGCGAAACAAGCTATTAGTCGAGGCGTCTGTGCCTTGGGCCTACCGTAGAGAAACTATTATTTTGGGGATCCACATTTCTCAGCCTAAGAGACAAGGTGCTGTTTTTACAATAGAGTCATTGAACAAACTATCTCTCCGTTCCTCCTTAAATTCCACCCCGTCTGTTCAACCTCCCCTTTAAGAGGTACTTTCATTCATTAACATCACCAGTAGGGGGAAGCAACACATAACAGTTGCGGGTCAGACTGTGCTCTTATGATTTTCATTGTAAAATCTCTCACTTTATTGCACTCGAGGTTGCAATAGACGGAAGCGATTTTATTGATGTTGCGCTTCGTTAATGTCAGGCCATTGCATCGCGAAATTTCCCAGTAGGTTTTTAAACAACACATTTGTTTTTGTTTTTGTTGTTGATGTTAAGTTACATAACTGGCATAATCGGTTAATGATTAGCCTACACGCGTGCGAACACACACGGAGATAGATTGGCGAGAGAGAGAGAGAGAGTGTGAGAGAGAGAGAGTATGTTAGTATGAAAAGGTCCATTGATTGGTGTGTTTGGAATAATTTTATCTCCAGACTATTTTGCTGAAGAACTTTCTGATGATGATCATTGTTCTTGCCCATAGCCTAATTATATGTTGCAGCCCAAGCCAAATAGTCTGTCATTTATCTAGTGACACTGTAAATATTAAATTGATGTATTTGCGCTCCAAACAGGGTGTCTTGAAAGGCCAATATAACATCAGACTGTTAGAAAGTGTTAAATGTTTCATATGTATTGACTTATTTATTCATATTTTTGTGAATTAATAGCCGTGTCCATTGCGTTTCCTTCCGTGCCTTCTCATAATTAGTAGCCTACCCACCAATATGTAGGTAAGCTTTATTCTTTATTTAATATGCTAAATTAAAATATCAAATGTTAGTGTAGTTTAAAATTCAACAACCATCTAGGCTTACACATGTTCTTACAATTTTAGTACGTTATGAAAATTATCTAAAATAGCCTACATACAATTTTTCAGTCAACAACTGCCAATACGGCAACTGAGGTGTTTGGGTCTTATTTTTTAACCTTAAATAACTAAGGTTAATTATTTCTGAATATAAACTGATTTGTTTGGTCTTAGGTGGTTGATCAATTAAAATTTAAAGTGAAATTAAACAATATATGCCTAATAATTTGGAAATCCACTGAAATAGAAGACAAAAAGCAATGAGTCTTAAACGTGAGTCGATTTTTAATGATTTTAGTTCATTCAATTAGCTTTGAATCAAGTTATCTATGCGCATTAAATGAACATGCACGGCTGTCGAATTCTTTACATTATTTTTGGTCTTTGTCAGTTTTTGATGATTACAAGTTCACAGAAAAACAATTATACATACAGAGAGAGAGAGAGAGGGAGAGAGAGAGAGAGCGAGCAAGGGAGAGAGAATGGATTGACTTGTGTTTGTCTATGTGTGTACAGTGAGGAAACTAACTTGGTCTAATGTAACTATTATTTACTTGGTCTGTGGGAAGAATGGGAGTCTGTACAAGTCATGCGTGGGATCTTGCTACATCATGCATGGGATCTCTGCCCTATGGTAGCTCTGATCTAGGCAATGCTTTCAGATTTCTGTGCGATTGTAAAAACAACTGCCTCTCCAAATGCAACCGATATGTGCTTCGCTGTTGTTTCGGAGCAGAGGGCCACAGTCAGTGTTTTTATTTTTTTCCCAACGCAGCTTTAGTATTTGAGAGTATAGCTTACCTAGCAAACACAGGTAGGCCTAAGCAACACTGACTTTAAAATGACACTGCATAAATATCTTCATTAGATATATGACGTCATGTTTATCATAGGGTATTTTTTAAATATATTTTAATATATTTTTTAAACGATCTCCAAAGATGTCCATGTCATGCCCTAGGCCTGGGTCTACTTTATGTTGTCATCAGCAATTAACTGCGTGAACGGATGAGGGGAAAGGGGAATGCAAAGAATAAGCTAATGTGAGAGTGACTGACTGAAAAGGGTTTACCAAAACATGAGGCCATGGAAGTTGGCGCGCAGCTACAGCTACTTGATTTGCTTCATGTGGTGGATAGCCGACATTTCTTCAGTTTAGTCCTTATGCAGTGTTGTGCCTATATTTGGATTGAGTCGAGGTCAAGCAGTTAGACAGAGCTTATTTGAGTATGAGTCATCTTGTAACTGAATTTCATTCGGTGAATGACAGATCTTCAAATTGCGTAAAATATTGCCGTTTGTTTTCTAAACTAAATCCAATGCCTGATCAGTTCATTTACAAATGGTGCTTTTATCCCAGGGGTCAGACAGGGTTCCGCTGTCCATCAAACGTTGCTGATTCAGAAATGTCATTGTAGTGGACTTTCTGAGAAGCGCTTTCCTTTTTTCCCTTTCCCTCTGATTGCTGGATCTGAATGCGCGCTATTATCTAGGCTATAAGGAACTGTTCACCAAATGTTCGGATTGACGCATGGAATGCAACATGCACAAGCTACCCCAATGTAACCTATTCATCTTTTTTGCACCTATTTAAATCATGACAGAGTAGGCCCATATAGAATTACACCTCAAGCTGGTGTGTGGTGAGCGTTCTGGCGCATAATGGCTGCCGTGCATCACCCAGGTGGGTGCTACACATTGGTGGTGGTTACTAGTGAGGACCCCTTACCCCCCCCCCCCCCTCCCCCTCATTGTAAAGCCACCTTGGGTATCTTGAAAGGCGCTATATAAATTTAAGTTATTATTATTATTATTATTATTATTATTACCTACTCCAAGCAGCCACGAACACATATTAGCACTTGTTACGGAAATCTCACTATAGGCTACACGTGATTACAAACTGTACGGATATTCCATCATAATTGAGCAATTCAAAATAAAGAATTTTAGTTATCATAAAGTTCATAGTTCAGTAACATTGTACCCCTTTCCCATTTTAAACATAGCCCTACGTTAGCCTATGCTTAAATGACGGTGTGGGCCTGCAATATTGATAGCGTCCCTAAACAGCCAACGTTTAATTTATAAATCTATGCATCTCCAGTGCTAGGCTTCTTGTAATCTCGGCGTAAATATTTGGGAATATCACTTTCGGACAAACAGGAGACTGATACAATTTTAGGTTGTAACAATAAAAATGAAGGCTTGGTGATAAAAACTAAACATTTTATAGCGTTTCTGTGGTGTTGTCATTAGTTGCCTACAAGATGACAAAGTCGTTATGATCTTCAAAGAATGGAGTTTTTATGATAATGTCTCATATTGTTAAAACGTAGCCTAATGGTGTTGTGCCATAGGCTGTTCTATGGGACTAGTGTACAAAGCATTATATATCAGCGGCTGAATTACAGACAGGGAAAAGTAAGTTTGTTTAGGGTGTGCCATGCTTCCTCCGAATGAATGGAAAACTTGGACTGTTCCCGTCGCTGTGGCGCAATATTGCGATAAATGTAGGCCGTGTCCGGTGACAGCCTCCTGTATAGCCTGAATGATATTGAACGTAGGCTACTTATAAGATGCGGTCTAGTTTGATGGCGCACAAGGCCCACAACATACAGACTGCAATGGCCTACTGTGGCAAAACCTAAGAATAGTCAATGATGAGAATTACCTTGTAAATGAAAAAGAAACAATAATTAAACACTGAAACTATCGTTAATTAACTGAATCTTTTGTGCTTAGGCACGGTCACCATTTTTTTTTCAGACTGTCCATATGAACAAAACAGGGGAGGTTCATGAAATGGAAACCCAAGACCAAGAGCTAAATAATTAAGTTGCAATAGACCTACAGGTATTAGCATGTGGATATTTGATTGTGGTAAATTCAAGAGATTTTGGACTTAATCGATAGCGTTATGGAATAGGTTGACAAAAGGATCTAGGCTACAAAGTTGCCAGACGAAATCATTGCTTGCAGTTAGTCTTTGTTTCCCATTTTAAAGCCCTATAGTCACATTTCCAGAAGAGTCCATAATGGTTTATGTTTGTAGGTCTACTTTGAAAACACAAGTTGGTCATAAGCAAGTTGGTTAAAACACACACTCATGAACTGAAATTGAATGTGCAAGTTCACATCGTCAGCCGCTCGGCAATCAAGGCAGTAAGGCGATCAGGGCGGCGGGACCAAGCGCATTATCAGCCGCTCTGCATGCGGCAGTGCACGGAGCTGTAAAAAACTTCATCACGGTGAAACATAGGCAGGCTAGGTGCCGTCCCGTTCTCCATATTATGACTCATGCTGGGAAGGGGGGTGTCTTTCCGAACAGAATACACTGATTACAGTGACCAATTACGCCAAAACTGAAAAAGACGTATATGCAACATGTTGTATTCTTGACCAGATTAAGTCTGCAAGCCTTACTTTGCTGAAATTGATTTTTAACTCTCTCCTTGTCCCTGTGCTTGTGTGCCCTGCATTATTTATTTGCTTATTTATTTATATAGCCTATTCATTGCATTACGACCTTTGCCTTAACACTTAACGCAAATAGAAAACATTAAATCCATGCTAAATCGGCGTGTGCATTCCTAATTGTAATATTAATTAATTAATGAATTAGGGATTTAACGCGTGACGTTATATTCAACCATGTCCGTGCTGTGATAGGCCTACTTCAGAGGATGTTTATTCAGAGCAGAAGACAAAAGAAGTTATGAACTTCCTTTGTTTAACACCGGACTAAACGGACACATCCCGTCCAATAACTGGTGTTCAACGGTAGGCCCGAATCCAGTTTAGTGTGCCTGTCAGTCACTTAACATCTCTACTCTCGATGATTCGGAGACTCAATATTGCAGCACATTGTTTAATACAGGAACGTGACCGAACAGCAGCTTTCTTCACAACATTAGAGTCCAACATTTGACCATTTCGCTTAATTAGCTGGTAAGGCCTTTGTCTTTCCACTGTGTTGAGGGTGCCTTATGTTGCTGCCGATACGTTTTCTAAGGCCATGACGAGTGAACACGTTTGAAAAACATTTTATCAAATAACATCTTAAGTGAATGTAGTTATTCTGACGTAGTCTTAAAATGCCTACTCATATCACATCTACTTTATCCTACAACACAAATCAGATCTTCAAACAAGCATTAGCCTCGTAAAATTCTTTAGGGCATAGTAATTCAGAGTAAAAATGTTCCCCACTTTTTTGTTCAAAACTTGTTTTGATACACCAAGAATCAGTTTGGACACGGCCTCATTTAAATGTGTGTCCTTGGATGTCTCCAAAAAAACTGTTTTTATTTTATTAAACTTTTGCATTACAAAAAAAAGCAGTTTAATATCCAATTCATTTTACAAATGTGCATCAGAAAAGGGTCAATATTTACTTCGCCAAACGCCTCATTCGCTGAACATAATCAAAACCTTGCCTCCTAAAGTTGTTGTAACTAGATCCTTTTAAGTCGTACGTATCATGTTGCTCCAGCAAACTGCGTACAGCGTAATAGGCCTAGTCCCCTACAAGCGACACGCGGAGTATTCACACTTAAGAATTACATTCATGTACACGCTTGGTCATTGTGGGCGCATGTTTTTTTTGTGAAGTTTTTTGGGGGTCCACTGCCCCTCCCCCACGTGTGTATATGCATTTACTATTTACAGTTGTAACCTCGTGTTTTTTCTTATTCCAAATTCCAACAGTATTGTGCCGGAGACTAAGATGTGGTCACCAAATGAGAATAAGGTCCTGAATTACCCAGTGTGTGTGCGGTTGACATGTAGGCCTACAGTAGGCTCCTTCACAGGAAATAAGACTCACTGACATCCACACCCAAATGCGTTTAATTAACCATTCTTAGCTTAAAAAGAAAGAGAAAGTGCTTCAGAATCCACCATTCAAGTTTTCATTTCGAGTGCGTTCATTCTACACAACAATGGTAGGCCTATCAAAAAAAGAAAGAAAATCCCTAAAATAAATATTCAGGTTTTCATATAAACAACCAGTGACTTCAAAATTCATGTCATAATTTGACCTCAAGTATTATTATGTTTTTTAAAAAATGCAGAAGGACAAAGGAAAGACGTTCACACATGAATCTGCATCTACACCACTTTAGTGTTTACGCGCGACTCCTCGGCCTCGTGTTCATAGTAGGACACTTACAAATGCTATGGAGCCACGTGCTCATTTCCCTTAATCTGTTCTAAATTCTACACGGCATTTAATTTGGCGATCCTTCCGTTGAGATACCTTGTTCTTCACCCCGATTGCAACGCTACGTTCCCTGGCCTCGCAGTGCACTTTGACACGGGGATTACGGGTGAAAGGTTCCTTGCTGAACTGGTCCTTGCAAGGGACGTGTTTTTTTTTTTACTATGATTTAGAGAACGCCTTCTCTTCACATTTTATATTGGCCTGTGTGGTGTGCTTCTACTTTTGCGTAACCCCATACAATCAATCTGCAAGGCTGGCTTTAACTTCTTAAAAATAGGCTACGAGCGCAATGCTTAATGTACACATCCACACCTGAAATACAAAAATACATGGATCACGAGGCCCTTACGCGTAGGCCTACGACCTACATTTAAAAGTCTAGGGGTGTGTGCTATCTTTACAAAAAACCCTGTTCTTTTTCATTTAAACCAAGACACGTGAAGCCTAGTTTGGTGTGCTCTACAGCCTACACAAAAATGGCCTCTGAATGAACTCTGAATGTCTGGGACAGTGACTACATTTCAACAGAATATCGCTACCATTCTCGGCCAGGAGCTGAACTGTGAGCATTTGTAGCAACCCTGCTTTGCGTTGCTATGGTAAGCCCCGATGCATATTGGAGGGCTGAAGTACATTCATGACATATCATCCACAGTGTCCATTTTGACTTGTATAACTAATGGCTCTGAATGAGCACACAAAATATCATTTCATTGGCAAACAAAAAAACACAATTCTTATCTCTTTGACATTCGAGGACTTACCCTCCAAGGGTAGCCTAGTAATTAAAAATAGCACTTGAATAGTGAGTCAGAGCGAACAAAATCTCAGCTGGGCATAAGGACCCGTGTGATTATGGGATTTCCCAACCCATGATTCACAAAGGTATATTACACAATGTACAGAATATTTTGCGCAAAGAATTCGTATTTGCGCTGTTTCTGCTGTATAACCTCAGCCTACCATAATAAACAAGTATTGATGAATGATAACCATTTCAATAGCAGAAAACGGGTTCATGGATAAAAAAAAGATCTAAATTTAGTCTGTTTACTGGGCACTTTATACCTGCTATTGTTATAGGAGATATGAGTTTCAGAACATTCCTCTTATAAAATGCATACACTTAATGTAGGCCTCGCTATTGTGTCAAAGTGCAATGGTGAATTTGTGCTCATCTGTCTGTCTGTATAAACCTAATGTGTGTGTGCTCACAAGACATCGATTTGGTGTGTTTTTCCATTGTATGCAATCGTGCAAATCAAACAACTCCTGATTGTCGGTTTTGAGGCCTACAGACGTATTGGGATGCTTGTGCTCAGGCCTATACAAACACACAAGGCTATGGGGAGTTTCTTTAAACAACAAAAAAACATTGTACAGCGACAAGCCATTTCAAACCAAATCACTTAATTTAAACATCTCCAAACAAAAGATCATGTCCAAACCCCTGTAAAAAACAAAGAACATATCCACGTCAACAGTCAGTCTTTTTGATTATCACCCAACGGTGTGTCCATGTCCTGCCGATGCGGGAACAATGAGAAATCCACTGGTTTTAAGAGGCTTTTTCCACAACTGTAAATAACTCAAGGTTTGCTTAATATTAACAATGACAACCTAAAATCCAACAGGTCGAGCACCATGGCAAGTACACAGGGCCAATACAGTGGAAAAGCACGTTTGCAATACCACAGCCATTGCTTGAGGGAATAGCCTCTACTCTCCAGCGTCTGATCAGACATGACTCCTGGAACGTGTCTCACCCAGTCCAAATGATAAGACAGAATCGTTCAGAGGCCCAACTCGATATTGTGCACGTTTAGTTCCATGACAACTCGCCAATCCTCAAAAGCACATACGAACGAAAGTGGAGCAGAGGCTCATCAGTGCACACATTTTAAGACGCGGTTATAAATAAACAAAGCACATTTTCACGAGATGAGAGCTTGTTACATTAGCATTTCCTGAATCTCTGACTGGGTGGGGGAGGTACGACAGGTCCACCAAGCTGCCATGTCCAAACAGGGTGAGACTTATGAGGCAGTTCGTTGTTTCTTAAAGAGTTCAAAGAGTAAGCTGGAGTCAAATCTCCATCACTGCCAAGAACTAGTGATGGCGGAAATGGAAAATTCGCCATGAAGTTGAAGGTTTTTTTCCCACATGTCCCATGACTAGTCGCACGTTTGCGCTTACTGGCCCCCGTGCAACCCTCGCCTGATCCTTCATTACTATCCGCTTTACCGGCTGGGCGAGGACTCCTGTCAACTCTTGCAGTCACCCTCGCCTGAATCCGCGGAGCTTCAGCCTTACTTCCCAGTGCCAAACTCCTGTAGTTTTTCCGAACTCGTGCACCATTTTTGTACTCCCCTTCCACTGGACAAGCAGTGTTTAAAGTGCTTTCTGCCTCCTGGTTACTACGGGTCTTCCTGTGAACAGTGGCAGTGCTTTCGCTAGCTTTAGAGAAGTTACTTGACCGGTCAGTTGGTTTTAACTCATTAATAGGGTCTTGACTGTTGTTTGTTTCTGACTCTTGTCCTTTGGTCGAGTACGCATAACCCTGAGTCTCATATTCGTACTCGTCATATGTACTTTCCACTTTGATTTTTACATTATTTAATAGAGTGGTAGGTGTTTTCACCGGTCTGGTCTCGTTGCTGGAACTTGTAGCAGAGAGGGGCTCCCCCGCCTCTGTTTTGATGGCTTTCAGAGGTGAGGGTTGTTTCAGGCAGTGGCTATTTTTCACTTCTCTTTTGAAATGGGAGGCTAATGAAAGATTGTTTTCAGAGGACGTCGAAACTATTGTTTCATTGTCTTGGGCACAGTGTGAAATCAAGGCTTGAGGGCATTTGTTTGTATGTCCTGATGTCCTTTGTTGCAGAAATGCTTTGTTTCCATTTACGCAAGATGGGCCTGTATCTTTACCTCCATTAGCTGTAAGGTCCTCCGTCTTTGGATCATGTGGGAATTCAAACTGTGGTTGTGTGCTGGAAACTCCTTTTCCTTTAGAATCAATGAAGTAACTCGCAGCAACAGACGTGTTGAATTTAGGCAAATTTAAGGCATCGCCATCTCCGCGGTTATCCCTGCATTTGGTAAAGCCATATTTTTGCTGTTTTTTGCCTTTGTCATCATTCGGTGCAGTTGTTCCACTATGTGCGCCTGGTCTTGGCTGGAGACTGTAGTGGAAGGTCGGCTGCAAAAGCAACGGTGCTTTAGTGTTAAGACTCGTAAATCTTGCGCGCCTGAAGCGAATACTCTGTATGGACACTTGGCTGGACACAGAACTTGAATCAGACTGGGACGAACTCTCCTCGTCGGAACTGACTTCCGATGACTCCGAGGGGGATTCGTCCTCCTCCTCATCCGAGGTTCCGGAGTTGCTAGTCGTGGACAAACTTGACCCAAAATCCGAGTCATTGTTTGCGTGCTCCGAGAAGGAACTAGATTCAGTGTCGCTGCTGCAACTCTCCTGAAAATTCCCAGTGTGCTGGTGGTCGAGGTATAAGTCGTGATCAAGATGAAAAGAGCCGTTGGGTATTTTTGTCTTGCAGCACTTCGGAACAAACAAAAGCTGTTGACTGGGTCTGCTCCTGTTCCAGAACTGCCTCCCGGTGCTCTCGCGCTTCCTTTTCCTCTTGTAAAGTAGGTCGGTGGTGCCTGCAGGCTTGGACTGAGCTGCAATGGCGGACTGGTAAAGAACTGGCTGTCGGCTCACAGCATTCCGAAAAAACGAGTGTCTCTGATTAAAGGCTACATAGTTGCTAGGTATCGGAGTTGTTTCATAGTTTTTGAACGTTTTACTTGCAGACTTTGTGACAGCTTGGAAGTCATGACGAAGCGATTTGCTGTAAATTTGAGGTAGATTGGAGTCGGGTCGGGAGGCAGTCTCTTGCCGGCCAGCTTTGTTTTTAAATGAAAAAGTCTGTGGAACGCTGTGCAAACTTAACCAAACTTTTTCTTTCCAAAATCCATCCGGCGAATCATTGTGAACCTGGCCAGTACGTACACTCTCCGATGGCTTGGCTTTTACCTTCCTTTTGTTGGATTTAAGCACACGTTCAGTTTTGCAAGAAAAATACAGTGCCTCTACATCCTCTCGTGAAATCAGGGTACATTTAGCCGCATGGAAAGCTATTGAATTTATTGCTTTGAGCTTTCGCAGTTCCTCTAAATCACAGTGATGCTTCTTTACATTTAGGTGATCCATTCGTTTGTGCACAGTAGTCCTTGGGATATTTTTCAAGAGGTCAGTGAAGACTTGCGAGAGGGCAAACATTTGCTTGCCTTTAATCACCAGATAGCCCAACTTTACACCCTGCATCTCTTCAAAACCAGACTCCAGGTCTCCCATGTTGCTCACCACGTAAATCCCAACATTTAATGCGTTGAACGTCCATGCACAGCAAACTCCTGCGTATTTATCTCAAGGCATTCTGCTGACGAAACCGCAATTAGTAGTTGAGTTGATCTCCAAACTGCATCATGGATGGAACTTAAGGATGTGAAAATAAAAACGAATGATTTTTGAAGAAGTCACACAATCAGTCCGTTGACCCGGGCCCAGCATGATTGATGGAATGTGTGTGAGGTTGCCGACAGGCTGGCTGTAGCCTGTCTGTGCCGCTGTACCTGCGGTCCCTCAATTCTTTTCTCATTTGCTCAAGAGGAGAAGAGGAAGGTGAACAGCACTGCTAGAGTGAGTGGGATAAGAAGAGAGAAAGAGAGAGAGGGAGGGAGGGAGGAAGAGAAAGAGTACGTGAGAGAGAGAGAAACAGAGAGGGAGAGAGAGAACATAAGAGCCCAATTGCAGCTGCTATTCCCGCTGCTGGTTTAGCTACAAATAAAATGACAGAGGGAAGTGAGCAAGCCCGGAGACACCTTCATCAATTAATGCCCCGAGAGTCGGCCCTGATTGGACGCCACTGACAGGTGATGCAATAAAAATGGATATTCCACCCCCTCCCCTAACCACCCCCATCCCAGCTGATTACCATACTATTGTATTCCTACCTCTTGTTTAGTAAATATTGCGTATTTATGACATGTATGCTTCATAATCAAATATTTTCCAGAAAGCTTAAATCTTAAAGCTTAAATTCGTGTCATTGTCCACCACATTGTGGGCAAAACGTCGGCACACTGCACGGAGTATGATGCATTTCCCATACCTTACCCAAGGTGTGTGTTGTTTCATTTGTAAAATCTAAACCATTAATATATTGTACTTAATTATATTATTGCCTTCCTCTAATCATCTTAAGCAAATATATATTTTACAGACTAAACGCCGTTGTTGTGTAGCCTATATTACCAGTTAGGATTCATTTCGTAAATGATATACCTTTCCGCATATTCTTAAAATATATTTGGGAGGAAGATACAGATAAAAATGGTTAATCCCGTAAAGATTATAACTACCATGTCTAATTTTATAAAGCCCAAATATGATGAAACACTGTGTATTCTTTTCTTCGTCTCACGTAGATTTCATGTCGTGTAGCCTAATGTGTGTGTGTGTGTGTGTGTGTGCGCGCGCGCGTGTGTGCTCTTATTCCTATGTAAAAAAAAAGCTCCAAAGACCGGACCCCTCCCCCACGTTTCGCGACAATGACAGACTTTAGAGGAAAACCTCATCTTCTGTGCAAAGATAGAAGGACTGGACATTTGCACTAAAATGAAAAGTCACTAATGCAAAACACGTAGTGATAGACTTTCACATGACACATACATTCTTTGCGCCAGTGGGGAGGTTTTATTTATCAATTCTGCGCAGTTTTATGGCTTTGCTCTCCTCTGGTACAAGTTGCTTTTCCCTTCAACACCGACCTCCATTTCAGCAGGTCTTGCTCTCACTCGAATACCGTGTCTGTGGAATTAAATGGTTGTTCACTTATTTACTATTATTTCATCGCGTCTATTTGTAATTGTAATTATTGATTATAATTTCACTAAGACAGTAACACGCTATTGAGAGGCTTTGGATGTTATTATTTACTTTAGTTTACCCCACTGCTTGCCTCGACCGCAGCCAAGTGCCGTATCCTCCAGTCTTTCAGCATTTAAATCATTCTTTAAAACAGTGGAGCTGGCGATGAGATTGTAACGTTAACGTAGGCTATGTAATGACGAACAATGCAAAAGCATTAAGTAGCCTATAGACAACGTCTGGAGGCCGGCAGTCTAGGGGTCATCTATACCCGTGTGTGCATTCGTGAGCATGTGCACATGCCTGGAGGTGCGTGTGTGCGTATATGTGTGAGTGTGTGTGTGCATGCAGAGCGGGTAAGCGCCTCTATCTCTCGGTGTGTGTGTGTCTCTCTCTCTCTCGCGCGCGCGTGTGTGTAAGCCTATGTGTGTAACAGATGGAAATAGAGAATGCGTCCACGCCAATGTATTTTTCCCATAAACTCATTCACGCTTAGACTCTGCAATGCATCTGATAGGTTACCGTATATTCGGAAAAAAAATCGCGTGCTTTTCCAGGAATGGCATTTGCAGAAATGTCTTTGTCTGCACATTTACGCCAAGACACATGCGGCCCTCTAGTTGGTTTACTGAAACGGGAGAGGGAGGGAAGCTCACACTGAGCCATATCATCAGTTAAGAAGCACCTGGCAAATATCGTTAATTATTGTGCTATTGGGGACGGCACACACAGTCCTCTTCTGTGGCCAAGATCACAATTACAAATTTAGACTCCCCTTAACTTCGAAAATAGGTGGTGCTGGCTGCGTAGCCGGGTGAATTAACACCTGCTCCAGTATATAAGCTACAGCAAGGTGTCAAACCAGTTTATATCAAGAGCCAACGAAGACCTGGCTTTACTAAAACAGTGGAAGACCAATGAAATGGTAGCCACATGGTCACTGAATAAACGACAGAGCTTTAGTTAGTTTAATGGCACAGGTTCGTTTACTGAACATTGAGTGGGTTGGCAGCAATCTTGTATCGATTTAAAACAGGTTGTTTATTTTATTATATTCAAGTCGAATGAGTTAGGGTCTTTGTGAAGCGAGATGAACCGTATGTCTGTGTAGGGATGGGGATGCATTCGTCACATCATCAGTTGCTGTCTCTTAAATGCAGCCATTGTATTAGGCTACAACATTAGGCTGGTACATCCAATGGCCTCCCAACTGTTCATGCAGGTATGGTGATATTGTAGTTCATCATATCCTGTTCAGATAGGCCGAGGAACAGTGAAAGCATTTCAGTGGAATCCAAGGTGCTTTTTAGACTTAATCACATCAGCCTATTGCACCAGACTCAACAACGGCATGAATTAGAATAGACAGGCACCAGGTCATGACATCGCGAGGACAGAATCAAACGTATTCTATGTCATTTTCTCTCTCTGTTAATCGGCGTGCGCCCTCGGCGTTTCTGCACACACGCATTTCTCAGTATGCTGTGCAGTGGTAAGTCTTCATCCCTCGAAGTTATGAGACTTTCAACAGACTTTGTCATCCCTAATTGTAATAAAGCACTCTATGGAGTTGGGCGGACTGAAACACTTCCTGGTGACATACGAGATACGATATCAATGCAAATCAGAAGGTCACTCTCTATTCCACGTGAAGTCTTAATGAGTTTCTTCCCTGCGCAGTTCTGGAAACACCATGACCATATAGCTAATCATGATCATCTCCCTCTCTCTCTCTCTCTCTACGTGTATGTGTGTGTGTGTGTGTGTGTGTTTGTCTGAGTATGTACACATTCTTCGTACTCAATATAGACATCGCATGCAAACATAAGGCCATTTTGATTCTTCCTCTCCAAAAGTCCTCTCCTCAACCTTTTTTGTTCTGTATCCGTCACCTTACAGGCCCAACTTTGCGTGACATTCTGGGCACTTGATAGCGGATCAGGAAAGAGGAGTATTGCACGCGTGGGGTTAACAACTAGCATTGTAATATTTTAGGAATAACGCAGTGCAAAATATATCAACTTTATATCAGCGATGGACGCAACTCTGTGTCAATATGTGCGTGCGTGCACGAGTGTGTGTGCGTGTGCATGTGTGTGTGTGTGTGTGTGTGTGTGTGTGTGTGTGTGTGTGTGCGCGCGTGGAAGAGAATGTGGAAATGTCCTTTTTGTTTCCAGTTGTACATGGACGTCATAGGATATCAAGGTAATTGTAGTTTACCCCGAAGACATCAGGTGTGCACTATTTTAACGAGAGAACTGTGTAACCATCACAAAATCTTCAATCAAAAAATAGTATCGACTGCTCCCAACGCAGCTAGTCGCCTTGCAAACAAATGATACACACTGCACATTTATCCTGCTTTAAATTAACCTCAAGCAACCGAATGCTTGCGACAGGAGGATTATTGCGGAAAACAAGTTGTTCAGAGGTAACTGAGGATTGCAGTGCGTGGACAACTTAACAAAGTCCCATTGTCGTCCTTGAACACTTGGAATCTCCCTCAAAAAGAAAACGATAAAAAGAATTCTAGATTTTGCGTTGCATATTTGACAGAAAATTCTACAAATATTCCCATGCCAAATGTTTACGCATAAGTATTGTAATGAAATATAACAATATAATACCATAAGATAAACTATAATACAGTCTGTCATAACAATGCTATACCATCACGTTATTAATACCAACCTAAAAACCATAGAATTACACATAGAAGAACACACATGGTATTATGTGAACATGGGTAGGCTACACTTTTACGAGCCCTCGCGCATTAAATGTAGTTTGGATGGATGAGCGGAATTTCAGTTTCATCTCACTTAGGCTACCTGCGATTTTTCCGAATTAATGTTCCTGCTACAAGTCCCCCTACAGACTATAAATATATACAAATAAAACACAATTATCTAATTATTTTATATATATATATATATATATATATATATATATTTACATAATTATGCTATATCAATCTTAAAAATGTTTTATTAACGAGTGGTCTGTTTAGGCTAATTTCTCGTACAACCCACAGATTCCACTCATTTCTTGCAGTGACATTAGGACGGGCCTTGGGGCTGCGAACGTGACAGACTCGCCAAGTGGGGGTCCGCATAAGCTTTCAACAACGTGCCTGGATTCTGAAACACCGACGGAGAAAATACATCGTACGCAAATTAAAGTTTAATTTGAATCATTCAAGAGTTGTGTGGATACAAGAATTGTGCATGATACTCTCGATGATCGTGTGAGCAAAGTTTGATGGAGAAGATTGTCGTGTTAGAACGGGTGTAAGGTAAGAGGAAGCGAATTGCGCGCTTTAAAACAATGAAAGAACAAAGAACGGGTTCTCAGTAGCGTGCTCAGGAGAGGCTAGTTTAGAAACACCGGCCATAGTGACAAACGTGTTGAGCTCCACTTGCCTCTAGCCTACCATAGCTTTCAGAGACATTGTTTCATTTTCCAGCGTAGCGCTTTTGAATAGTTTATGTTGTCTTACAGTTACTGGGACAATTCCGGCAAAACTGTTGAAATTTGGTTGGTCCATGCTTTAATAACACACTTTGTGATTTTGCGAATAGTTTACGTTACGCCCCACTCAGGATATTCTGTTGTTTTTGCACCACACTGTTTTAAATGAGTCTTCCCTTAAACCAAACGTTGTGGTAGTGTGCACATCTTTTTACAACTTCTGCAGCAAACGGACACTGGCCCATTGCAAGTATTGGAGTCATATATGAATAACAAAGTCCCGCTCCTCTTTTGCCACTTTAAAGTAAGTGAAATCAGTCTGTAGAGCAAACTGTTAAGCTAGATAAAGTACAAATATTTAAGAGTCGGTGAAATATATGTCAACTTGGGTACCTGCGGTTCAAGATGAGATACCTTGAGGACGAAATTTTTACATGCAATCTGACACCTTGTGTGAATCGGATGGGGGTGGGCCAAAATAACCTTTCACCCCGCGGTGTCGTGTCTATTTGTATATCGTGTGCCCCTGCCTTACCCACAAGCCTTTGCGTAAATGCAGCTCGTGCCACAAACCCAGTCCTTAACCCTTCACGATGCAAGATGGTTGGGTGACCACTCTAGTCGTCTGTAACACCACTGATGGCACAGGCCAGACAGACATCTTATAACACATGCACCCCAAGCAATAAGCTATGTGCCTGGCGTCCAGACCGTATACAGTATCACAGTATCATAAACCAATCCAGTTAAGATGGGCACGTTCAAAGAATGATGATTATGCAATCGTTAGGAGACCCACCGAACATATGTTATATCCATTTATATTGCAAATGAAATTATAATTGACAATCACGTTTGGCAACAATTTGAGTCCAATTCTGAACGAATACTTCGTCATTAGAAAGTGTTTATTTTCTTAGCGGTACGCGCGAGCAGATGTTGCGCCTCCACAGTCAGCATCATGGCATTCAGAGTTTTGTGGGAGTGATGTCGGGCAGTTTAAATGTGGGGGAAATGTTTACATTCTGGACAATCTGAATCTCTCCTCAGTCCGTAGGGAGCAGGTGTGCCTTGGGCATGGAGTGTTTTGGATGATAATTTTGCAGGCCTACAATGTCTGAGTTAAACACGGAGAAGGAAATAGGCCTATATTGTATTATATTATTATCATTTAAACGATTTTTCAAGAAAAAGATGACCACAGCACACACCAAATTAATTGATGATAACTTAAGCAATTCCTGAAAAAAGGTTGACTACAAGGCTATTCTACGAAAAAGTCACAATATTTGAAATGCTCATGAGTATCCATGTCTAAAGCGTTTGGCATGAATTATTTTAATGATATTAATTAACCAGGATGTGTTTTTAACACTTTGAACGTTAATGCCAATTTCCCTTATAATTGTTGGTTAAGTATTCTCTTTGAAATACTTTCCCTTTCCTTTCATTTGGTGGGACTTTGACGTGCGTTTGTCTTGTGGTCACTTTCTACACGGGCTCAGGTCTCATAACAGTTTCTAGGCCTCGTGCAAAGACGACACGCAATAAGTCCTCTGAAAACATAACTGTTCTCAACTATGAATCCATGCTGTAAAAAGGCATAGGCCTACCATTACGGTTATTATATCATGCATCATAGGCGTGCTTCTTATTGTAGCCTGACAGCATATGAGACGCGTTGTCTCAGGTCTATAATCAAATTCCAGGGTATCGTTCAGTAGCCTAATTGAAACAGATATAAAACGTAAATCCGAACAGGAATTTAACACAGTCTTGTGAGTAGAGAGAAGGGAACTGTTATCTTTCAAAAATAGAATTTAGTCTACGTTTAAAATATTGCACTGCAGTGTGTGAGACCATATATCTGGGGTGCAAGCGTCATTGCACCAGAATCAACAGGTCAAGGCCCAGTTATAATAATCACTAGACCACGACATCTGATCGTAACTTTTCATTGCAGATCAGGGTATGTGCTAATGGGCTTCTATAACCTTCCAAAATAAGTGGCTTAATTATTGTGGCTGGCCTAGTTGCAGTAGGCTATAGCCCATGCTTAACGATGGCCTCGCTGCGCTGCGCTGCTCCGTGTTTCTAATGCTCAGGCTATGGTCTGTCTTATCTTAGGTGCTTAATCAGTTAAGTTACCTTGCGCATCACACGCGCGCTTTGGTTCTTTTCCGTATATTATATAGAAAACAGAACGTAGGCATTGTACGCCTACACTGGCGATATGCGAATTATAGTTTTTTAATCTTCATCAGCTACCGAGGCATGGACTATCTTGTAGATATATCTCGCGTATACCAGTGAATACTGACATTCAGAATGCACAAAGAGAATGTGGCAGATGAAGGCTTTTGTCGCAAGAGGAGAGAGATGGGTAACTCACTGAATCGTCCAGGGGAAGTTGGCTGCCAACGTCTGGCCTCATCCCAAGAGGGAACGTGGCATGTCCAAGCATAACAGAGTAAAATCTACGTGTAAATGTGAATTTTAACCATATGCATTTTAACTACATATCATGAGATAGAGCTGTTCAAATCTGAAGCCTTTTCCAGGGAACTATAGAAAATACCCTTCTTGGGGAATATCAACAAGTTATAGCCTACCTTCAAAACAAAGGACTGGGCAGAATAACTGGCCCACCTCACTAATCACCAATTACATGGCCTGTAATTATATGTTGTGGTTATTGTACCAGCTTGGAAACAGACTAAATCAGGCATGAATGCAGGAAGATATGTTGGCTGGTCACTGTCTGTGCTCTGTGATACTAGAAGCCCCCAGGTTCAGAGGGAATACCCCTCCATTTTGCCCATCCCCCATCTACACACCCACCTTTATACACACACACACACCTTTACACACACACACACACACACACAAATAAAAAAAGTGATAGCAAAACCCACATTTACAAAATCTCATAAAAAATTAAAGACACACACAACACAAACACACACACACAAACACACACACACAAACACACACACACACACACACACACACACACACACACCACAGAGAGCTTATTTAATTGTACTAATTATATATTTTTTCTTTGATAAGAAAATATTTATTTACATTTGAATGTTCAATACATTCAATGTGCTATTTATTGAATATTTAATATTACATTTGTCAACTTGTAATAGAAAAATATTGTTTTTTTTTGTCCAAATCTATATTTAAACTATGTTTATAAATATAAACACATGTCACTTTGGAATTTATTTCTGTAAGCAACTATGTATTTTTGTGATTATGTTATTGCAAAGTTGACTCACACTTCCTCTCACTTCCTCTTAAATACCCTGTGCATGCTTTGACAATCTGTCAGTATATTCAAAACAAAAATAACAAAAGCCAGTGATTAAGAACGAAAAGAAGGTCAAAGTGAAGAAACAAAACAAACAAACAAAAAAACAACATAGAGAGAGCACGTGCAGCATATAGCGCATGCATTATTCAGAATATCATTATTTATTTTAGTAATATATAGCATTGGTGTATTTCCAGTAATATACCCCAGGTGAGTGTTTTCTAGTGTGCTGTGGATGATGCATGATAGTGTGTAGGTCATTGTGTGCAATAGAACTTTACTAGTATTACGGAACCACCTCATAGCAAAACTGAAGACTGCAATGCAAGATGGTATAACGTAATATGCACAAGCAGACAAACAAATAATAATGATTGCGGCTAAAGCCCCCCCCCCCCCCCCCCCCCCCCCCCCCCCTAGATGAGTCTTTATGTCCTTCTCTCTATGGGCCACTGGCAGTATACTATGATGACATCACTGGCAGTATACTATGATGACATCACTGGCAGTATACTATGATGACATCACTGGCAGTATACTATGATGACATCACTGGCAGTATACTATGATGACATCACTGGCAGTATACTATGATGACATCACTGGCAGTATACTATGATGACATCACTGGCAGTATACTATGATGACATCACTGGCAGTATACTATGATGACATCACTGGCAGTATACTATGATGACATCACTGGCAGTATACTATGATGACATCACTGGCAGTATACTAAGATGACAACGTGTCTGTAAGATATATGGCTTTTAGATGCTGACAACAAGCAAGCCGGTACGGAATGTTGGAAGTTGAACATTCTAAAGAATATCTGAGTTAATTTAATTCAACCAGAGCCTTATCAAATTACTACTTGATTACTAGCTCCGCATTAACCCTCTCTGGCCTTATCTAGGGCTCTGAATTCAACATGGAATTTTAGAACCTTACATTGTTGCGGAACAGAATCTTCTGCTGAAGGGTTAATGAGACACTCTCAGGAAAACAGGTATGAGGAGGATAATGGGCAAATAAAGTTTCAACACAAGCAATAGCCAAACTGGTGAATTTCAGATAGTGTCTATCTATGCTTGCCATTTGATTCAGTGTGACACTAACCATACGACTGCCATACTATTTTATACCACTAGCAGCAGCTTCAACTGTCATTGTGTAGCCTAACCCAGTGATTTGAATTCTAAAGCCTCACATAGTGATTTTGACTATATGCTGAAACTATGAAGCCTGCAGCAGTTTTGAAACTGTATGTGGCCAATTAGCATAAGAGACAAGCAATAATAAACACTTGTTTTCACCAATGCTGTGTAAGCCTGTCCTCTCATGCAGCATCACGCAACAGTTGTCCAGTGCTATCCACTATCCAAGGATTTCTGTTATTTCATCCAATCATATCATGCATAACTGTTGCATAGGCTATAGATTTCATCCAATCACATCATGCATAACTGTTGCATAGGCTATAGATTTCAGCCAATCACATCATGCATAACTGTTGCATAGGCTATAGATTTCAACCAATCACATCATGCATAACTGTTACATAGGCTATAGATTTCAACCAATCACATCATGCATAACTGCTACATAGGCTATAGATTTCAACCAATCACATCATGCATAACTGTTGCATATGGCTATGGATTTCAACCAATCACATTATGCATAACTGTTGTTACGTAGGCTATTTCAAGTTTGTTGTTTGTTGGAGTTTGATGGCTGTGGTTTTAAGGAACATTTTCTTTTCCATGACCATCCTGAACATTAGCTATTTGCACCCTCTTATAACATAGTAGAGTTTTCCATGACCATCCTTAACATTAGCTATTTGCACCCTCTTAACATAGTAGAGTTTTCCATGACCATCCTTAACATTAGCTATTTGCACCCTCTTAACATAGTAGAGTTTTCCATGACCATCCTTAACATTAGCTATTTGCACCCTCTTAACATAGTAGAGTTTTCCATAACCATCCTTAACATTAGCTATTTGCACCCTCTTAACATAGTAGAGTTTTCCATGACCATCCTTAACATTAGCTATTTGCACCCTCTTAACATAGTAGAGTTTTCCATGACCATCCTTAACATTAGCTATTTGCACCCTCTTAACATAGTAGAGTTTTCCATGACCATCCTTAACATTAGCTATTTGCACCCTCTTAACATAGTAGAGTTTTCCAAGATGAAAGGAAACACTGAAGAGGACTAATTGTGTTCTGCTTCTGAGGTCCTCCAACCCAAAAGCAGTTTCACTGAAAGGTCATGATGGCAACCGGACATGCATTAAAACCAAATGTGCTTCTTTTCATATGAAATGAATCATGGTCTCTTTCCAAATGAATAAGATAGTAAATTATGAGGTTCATTTATGAAGGCCTGCAATTATCCTTTGATTTGATTCCCAAGCATTCATTGTTTTATACCAATGCTGACACTGATAAAGGATAGGTCTAGACTTGGAGCAACTTCCACATTTCTAGCATGAAGTTAAGAGCCAAAATACTACCTGCATAACCAACCTATTTTGTTTATACAATGTAACCAACTAGACCCCCATTCTTCTCTCCCTGTCATGTCCACGCGCATGCGCCCACGTGGTCCTACTTCCCGAGAGCCTCTAGCTCGCATTTGTGTGCTGAGCGAAAATACTATTGGGGAAGTAAACACGACAAAAAAATGGCCTTCCAGAGGAGTGGGACCTAATCTATACATTCAAACGAGATATGAAGACCTAATGTAAACAATTAGTGCTACGTTTTCTTGATTACTTACATTGTAGATGGTATCCAGTGAGCTGTATCTGGCAGTGGAAGACGACTACTTGGCGAATAATATGAAGGAGATGATTGGAGGCTGCTGCGTTTGCTCAGATGAGAGAGGCTGGGCCGAAAATCCTCTGGTTTACTGTGACGGTCATGGTTGTAACGTCGCTGTGCATCAAGGTAAATCATATTTATTAAATACTTGATTAATTGCATCAAGTGATGATGAGAATAATCTGCTGAAGTTGTTGCCAACGTTAGCTAGCTGTGATAAGCCCTGCTATTGACCTCGGCTCAACCATGATTTCCCTCCAGTGCGGAGCCTAGCTTAGATAGCCAGTTATCCATGTACTCAGCTATCCTAGCCAGCTAACCAGGTGCCTTTTTGGTCCTTCCACTGAGAAGAGGCTAGAATATGTAGCTATGTGTATTACCAAGCCAGACAGTTGACACTGTTATCAAAACAATGATTCGGTCATTCAGTCAGACTGCTGTCACACGTGTTTTGTTTACGTGAACCTTGGTTAGATCGCAAACTATGATGTTAATGCTAGTTAGCTAATAACAGCGAGCTAAGTTATTGGCCGATTTTATGCCAACCTCAACATAACAGTTGGTTACCTAATAAAGATCTCAGTTCTGGACTTTACCAGATAGCAAGCTTTGATACGACAGCATGCGTTACTTACGCTGGGGAATTTTTGTCATGACTTGGTAATGTTTCGATAAACAATATACAGCTAATGTTTGAGACCTAGCATGCTGCTTGCATTAATAATACAACGCTAACTAGCCTAGCAGCTGGCAAATTTGCCGCTGCTCCAGATAAGGTGAAGCTTGCATGCATGGAGGATTGCATGAATCTTTGCCTGCTCCCATTGTTATTGAGTACAGTCACACCGACATGCATGGTCTACAGAAATAAGCTTTATATTTAATTGATAGGTGATGGATGTAAAGCTAGGTTTACGGTTAGCTGCCAGAACGTGTTGACCTCGGTATGTTGCCTACTGCTGCTTTACGAGAACTGAAAAGTGAGCAACTGTAAATGTTGTTTAGCATACATCGGTAGAATAGCATGATCAGACATCCGGAGTTAGCAGGGGCAGGTGACAGAGTGAGTTTACAGTGTAAGTGGGTTAGTGTGCTTTAGCCAAATATAAGTCCACCAGTGCTCTCTGAACTGACCTACATTGCGAGTCGGAACGTGGATTAGGATCATGGCTTTGCCTGCAATGACTTCCAGGAAGTTTTGTCGATTTGAAGGGTGATTTCTAGTCAGCACACACCAGAGTCTCCATCGGTATTGGTCACCTTAGCAAATGACCTTGTATGATAGATAGATAGATAGATACTCGTTCATGTTCTAGTTCATGTTGTATTATCTTCAGATGAGATGGTTGTATGGACGGTTAAAGAGTGGGCGGATGTTATTGGATAACTTGAAATACTGGATTCACTTTCGCACTTCTGAGCTGGTAAGATGGCTAGTTCCTCTGTTTAGCCGACCAGAACAAGGATACAAGCGTTACTTGCACACCTGCCTGTGTGTGTCCTTGTTCAGAGGACGTTTTATTTGAGGGCTTTCAGGGTGATGTTGTGAATTACTTTGGTTTGTCATGAGAGTGGTCTTTGCAGATTATTGAATTCCTAGGTTGTTGAAATCAATTCTTTATTTTGTATTCAGAAGAAGTAGGACAGTTTGCTCTCTTGCCATTGTCACCTGTAGCGTCAAGGCTATACATTTTAGATGAATGACATTGCATTGCATATGATAACTTTGTGAAAATCAATGCAAATCATAACAATGTCATGCAATTTATCCTACAGTGACTTATGTAGCCACATGGTGCCCAGATATGTGATTAATAGGGCACTATAGATTCCATTTTCATACAGTTATTGAGGAGCCCCTGTTATTCACACATGAGCCACATCATTTATATTTCTCATCATGCCAGCTTAAAGCCCCCCATGCTGAGGGAGGTGCAGGAAGACCCCATTCAGATCAACAGTACATGACATGAGATGTGCGCGGCACAATCATTCTCTTAATTCCTGTTTATTTCCGGTCTCTCTTGCAGCGTGCTATGGAATTGTGCAAGTCCCTACGGGTCCTTGGTTCTGCAGGAAGTGTGAATCCCAGGAGAGAGCTGCCAGGGTGGTGAGTCTCCCCTCCACGCGCACACACACACACACACACCACGCACACACCACGCACACACCACAAATGGGGAGTCGCACTTAAGTCGCATAAACAGCATAAACAGTGACTTCAGACTTGACTTGCGACTTCACCTCAGAAGACTTCAGACTTGAGTGCCACCATCTGATCTGCCTTTTGTCCTGTTTTGATTTTGTGTAAACCTGAGGTGCATCCCAACCCCTTTATTCGCATGCGGCCTCTCTCCTCTGTCCTTGGTCCTCCGGCTCGTGCTCCGGAAATCGTTCAAAGGATGTGCAAAGGATTGCAACCAGAGGAAGTGAGAGAGAGAGGAGAAAGGCCCGATACGCGAGGAAACACAAGAGTGTCCTATGCAGAAGCGTTTTCAGTCAGAATTGTGCAATCATTGGTCCAAGCTGTCAAGGTGAAAAGTAATAGAATAAATAGAATTCAATTCTGTGGGAAACACTGTAGCGACAATAAATAAGTCGATAGACCAAGAAAAGATCTTTATTTGCTGGAATTATCATGAATTACCAGGCAAACTTTTTAAGTTTCAACTAAAAAGCTTCATGCCTGTTTTGTTGACACATTGAATGGAAGGAAGTATGGAAGGAAGTATGGAAGGGAGGATGGAAGGAAGTAAGGAAGGGAGGATGGAAGGGAGGAAGGAAGGAAGGAAGGAAGGGAGAAAGGGAGAAAGGGAGAAAGGAAGGGAGGAAGGGAGGATGGGAGGATGGGAGGGAGGGAGGAAGGGAGGATGGGAGGGAGGATAAATGATGTGCACCCACTGTGTTTGTACCTATTGGGGATTGTACTCCTCCATGCTTCTGCAGGGCCTGTTCTCAGGCGAAGTAGTAGGTTGCATGTTGTAGTAAAATATTGCTGCATTATGGGTGGGATTTCATTATTTGATTGTGTTTTTCAAGTAAACCGTGCAGTTTTGTTGGTTTTGAGACCAAGCACTAGAGCTATTGAAGCTTCAAACATGTTTTAACAATCAAGCAACTGTGAAATCCCATTGGTGCAATGTTACTGTCTGACGGCAGTGAGCACTGAAAGGCCTGCTACACTGCTAAGGGAGGGACGTGGATATGTGCGCCGGGCCAGAGAGAGGGAATCGGCTCTGGACGTGGATATGCGTGCCGGGCCAGAGAGAGGGAATCTGGGAGGGACGTGGATATGCGTGCCGGGCCAGAGAGAGGGAATCGGCTCTGGACGTGGATATGCACGCCGGGCCAGAGAGAGGGAATCGGGGAGGGACGTGGATATGTGCGCCGGGCCAGAGAGAGGGAATCGGGGAGGGACGGTGCGGTCCAGAGTGCGCGACGCTGTTGGGCCGGCATGAAATGTACGTGGCAGTTGGGCTCTGGAGCATAAAGAAGGGGGCACAGGATGAGAAGCCTGTTGCGCAACCCTGATAATGTGGGCATTCTGCAGGCAGCGCTGGACTAATGCCAGAGAGAGCTGTCCCCACTGCATGTAGTGTGATGCCTGTGAATTCACTGACAGCATTCAGCTGCACCTGCTCACACACTAAAAAGGGAAGCTTTTCTTTTCATTTTTATTCTTTTTCTTTTTTTGACTTTTTTTTTTTTGCAACCGCAAAAGAACAGCCATCAGCCCAACCAGTGCTCCCCTCTATTTGTTTCTGGGATGTGGCAATTATAATTGGGCAGCTTTCTCTGGGCCCGTGTGGATAATGGACTGAATTTGGGTAACAGGGCAGATGAGGGTATGTAATGAGTGGGGGCCCAAAGTCTGAAAGCTGGGCTGGGGCCAAACTGGACACAGTCATCTATTGAAGATGAAAACAGATGTGTTTCTGTCCACGCCATCACAAATGCACTCGTATATGTATTATTTCATGTACTATTATGTATGCGATTGCAAGCGGGACAGGTTGGAAGGTAGAAATCTGTTGATGCATTTGTTAGGTTCTCCTAAAAGTATTTAACAATAGTTACATCCACACTGGTCTGTTTTCATTTTAAAATGGCGTTTTAAAACTAATACAATCTCTGTCCAGATGTATGTTTGGAATTCCAGCTGGAACAGTCGGTGTCCACACTGGACCCTTACACACGGGTCACATGACTATCCGCACCAATCACACAATTGTCAGTATCGCTGCACACCAATGGCTTGAATAAAAGTGCACGTCTCCAGTAAAGCTTGGACTTCGTTCTTCATGTTGGATTCACTGTTGGCAGGCTAGTAGTGGAAGTCAAAAGCCAGCCACGGAGAGTTGAAGAGTGTTCTGTTAGGGGCAAAAGCTAGCCACGGAGAGTTGAAGAGTGTTCTGTTAGGGGCAAAAGCCAGCCATGGAGAGTTGAAGAGTGTTCTGTTAGGGGCAAGAGTCAGCCACGGAGAGTTGAAGAGTGTTCTGTTAGGGGCAAGAGTCAGCCACGGAGAGTTGAAGAGTGTTCTGTTAGGGGCAAGAGTCAGCCACGGAGAGTTGAAGAGTGTTCTGTTAGGGGCAAGAGTCAGCCACGGAGAGTTGAAGAGTGTTCTGTTAGGGGCAAGAGTCAGCCACGGAGAGTTGAAGAGTGTTCTGTTAGGGGCAAGAGTCAGCCACGGAGAGTTGAAGAGTGTTCTGTTAGGGGCAAAAGCCAGCCACGGAGAGTTGAAGAGTGTTCTGTTAGGGGCAAAAGCCAGCCACGGAGAGTTGAAGAGTGTTCTGTTAGGGGCAAGAGTCAGCCATGGAGAGTTGAAGAGTGTTCTGTTAGGGGCACATGGCCATTATCACGTGATGTATTAAATCAGGGACGGAAACATCAGATGGACAAGGTCCAATCAGGAACATGGGTTTCTACGTCTCATCGTTTTCAGGTGTTTGGATTTCCCTGCCGTTTCAGGAGCTCAGAGAACTCTGGAGTAGTGTAGATGAGGGGCGCAAACGTAACAAAAGTGTTTCAGATGCAAACGAATCTGGAATAGTGTAGATATGGTGTATGTTTTGAATCTGGAATAGTGTAGATATGGTGTATGTTTTGAATCCAGAACAGTGTAGATATGGTGTTTGTTTTGAATCCAGAATAGTGTAGATATGGTGTATGTTTTGAATCTGGAATAGTGTAGATATGGTGTATGTTTTGAATCCAGAACAGTGTAGATATGGTGTTTGTTTTGAATCCAGAATAGTGTAGATATGGTGTATGTTTTGAATCCAGAACAGTGTAGATATGGTGTTTGTTTTGAATCCAGAATAGTGTAGATATGGTGTATGTTTTGAATCCGGAATAGTGTAGATATGGTGTATGTTTTGTTGAAGGTGCACCTGAAACCAAACTGCTTTGTCAGCTGTAATGTTACTACATTTTTAGAGCTCTGAACTTACATTAAAACAGGAAGGCCCTACTTTATGGCAGCCTTTGGCTATTTCTGACCAGCATCCAGTTGAAGTCTGCTTGCGAGTTGTCAAGACAAGTCATGTTTAAAGGATATAGCATAAGCTCAGGATGCTCCCTCTTCTGAACAGTTACTCCTTCAAGACCACAGTGCAGTCTGAAGGCCTGGCAGTTTAAAAATGTTAAGCATGTTGTGATTCTGTCTCTGCTTGTATATATTCGTCATGGTTTGTTTTTTTTAAAGCTCATATGATAGGGGTCTGCAGCATGAAATATTTTGTACACTGTTTTAGCCACCATGTTGGTTTTGTCTCACTGTCGCAGTAGCTGTAAATTAATAATCAAAACCACTTTTTGCTACACCAGAATGTGAACATTGGTCTCCCGTGTGACATTTAGCACTTTTAAATGTAATGTGGCTTTTAAATGTTTTGCTGGGCAATATCAGCTGTGAGTATCTTTTAAGGATCATGGGAAATCCAGGTCCCAATTAACTCACAGAAGTGTGTTGGTACTTGGTTGGTACAGAATTACAATGACAGGCTTGAAAGTGTGACTTTTGTCCTATTCCTATAAGGAAAGGACAACTCAGAAGAACTAGTGGCCCTCTCTGATTGGCTAATCTTCCGTTGGGTTTCTCATACATCGTTCTTGTACAGCTTGGTTTTCTACGGCACAATTTGCTCGTTTCGCTTTTGATTATTAGGTTCAGGTTCAGGTTTATCATTATAAAGCCCTTTAAAAACAACAACAGTTGACCAAAGTGCTGTACACATGGGCAAGGCCCGGGTTATAGTATGTGGTAACATGATGCATACTTTCTCTCAAATAACACAGTTGGTGCCTGTGTGCGTATGTTAGCCCAAAAATCAGGGTTGGTTCAGTTGACAAAAATGGTGGCCGTCCATGTTGACATGAAATGGCGTCAGCCAATCACGCGCATTGCCATCCAGCTGAGCCAGGGCAGTAATCTGGAGGAGCCCCTGTGCTTCAGCAGGCGTAGCGCCCGACCAAGAGGACCACACTAGTTGCCCCTCCTCCATCCTTCTCCACCCCCGAGCCCAAACCTCACCCCCTCCCCCCTCCCCCCTCTCAAACCCTCATCTCCATCTTGGTTTCATGGACATAGGAACAAAATGACAGCTTAAGCTGTTCCCCCCCCCCCCCCAATAATAGCCTAGAGAGTGAGACTTTATAATGGCTTGCTATCAATTAAATCTAATCAAGCACAGGGTGAGCTGAACAGATTTGTTTTTTTAAGGGGTGACGGGTAGAGTAAAGTGCTCTGAATGTTTTAGTCACTCGTAACGTAGTGCCTTAAACAACACCAAAGCAGCCTGTGGGTTCACAAACCTGCAGTCAGTTATGCATCTGTTTACAAGCAAGGACTACTGTTACTTATCTTTAAACCATCGTGTGGACTTTAAAGAATATATATATTTTTACGATGTAATCCTGTCATGTAACAGTGTGTTTCTATTTGGCATGTTAGTAAAGTTACTTTTCAGCAACGTTAAAATTCTTAACACAACACCCAATAATAAAACAATGTAATCGGCTGTAAAGAAAGTAGCAAACTAACTAGATTTGGTGCTAGCATGAGAGATGTTATCAACATAGAAGTGACAAGTGCATGATAGTGTGTTATTTTTACATTTCATTTTTTCATTTCATTTTTTTTTCATCTATCGGATAGAAGCTTCCGTTAATTCAACCCTCTCACTTTTACACCAAATCGCTCTTCTGACATCTAACCTGAGCCGGGTATGTGGCAAAGTATAGAAAAGGGAGGGATTACTTTTAAGTTATTTTTTTTTTAAAGGTAACATTATCTGTCCAGTCCCTGAGGTAGTGGCTACCACTCGGCCTCTGTGTTGGGACCGAAGGCCAAGCGGTTGACTTGGAGGTCATATGGAGGACTGGTCACTGACGTTCATCTGTGTTTCTCTCCCTGCAGAGGTGCGAGCTGTGTCCGCACAAAGACGGAGCCCTGAAACGCACGGACAATGGAGGTACGTCGCTCAATGAACATTTATCATTGATATATTTGTAAGCCTTTTGATTTCTCTTCCGCTGTTTATTCTCAACAGTGCGGTCACTTCCGCTTTGGGACAACTCGGTGAAAACAAATGCGTAAATAACTCACTCAGTCCAGCTGGCGCTCAACTTCAGACTCTAATGCTTTGCTGTTCTATTTAGCAATACATTTTCAACAAACAAATAACCACGTGGTTTTGTTTTCATCGAGTGTGTAGTTTCATACTTTGCGCTGTATGGTTTTGTTTTCATCGAGTGTGTAGTTTCATACTTTGCGCTTTGTGTTGAGAGGAAACGACATGGCTGTGATATCGAGAAAAGGCTTCAAATTCTGATGTGTCTGGAATCGCCATAATCTAAGTTATTGTCATTTCCATAATTATGGAAGGTTGACAAGGTTAAACTTCAGGCAGGTAACTCTTGGAAAAGTCTGATTGGGTTGTTGTGTTGGCTGTAGCGTGAGTTGGTGTGAAGCCATCAGTTGAGACCAAGTACACAAGCTAGTGTTGTTTTAGAAACAGGTGGTGTTCTAACCCTTAAGCGTGCTCCAGTTGAGGACTGCCTTCTTACTTTGTTCTCACGTCAAGTTGTAAAATAGATTCTTGAGTAAACTGTCTGCTAATGCTCGACACACAGGGTGTGAGGTTTGTGGCACGTGTGGCTAAACTTTGAGATCTGGGAACTACTGTTTGATTTTGTAACCTCAGTATGGTAAACTTTTCTTTTTGGTGTCGGTTTAGTGGAATTAAAAATGGAGATATTTTTTCACTTTTGGAATGGTAAGGTATGTGAGTCACTGAAATGTTTTATGATGGGTGGTGTATCGCATGTAAGCATATGTATTAGTATCAGGTGCGGTGTTGGTGTGGTGTTGGTGCAGCCTGTGTTAAGGTAGCTGGGAGGCTGAATGCGTGTGGTGTGGTGCGGTGTTGGTGTGGTGTTGTGTGGTGTTGGTCTTGTGTTGGTGCAGTCTGTGTTAAGGTAGCTGGGAGGCTGAATGCTTGCAGTGTTGGTGTGGTGTTGGTGTGGTGTTGGTGCGGTGTTGGTGCGGTGTTGGTGTGGTGTTGGTGTGGTGTTGTGTTGGTGCAGTCTGTGTTAAGGTAGCTGGGAGGCTGAATGCGTGCAGTGTTGGTGTGGTGTTGGTGCTGTGTTGGTGCAGTCTGTGTTAAGGTAGCTGGGAGGCTGAATGCATGTGGTGTTGGTGCGGTGTTGGTGCGGTGTTGGTGCGGTGTTGGTGTGGTGTTGGTGCAGTCTGTGTTAAGGTAGCTGGGAGGCTGAATGCGTTTACAGCCCATTGTGTGGCGGGTAATTGGCTCATTCAGAGCAGGTCTGGCTCATGTTCCTGGCCTCCGTGGCAACCCTGCTCCTTAATGGCCGGGAGCTCTTTTAAGTGTTGTTTGTTCTGCTCCAGTATTTGCTTGACTGCTAAGACTGCTTGCCTGCTTAATGCCCACACAACCACCACCACCACCACACACACCACCACCACACACCACCACCACCACACACCACCAACACACACACACCACCACCACACACACACACCACCACCACACACACATCACCACACACACTCCACCACCACACACACTCCACCACCACACACACTCCACCACCACACACCACCACCACACACAGACTCCACCACCACACACACTCCACCACCACACACACTCCACCACCACACACACCACCACCACACACACACTCCACCACCACCACACACTCCACCACCACACACACACTCCACCACCACCACCACACTCCACCACCACACACCACCACCACACACCACATGGACTGTTTGAAATGCATCGCCATTCAGGGCATATAGACAGCCAGGGTTTGGTACAGTGTTGTAATCACCAAATGTGTGCAATTAAAAGCAGTATTTTATTAGAGCTGTAGTCATATATTTACTGTGCAAAGACACGCAGAGATGGGAGCACACATGCTATAGATGAGCAGCCTAGCTGGTTATGTTGGGGAGACTGTGTTGGACATGAGGCTGGCTCTTATGTGATTGGCCAATAGGGTCCCCTCCTCACACCATGCTAATTTATGTGATTGGCAGATTGGCCAATAGGATCCCCTCCTCACACCATGCTAATTTATGTGATTGGCAGATTGGCCAATAGGATCCCCTCCTCACACCATGCTAATTTATGCGAATGGCAGATTGGCCAATAGGATCCCCTCCTCACACCATGCTAATTTGTGAAGCACAAACCCTCGTGGTCTTCCACTTGTTTTTGTGCATAATGAAACAACGTGGGGTGTGTGTGTGTGTGTGGGGGTACAGACCTGTGTGTGTGTGTGTGTTAGTGAATGTGAGTGCAAGAGACTTTGTGTGAATGTGTGTGTGTATGATTGTGAGTGTGACAGTATGAGAAAGACCTTCCCTTTGTGTGTGTGTGTGTGTGAGTGAGTGAGACTTTCTCTTTGTGTGTGTGTGTGTGTGTGTGTGTGTGTGTGTGTGTGTGTGTGTGTGTGTGTGTGTGTGTGTGTGTGTGTGTGTGTGTGTGTGTGTGTGTGTGTGTGTGTGTGTGTGTGTGTGTGTGTGTGTGTGTGTGTGTGTGTGTGTGTGTGTGTGTGTGTGTGTGTGTGTGTGTGTGTGTGTGTGAGAAGTGCGAGAAAGACTTTCTCTTTGTGTGTGTGTGTTTGCATTTCATCTGGCTTTTATGAGGGGCCTGGCGGTGGGCAGTCCCTGGTCAGGGTGAGTGTGAGGTTGTGGTGGGGCTCCTCTCCCTTCCCGGGGCTGAGGGTTCAGCTGGAGGTCAGCCTGCAATCTGTAAACACAGCAGCCTGTCCGAGCGTTTCTATAGCCACCCTCCACACCACCCTCCGCACCACCCTCCACACACTCCGCACCACCCTCCGCACCCTCCACACCACCCTCCGCACCCTCCACACCACCCTCCGCACCCTCCGCACCCTCCACACCACCCTCCGCACCACCCTCCACATCCTCCGCACCACCCTCCGCACCCTCCACACCACCCTCCGCACCACCCTCCACACCCTCCACACCACCCTCCGCACCCTCCGCACCCTCCACACCACCCTCAGCACCCTTCGCACCCTCCACACCACCCTCCACACCCTCCACACCACCCTCCACACCACCCTCCACACCACCCTCCACACCCTCCGCACCCTCCAACCTTTGGCCGTGACGTTACTCTTCCCTCTGTGTCCGGCCCTGTGAGGATGACCCTTCCTCGGTGCGTGGAGCGCGATGACCAGAGCAGGGCTTTCTGTGCCGTATCTGGGACTGGAAGGAGGGGGCAGTTGAGCATGGACTCTCCTCCTCTCACTCTTTTTCTTTCTTTCTTTCTTTCTTTCTTTCTTTCTTTCTTTCTTTTTAAATATTTTGTTCATCATTGATTGATTGAAGTTTTGTGCTGTTGTGCATCGCAATAAAGTACAATTCAAAATCTCAATCTTTCTTTCTTTCTTTCTTTCTTTCTTTCTCTCTCTTTCTTTCTTTCTTGCCTCTCTCTCTCTCTACCTTGCTCACTTTGTTGCTCTCTCTGTCTCTCTCTATCTTTCTTTCTCTGTCTCTCTGTCTCTCTTCCTCTTTTGCCCTTTCCATCTCAACTGAAGTCAGTAGTTTGAACATGTATGTGATAGTCAGAGCCAATGTGTTGTCAAACAGAGCTGACTTCAATACATGGATTTATTGGTGTGGCAGGTCGTTGTGGTCAGGCCTCGAGGGCAGCCGATACGGTGTCCTGCATAGGAGGAATACCTGAGCGAGCTGTGCGCTGTCTCCCCCCACTCTCCCCTCTCCTTTTAAAGTTAGCGACGGAATTCTTTTTTTTTTTAAGTATATTTTTTGGGCTTTTTGCTTTTTTTATTCCGACAGGACAGTGAAGATTGACAGGAAGTGAGTGGGATAGAGAGAGATGGGGTGGGATCGGGAAATGACCGCAGGTCGGATTCGAACCTGGGTCCCCGTGGGCACTTGGACCCGTACATGGTACGGGCGCTGTAGCCTGCTGCGCCACAGTGCCCCCGGAATTCGTTTTTTTATGCAGTATGAGTTCTGACGCGTGATCGTCCAGCACAGACACACAGGCTGCCCCCCCCCCGCGTAGCGTCCTTAAGTGGTTTTCACAGGTGCTGCTACAGTTAAGCAGAGCAAACACGATGAAATCCCAAACGAAAACAAGCGGCCGGCGTGTAGCACATGGAGCGCAGCTGGCCACGAGGGCTTCCCCGAGCGCTGAGAGGGGGACGCGGTGTGGGAGCTGTCCGTGGGGGGACAGGGGACCGGGGAAACGGGGATTACGACATGGGGTGTAAAAAAAGCCGCAAGGCCACAGAGGGGCTTGCTCTCAGTTCAATTTGGGGTCATTCGTTTGCAGTGGCGTTATGGACAGTGCAGACGGATGTGAGAGATGGGTGCTTTGACACACGGTGGATGTGAAAATATTCTTTTCTTTCCTTTCCTCCCTCTCTCTTTCTTCTTTTTTTTTTTGGACTGCGCGTAAACAGAGCCGGGGTGAGTGACTCTTTGGTGTGTGCTGAGGGTTTTACGGCCACTTTTTATTGGCTTCTGCGGGATTCTTGGAGGGACTTCAAAACAACAACAAACCCCATCTGCCCCAGTGCGCCGGGGTCAAAGACAGTTCAGGGGTTCAACTTTAAGTTTAGCCTTTGCTATTGCTCCCTCAGATGCTCTAGCAGCAACCAGCAGCAGAGAGAGAGAGAGACAGAGAGAGAGAGAGATAGATTCCCCTGATTAAATCAGTCCCCATTCTTTTTTTTTTTCTTTCATTATGGAAAAAAGTTTTAATACTCTCCCCACACACACACTTGTAGAGTATTGTTTTGTGGTTCTGCAGTCAGCAGCTGTGGGTATGGGGTTATGCCCGCGGTGGGCACACAGAGTGGCTGGCGTTTTCTGGCGGTAGGAGGCGTGTGTTGGCGGTAGGAGGCGTGTGTTGGCGGTAGGAGGCGTGTGTTGGCGGTAGGAGGCGTGTGTTGGTGTTGGCGGTAGGAGGCTTGTGTTGGTGTTGGTGGTAGGAGGCGTGTGTTGGCGGTAGGAGGCGTGTGTTGGCGGTAGGAGGCGTGTGTTGGCGGTAGGAGGCGTGTGTTGGTGGTAGGAGGCGTGTGTTGGCGGTAGGAGGCGTGTGTTGGTGTTGGCGGTAGGAGGCTTGTGTTGGTGTTGGTGGTAGGAGGTGTGTGTTGGCGGTAGGAGGCGTGTGTTGGCGGTAGGAGGCGTGTGTTGGCGGTAGGAGGCGTGTGTTGGCGGTAGGAGGCGTGTGTTGGCGGTAGGAGGCGTGTGGTGGCGGTAGGAGGCGTGTGTTGGCGGTAGGAGGCGTGTATTGGCGGTAGGAGGCGTGTGTTGGTGGTAGGAGGCGTGTGGTGGCGGTAGGAGGCGTGTGTTGGCGGTAGGAGTGGGAGTAGGTAGGAGTGTCTGCGGCGCGATGCTGTCGTCATACCACTTCTGCACTCTGTGTGTGTGTGTGTGGGGAAGGCTACCTATGAATGTTCTGTCTTAGCATACATGCTATGATGTCATGTTAGTTTTTGTGTTCAGAGGGTAGGCATGGTAACGTGGGTGGGGGGACAGTTTTTCACTGTAAAATGTATTCTGGGAGATTGCTTTGATCATTCAGGCTTATTTATTCATTGTTTGATGTGTAATCTTCTCCCATGTTTTTTTAATTGAAAGTTCACTGTTTGTCAGTCCTCTTGTAGTGTATGTGTGTAGTGGCCATAAGCCACATCTAAGATGAGTCAGACAGTTTTCCCTTCCTCAATCAGTAATTCTAGCAGACGGCATGTCTAAAATGTGTATTAAAAAAAAACATTCCGGACCAGATTCCCATCCATGGATTATGCTTAGTCGTAGACTAAAGGCAAACTTGAATGAAAGTCTCCATTGGGGAAGAATGCTTTTAGTCTTGGGCTAGGGTCCCCCTTCAGCAGGGGAATTTGGAACATTCTTGCAAAAGATTCCATTCTGCAACAATTTAAGGTTCTAAAATTCCATGTTGAATTTAATGAACCCAGATTTTCTTTAGAACGTTGATTTGGCAACATTCTGGTCACACAGATGTGACCATACCTGCTGAAGAGTTGGTCCATGTCCAGTCCAGTCCGGTCCAGTCCAGTCCAGTCCAGTCCAGTCCAGTCCAGTCCTGTTCAGTGTGATGTGGCTCTGCGTGTGCTCAGCTGTGCTGTTGTTCTGTTCTGTTGTGTTCTGCAGGCTGGGCACACGTGGTCTGTGCCCTGTACATCCCAGAGGTGGAGTTTGCCAACGTGTCCACCATGGAGCCAATCGTGCTGGCGTCCGTGCCCCACGAGCGCTACAACAAGGTAAACTGTCCAGCAGCAGGACCAGGGCCTCTCCTGGCTTATGGAGCCGCAGGATGTTGAACGCCAGGATGTTTCAGTTCTCAAGGAGATGGTCTGCCACCAGCCAGATTACAAACTCATCATCTACTCATGCTAATATTCTCGTAGAAACACTTTCGTCCGCAGACAAGTCTTCATGACGTGCTCTGAGTTTTTAAGCCTGCGTTCACACATCAGATTGTAAGCAAAAGTTTGTTGGTGAATACAAACCATCACAAAGACGCCCCTGAAAGGGCCAGTTGTTTCGTTCCTTTCTTTCTTCAGAAAAAAAATATTCTTCCCCCAACTGACAAGTACCTTCAATGCAAACAAATATGATTCTCCTCCTAGACACCTATAGCGGTTTGGTGATCAGGCAAACCCAGACGTGCTAATTCCTTTGTGTTTGAGGCTGAGGCCCGACGCTACCTGGAGCCAGGTTTAATCTCATGCTTGAAATGCCTCCATATCGAGTCGGGCCCTGAGATGAGATGGATGCAGCTCCGCTGGTTATCAAGTCGTCCGCTGTGAAGCAATTTCAAACGGCATGCTTATCACGGCCCAGATAATCGGGCGCCTTTGGAAGGCAGGCATCAGAGAGCGGTAGACGCACGGCTCACGCCACCGTAGCCCGGGCGCCTAACTAACCATGCAGCCGAGAAAAACAGCCAGCCAGAGCACCAGAACGAAAGCCAGGAGAACAGCCGGCACTGAACCCCCACTACACCCCCCCCCCCCCCCCCATCTCATCCCCCATCTTCATATATACACACATATACACACACACACAGTCGAATTAATCCTTTTCTCGCTTCTCTTTGTGGCTGTATGATATTGCTGTGTGTGCGTGCGCATGTATGTGTGTGTGTGTGCGCGTGTGTGTGTGTGTGTGCGTGTGTGCGTGTGTGCGTGTGTGCGTGTGTGCGTGTGTGCGCTTGTGTGTGTGTGTGTGTGTGGCGTTCCTTTGTAGACGTGCTACATCTGCGAGGAGCAGGGCCGAGAAAGCAAAGCTGCCACTGGGGCCTGCATGACCTGCAACAAACATGGCTGCCGCCAGGCCTTCCACGTCACATGGTGAGGCACCGCACCGCACAGGGCCTCAAAACAAGCCCTGATCTCACCGGTCATGAACTTACACCAAATCTTAAAGGTCTCTTTTTGCCAGTGATGAGACCATTGTCTAGTGTCAGTTAATGGTTAAAATTTTAAAGCAACACCAAAGAGTTTTTTGTACCTTAAAGTAATGTTTCCAAAATTGTTTCAGTGGTTCATCAACTCGTAACAGGGTGAACGGCACTTCTGCATTCGCTTTGTGGCCCTCTATCGGCTATAACCGCACTATGTACGTTTGCCTCTATCGGCTATAACCGCACTATGGAAGCCCTCTATCGGCTATAACTGCACTATGTACGTTTGCCTCTATCGGCTATAACCGCACTATGTACGTTTGCCTCTATCGGCTATAACTGCACTATGTACGTTTGCCTCTATCGGCTATAACCGCACTATGTACGTTTGCCTCTATCGGCTATAACCGCACTATGTACGTTTGCCTCTATCGGCTATAACCGCACTATGTACGTTTGCCTCTATCGGCTATAACCGCACTATGTACGTTTGCCTCTATCGGCTATAACTGCACTATGGAAGTTTGCCAGATCGGGTAGCGGATCTGTAGTTCGATGGAATGAGACATAAGAAACTACAAATTTGACTTGCATTATTCTACCTTGTCTGTGGACATCGTTATTTGCAAAGCCGGAGCTGGATAAACAAATAGCGTGCGTGCGACAAAGGAAAAGTTCTTTGGTGTTGCTTTAAAGGTCTACTTACATCACTTATCACACATCACAATAACAAGCAAAGTTGTCCGAACAAGCGTTTGTCTTCTTGCCGATATAATGGGATGTGTGTTTGAAAAGGGCGGCTAACTCAGGCTCGCGCTGCCTCTCGTTCCCCCCCCCAGTGCCCAGTTTGCTGGACTGCTGTGCGAAGAGCAGGGCTCTGACGCCGATAACGTCAAGTACTGCGGCTACTGCAAGTACCACTACAGCAAACTGGTAAGCCTCCTGCTGTGTCCTGCTACACTGTGTCCTACCACACACACACACACACACACACACACTTACTCACACACACACACACACACACACACACACACACACACACACACACACACACACACACACACACAGATACAAAGAAAATAATATCACTGTTTTTTCCCCCTTTGCTGCAGTGTAAGAAAGATGAGATAAGAATGAAACGGTCTAATCCCAGATTGATGAGAATTTGAGAGCGCAGAAGTCCTGTCATTCTGTTGATCATATCGGAGTGTATTGTGTTTATGCAGACAGATCCACAGGCCTGCGCCTAATCCGCAGTCCTGTTCTCCGGTCCTGTGTGGAGCTGCAGGTTTCAGGGCTTTCAGATCTCCTCTTCCTCGCTAATCCTCTTCTTCCTCACTCCCAGTGTGTTCTCTTATACACCAGAGTCTATCGTGTGTTTCTCTGTTGTGTGTGTTGTCTTAAGGGTATTGTGTGTCCTGACATTCTTGTGTTTTCACGAGCGCACTGGAGGTGAATTCCCACCCTCTTTGCCAAGCGTTTAATCATGCCTTTCATTCTTAGATCTGTAGGTGAACCCACCCCGACAGGCTCTTGCATGTGTGGAGACTGTCCTTAGGAAATGTTGGCATGTCAAGCAGAATTGCACAAGCTCTTCTTTCTCCATTGTCTTCAGTGTACCTTATTTGAAATGGCCTCCCATTCGTGTCCCAGTCGTGTCTAGTGTGGATCGTGTCTAGTGTGGATCGTGTCTAGTGTGGATCGTGTCTCTTGTGGATCGTGTCCCAGTCGTGTCTAGTGTGGATCGTGTCCCAGTCGTGTCTAGTGTTGATCGTGTTCCAGTCGTGATCGTGTCCCAGTCGTGTCTAGTGTGGATCGTGTCCCAGTCGTGTCCCAGTCGTATCCGGTGTGGATCGTGTCCCAGTCGTATCCGGTGTGGATCGTGTCCCAGTCGTGTCTAGTGTGGGTCGTGTCCCAGTCGTGTTTCTTGTCCCGTTACGGCTTCTGAAAGGAAAGCAGAGCCGTCATCAAGCCCCCGCCTCCCCCACCCCACCCCATCTCAATTCCTTCAGCCCTGTAATCTCATCGACTCTCTGGATCCTGTTGATCTCTCTCTCTCTCTCTCTCTCTCTCTCTCTCTCTCTCTCTCTCTCTCTCTCTCTCTCTCTCTCTCTCTCTTGCTCTCTCTCTCTCTCTTTCTTTTTCTCTCTCTCTCATACTTTTCCTCGGCCATCTCTCCCCTTTAACTACCCCCCAGGATTCTCTGTCTTTCCTGCTATACCCCACCTCTCTCTCTCTCTCTCTCACTCTCTCTCTCTCTCTCTCTCTCTCTCTCTCTCTCTCTCTCTCTCTCTCAAAAAACCCTCCAACCCCCCCTGGGGAGGGCCTGGGTTTCGCCCCCAGTGGCTGGCCTTTAGCGGCTGTCCTTCCTGCCTGCTGCACTGTTCCGGAGGGGAGGAGAGAGAGGAGAGGAAGAGAGGAGAGGGGAGGAGAGGAGAAGTGTAGAGGAGGAGAGGAGAGGGGAGGAGAGGAGAAGTGTAGAGGAGGAGAGGAAGAGAGGAGAGGGGAGGAGAGGAGAAGTGTAGAGGAGGAGAGGAAGAGAGGAGAGGGGAGGAGAGGAGAAGTGTAGAGGAGGTGAGCATGCCCCTGCTGCTTTTCAGTGTTGAGCCATGACTACCCCCTCTTAAAACACCCTTAGCCCCCTAACAAAGGGCTCACACATAGTACTGGCCCCCAACTACCAACCACATATACACATACACACATACATACACATATATACATACATACACACACACACACACACACACACACATACACATACCCAGATCCTTATCCTGGGATGGTTAGGTGTTGGGGTGGTAGTGTGTGTGTGTTGGGGTGGTAGTGTGTGTGTGTGTTGGGGTGGTGGAGGTGGAGGTGATTGGTGCTGCATGGAAACAGGGCGTTGGGTCTCTGTTCTGTTTCCATGCAGCTTCTCCAGCTTACAGGCTCAAGGCCCTCGGAGTCTTTTAGAAATTGCGTTGTGACCGTGTGTAGTGCCTGTCAGTCGATTGGAATCGACAATTGTGCCGTTGTATAAGACACCCCCCCCCCCCCAATCATTGTGCGTGCTGTCGCTAACCTTGCATTATGAATGTGCGGCCGGCCATGTCTATGTAGGCGAGTAACGAGTTGGCAAAAGCATTGTGCTTCACCTGGCGCAGAGCAAATGAGGTCTGTCCGTGAAAGTCTACATTATTTGCAAGGTTAACGTGATTTAACGTTATTTGCGGGCCTCTCTCCAGTGTCCTCCCTTTGTGTGAATGAGGACAGCAGAGCTGCTCAACGGATCTCTTGCAGTAGGCTTGCGCTCAGTGGGCCGGGTAGATTGGTGGTTTGAGGTGGTGTTCACCAACCTGTAGTCAAGGGCCTGTAGTCCTTGTCGGCCCACGTATAGCGGCAGTTAGAGCTTTTCTTCCGCCATTACGGTCAAGATGTAGCCTTTAGCGTTTATCTTGTTTTTCCCCATGGCTGACAGACCTACATGATTCTGATATCAAACCTACTCTTGAATGAGCCCCAAGCCCCTTTAAAAACTGTATTGTCCTCTGCATTATCTCTACATCATCCTGCTCTATTTTGTATTGGTCACAAACTTAAACAACAATTTTAAAATGTAACATGTACCCCTATCCAGTGTTGAAATGTAATTTTTGGTTTGGAAAGTCGACAATGAATAGAGCTAGAGCTTTCAGTGACTAGTCTGGTCAGTGTATATTTAGCATGACAGCCTTTTTTTTACAGAATTTTTTTTTTCTCATCATGAATGATCAGACAGGGATACTTCCATTGGTTGGAGTGGAGGTGTGTCCACGCCAGGGCTGTCAGAACAAATTTGTACTACAAAATTACATGCAAAACATACATGCAATATTATTTTGATATCAATTGAAAATTTTTGTTTATGATGATTATGATTATGATGATGATAATAATAATAGCAATATGATAATGACAATTGTGGGCAAATCAATTACAGTCTACATATGAGTAGTGAGGTGGAGAGCTCTTACCGTAACCGTACAGAAGCAGGGCAAGAACATTACACTACTTTGATAGTGAAGAGGCAACAAGGTTAACCAATAAACTAACAATTATTTACAATTTTATCGTATTTGTATTATTTCCACAATATTGATTATTCTATTTAAATGTCACGTTATTGTCAATTTCAGCATATTTTTACAAACACACATACATACGCACACGCACACACTGCTAGAGTGTGTAATTGATGCCATTATACATTCTGTTTCTGTGGCCCTAATATCTTCGGCTCTCTCTTTTTGTCTTTGTGTAGCTCTGTGATCCAGTCATTGAGAAAAAGCAGGAAACGTTGTTGTGAAACTGATATTTTATGGGCCTCAGCACACTGGGCTGAGTTGTGCAACAGGAATCAAAAGGCTATAGTCAAAATATTTTTTTTTAGTTTTGGTTTCCTCTCCTGACTGTCATAGAGGACTAAGGACACAACAAGAACATATTAAAATGTACTAACTTGGGATTAGAATTTTTAGGTATTTTCCTTCAAAATTACTCAAGCCGTTTAGTCAATTACCAAAATTGACAATTTAAAAAAAAAAGCTGACAATTTATATCATAGTTGACAACTGATCAAGTAATCACTGAATTGTTGCAGCCGTATAACAGTTTTTGAACCCCAGTTGTTTGAGGCACAATGGGTCTAAACCTGCATTTTTTTTTAGTTTTGGTTTTCGATTTATTTGTGCAGAAAGTGTTTCCTCTCCTGATCTCCCAGCTCCTTCAGAGTCCTTCTCTTTGTCCAACAGGCTCATCTTTGGTGTCTTCCAACTGAATGAACAATAGACCAGTGTAGGAGTGAAAAAAACTCCTGAAAAAACATCCTGTTGCAATTTCTTTTCCTTGTTGAACAGGGTACATGGAGATGAACAGCCTCAGATTATTTAAATAGGCTAGTGGTACCACTGGTGAAAAGGAATCGGCTTTTTTTACCCCACAGCTTCCAAGAGGTGCATCTGGAAGTGCATCTCCTCTTTGAGTCTCTTGCTCTTGTTTTCAACAGCATTGTTTTAATGACACTGTCTGTTAAACATTTTTATGCTCTATTTTTTTTAGCCCTATAATCATTCTTCAGTTTCTCAGTTTCAGGCCAATTTTAGTTTTTTTTTTATATATTATTCTTGACAGGAGCTAGATTATTTTTTTTTGTCCTCTTTCACCTTCTAGAGGAGGAGCAGAGGCCGTGGTAGTAGGGCTCAAAGCTTAAGCGATTCCTCCTCTCACTCTTTGGATAAACACCATGACCAGGACAAGAAGGTAAGGCAGCCCCCCCTCCCTCCCCTCCTGCCTCCCCTCCTGCCTCCTACCCCCTCACATACGTTCACACCAACCTGGCCCTTTCTCCACTCACTCCCACTATGAAGTGTACTTAGACAGGGCAGCATAGATATGGCCGTGAGTATGGTGGGGGTTTAGGGCTCACTCCCACTATGAAGTGTACTTAGACAGGGAAGCATAGATATGGCCGTGAGTATGGTGGGGGTTTAGGGCTCACTCCCACTATGAAGTGTACTTAGACAGGGAAGCATAGATATGGCCGTGAGTATGGTGGGGGTTTAGGGCTCACTCCCACTATGAAGTGTACTTAGACAGGGAAGCATAGATATGGCCGTGAGTACGGGGGGGTTTAGGGCTTTGACGAAGGCTTATTTTCATAGTCGATTTTTTATTTTATTTTTTCAGATTAATCGGTTAGTTGTTTGGTTCATAAAATGAAAAACAATGGTGACAAAATGTTGATCAGTGTTTCCCAAGCCCCACGGCAAGTCCGCAAATATCTTTTTTTGTCATAGACTGTCATAGAGGACTAAGTACACAACAAGAACATATTAAAATGTACTAACTTGGCATTAGAATTTTTAGGTATTTTCCTTCAAAATTACTCAAGCCGTTTAGTCAATTACCAAAATAGCTGACAATGTATATCATAGTTGACAACTGATCAAGTAATCACTGAATTGTTGCAGCCGTATAACAGTTTTTGAACCCCAGTTGTTTGAGGCACAATGGGTCTAAGCCTGCATTTGGAACATCATCTACTCATCCACGACATTAATAGTATACTGTATATTGATGTATAGTATGTATTTAAATATAGTCATTAATAGTATACTATATATGAATGTATAGTATGTATTTAAATATAGTCATTAATAGTATACTATATATGAATGTATAGTATGTATTTAAATATAGTCGTTATTCACTATATAGTGGGCTATGTAGTGAGGCAGTGGATGCTCCAACTGAAGGCCAAGTTTAGGCATGTCGTTTTGGGCCACCTAAATGGAGCAGGAAGGTCCAAACTGAGAGTGCTTAATTATGTACAGTGATTACAGTGTTTTCGTTGTTGCTGCATATAGATTTTTTATGAAAAAGATGCTCGTTTGATTTCCCTGAAAGCAATCAGTCATGCTCCTTAGTCGCATTGAATATGTGCAATCAGTGTTTATAGGTAGAGCAGCCATTTGTTCCACCAATTTTCTCAGAGATGTATTCCCGACACGGCCATATCGAATGGAACATGCACACAGATCATCCTTATTCAACCTTCCCATCTAATTCAATTAAGTCATATTTGTACAGCATTATCAATTACTGCAGCAGCGATGGCTAATATGTCCGCTCGGGGATGTAATGTGCTTTTATGCCCATGTACATTCCCATTATATCACTGCATTAGATTGAAGAAATGGCCAAAAAGACAAAAGATGTACACTTCATAGTCTTAGATGGATGTGTGAGAGAAAGGTGCATGTCAGGCATTTCCATCGATGATTTTTCTTTCTTTCTTTTTTTGCCTGTGTTTGTAGCAACCTACCATTGGCCATTTTCTGTTTTCTACATTATGACTTAGAAAAGTCATCCATACCATAGACTGTATTGCAGAGTTGGTTTGGTCTCATCCCATTAGGTAGATCTATGGTGCTTTTATATCATTTTCTGTTCTCTTGGTTTATTGAAACAATGACGAATGACACATAAAATTGTGCATTTTAATTTTATTATCACATCATTCTAATTGAATTGTTCAGTTAAACTTGATTTAAGAGGATTTCACTGATGTATAACTTGACACTGGATTTGTCATTTTGTTATTTAGTAAGACATGAATTTTGCAACAAAATTGTACCATTTCACAGTAATACATTATTAAGGATATTGAGGTCAAAAATTTAAAGATTATTAAGTCTAGTGATCAGTAAGACAGATTAAAGGTTTATGATGCCAGTTAATGTTCCAGAATAATGTTTTTTTTTACAGTAAGTTTCAGTCACTACAAATTATTTAGGGCAATTTTTTGAAAGCCATTTTAATCTTTTTTTAATGTTTTTTTTTTTTTTTTTAAATACCTCTGAAAATTGACCCTAAATGGTGACGAAGATTTTGTGATGAGAAGAGACTGCACCTTTAGGTCAAACAGATGATATTCAACGCCGCGCTCGCTTGCGATATTTGTTGTAGGTTAATCTTGGAATATGCCAATGACGTGGTGATTCTCTTATTTTGTGAGTATGCAGGAGGAAGCTGGAGGAGAATGGGGACTTGTGTTCCCCCAAAAGCCCTCTGGTTGGGTCGGGCGGCCCCTCCTGCCCCGGCTTTTGTTGCCACGTCTCATTTGCATTAGCAAAGGGTCCCCCATCCCCCTACCTCACTTCCCAGGGGTCAGGGGGCACTGAGCTCAGATGTATACCTAGCTAATTCCAAACCCTGGAGCCAAATCACAATGGCTTCGCCCCTCCCTTCCCTATCTCAAAAAAGTATGCAAGCCCCTTTCGTTTTTACCCCGTTCACATCAAGAATTAGCCGGCTGTTTCTAGGCAGTGAGTTTTTTTTTTTTTAAGGCATGATTTTGTATGGTGAGCATTACATGCCATTTTCTTTAGTCTTTCATTTTTGTTTTGTTTTGTTTTGTTTTTTTGGCAAGTGGAATTTTAATCCACATGGCCTGTAGCTGTTGAGTGAGCGAGCAAGGGAGGGAGGGAGGGAGGGAGTGAGAGAGTTGTCTTACCACGGTGCGGCTTTTAAAAAGATTCCCCAAATTCACCAACCTGCTGCAGGCGTTGATAAATCATGATAATTATCTTCGTCCCATTTGCTCGTTCCCGCTGCTGGCTGGTCTGACAGGAACAACAGGGGGAGCGGAGTGGAGAAAAAAACAATCCATCTATTGAACCTCACACTCTATTCATCTTTTGTAGCTCGCTGAAACACGGCCGTCCATTTCTGGATGGCAAATGATCTCTAATTATTCGCTTGGTGACCGCTCGATAAAACACCTTCGGCTCTTTAGTGATGACGTGCGCAGAGCTTCTGGCCGGTCCGGGGCGTCGAGCGGCCATCGCGGCGGACCATGGAGCCCCGCACACCGGTGCCCCGTCCGTCAGTGCCCCTTCGGAGGAATGTTAATTAGGACGAAGGGATTCCTGCTCCCGCTCCGGCGTTAGCGAAAGAGAAAGAGCCATGTCTGGCGTCTGTCAAAAGACCCTTTTGTAGCATAGCTAGAAAACCTAAGGACCTTTTCCATCGTTGGATCTTTTGTCTTCTGTTTGTGTTGTGCAGCGACTTTGTGTTTTCATTATGCGCCGCTGTAGCGATGGTGGTGTACAAATCGCTTCAACATTTGTGTTTGCTTGTTTGTTTGTTTGTTTGGCGGATGCCAAATAAACACATTTTTATCACATAGCTTTTCATCTGCTTCTCGGCTGCAACCTCCACAATGCAAACATGGCACGCCAGTGTTGGGCCCTAACCCAGTCTGTCGAATGGGACAACATTGTATGGTTCCCCTGTGTTGGAGGAGGTAGGCAATGAGGCAGTGGTTGGTGAGAGTGGTGCATTATGGGGGATCGGTCAGGTGAAGCCCGTGGGGCTGCCGGAGAATAACATTGACCAGGTCTCTGCTGGCCCTTTGCCTACACAGAGTGGGTCTGAGTGGACCAGGGGAACTACACCAGGGGAACAACAAACAAACAATGAACAACAAACACATACCACATTTAGATTTTAGATTTTTGATTTTGATTTAGATTACTTCAGGGGTCGACAATTTTTGCTATTCTTGAAGAAAGTGAAGAAAAGTATTCTTTTCTTTATTTTTTTATTCAAAACTCTTCTTGGATGTAAAACTCCCCAAAATAAACACACTGACCAGTTTATTTTTTTTTCTCCAAGTGATGGTCATTGTGAAAGAAATGCCATATCTCGTACAGTCACACACACTCACACAGACCACAGGGGCTGGTCTTGGCACTTGCACAGGAAACGAGGGCAAACCGTTATCAGTTCCAGTGTCATAATTGTTGATTATAGCTGACGGAGCAGTGGGGGGAGTAACCACTAGTAACCATGGCGCCAGCATTGACAGCCGCCACAGAATGTGCAAATACACTCGCTGGTGTCTTTGAGGAGAGCTGCATCATTTCACAGCTCTGCTCTGAAGATCAGAGGAGGAAGGGGCTGGAGGTGTTCGATTGGAACATGAGGTGTAAATTCGTTCGCCCCACCCCCACCTCCCTGTCCTTAGTGAGAATGTCAGCTCGACGAGGCTGTGTCACAGAAGCAGCAGTGTAAATTGAGCTGTATGGAGCTGATGGTCCAGTCAGGGATTGAGTGAAATCTCTCACATCCAGCTGTAAGGAACATCATTACTCACAGTTCTTAAAAAAAAAAAAAAAAAAAAACTCTTCACTGACGGTGGTGAGGGTTCGGAAAGACATGGAGTTGTAGCTTATTCTGATCTGTGTGGGCCAGTCAGGAATATTTTTGTTTATTTGTTATTTCTTGTTATTAACTAGTATGTGCTTTCATGATTTTGAATGCAGAGAAGATGACCAATGTTCTCCTTTGAGGGGAGGGAGGGAAAAAAATGGCAGGCCTTTTCCGTTTGGCCTCCATCCCTGTCCTAGATCTCTCTTCTCAGTAACACTCTGTCCTGTGTGTTTGTGTGTTGACCTGCAGAAACACAAAGAACGAGACCGCCACAAACCAAAGCACAAGAAATCTCTGGAGCTCTCACCCTCACTTGTCCAGGGTCATCTCATGGTCACTTCTGAGAAGGTGAGCAGGTTTATTTTTTACATGAGAACCGGCCAAGTCTGCGTTGCTATGCCCGTCACGTTAAGAACATGCGGTTCTGCACTGCACATGTGTGCTTTTACTATATACACTATACGTTGTAATTCTAGATAGAGGCACTTATACATTTTAATTGATTTCTACCTCCTAGAATATAAGTTATGACCATTGTTGTGTCTGATATGTGAACATGTGGAAAGCCAGTGCATGAAGACTTGTCTACAGACAGCACATGCTGTCTGCTATGAGGAAAATATGACTTAATCACATTATGATGCTTTTTTAGTCATTCCAACTACTGCTGGACCTTGGACTGAATGGCATCGATTTTTTTAATGTGAATATCGACCCATGTAATTTATTTTAATCTGAGTATTGACTCATTCTCGGCTCCTTAAAGCAACACCAAAGAACTTTTCCTTTGTCGCACGCACGCTATTTGTTTATCCAGCTCCGGCTTTGCAAATAACAATGTCCACAGACAAGGTAGAATATGTTGCATGATTTTATGAAAGTATGATGTATTGCGACATCATGCAAGTCAAATTTGTAGTTTCTTATGTCTCATTCAATCGAACTACAGATCCGCTACCCGATCTGGCAAACGTACATAGTGCGGTTATAGCCGATAGAGGCAAACGTACATAGTGCGGTTATAGCCGATAGAGGCAAACGTACATAGTGCAGTTATAGCCGATAGAGGGCTTCCATAGTGCGGTTATAGCCGATAGAGGGCTTCCATAGTGCGGTTATAGCCGATAGAGGGCCGCCAAGCGAATGCAGAAGTGAGTTGATGAACCACTGAAACAATTTTGGAAACATTATTTTAAGGTACACAAAACTCTTTGGTGCTTTAATCCCCGTAGAGCTACAACAGTGGCAGCAGCAGTGCAGGTCCGGTGTCGTCCATGTCGGGACCCACGCAGAAGCGCATGGAAGACAGCAGCGCCCGTTTCACCACCGCCAACTTCCAGGAAGTGTCCACCCACGCGGGGGCCGGGGGCAAGGAGGGCACAGGCACGGGCACGGGCATGGGTACGGGCCCAGGGGCAGACGTGAAGGCTGCCGAAGGGAAGAACAAGAAGGCCAACAGCCACTGTCCCGCGCAGAGGGGGCGGAAGTCGGCGGCGGGGAAACCTCTCGGTGCCGTGGTGACCACTCCCACGTCCTCGACGTCGTCCTGCATCCCGTTCCAGCAGAGTGAGTAACCGCCGACGACCGGACACACAAACCAGATCTCTGCGCTTTTTTTGGCCCGCGGTCTCTGCTGTACAGTGGAAAACTGTAACATGCGAAGGAATAAGTGGAGATGCAGGACCACTCTGACATGCTGGGACCGGTCATCAATAAATTAGCCAGACATTCAGGGTGTATCTGACAGTACAAATTATTTTGACCTTAACATTTTATGGCGAAAGTGTTAAGTTGTATTATGGCAATGGTTTTGTTCATTCATCAGAAATGGCATTACCAATCAATTTGTATCAGAATTATTAGTTTTTAGTAAGCTACTAAGGTTAGATATTTACATGCTGTTTTTCTTTTTCACTTGTATTAACTGAAAATTCAGCAAACTGAAAAGAAATCTTAAAATGACTGGAGTAACACTACCAAATAATCTAAATCAATCAATCTTTTCTTAAGTTATTGGTTGTGGTAACGGCGGGCAATTCTTCATATTACTTGCATTATTTTAATTTTAATTTGCATTACTTGACTTTCGTTCCCCTTCACAATCCCAGTGCGTACGGTCCTAACATGCATGTAGTGACTAAATGAATTCATTCTCTATAGCCTCTGGGCTGTTAGCCGCTTTGCTGGCGCGGGCCCTAAATGGGCTCCTTGAAATTGCTCGTTCCACATCTAAAGCCCGACCTCATAATGTTCCCCTAATGTTGTTGCTGTCTCCCTGTAATTTAACAGCTAGTGCAGGGTTTTCATTCTCTGGGAACACATGTTCTGGTTAAAGCTACATTCGATGCGTTCTCTTAAAAGCATATGCCAAACGACTTTAATGTATGGCTTCCCTCCGTCGTCAGCCAATTGGAGTGCGAGGCTCTCTCTCTCTCTCTCTCCCTCCCTCCCTCCCTCTCTCTCTCTCTCTCTCTCTCTCTCTCTCTCTCTCTCTCTCTCTCTCTCTCTCTTTCTTTCTTTCTTTCTTTCTTTCTTTCTTTCTTTCTTTCTTTCTTTCTTTCTTTCTTTCTTTCTTTCTTTCTTTCTTTCTTTCTTTCTTTCTCTCTCTCTCGCTCTCTCTCTCTCTCTTGTTCTTTTCCCCGAACTCGGGAAATCTGACGGATCGGGACGGGTGATGGCTGAAGGCTGCTGGTGTGTTGTGACAGGGCTGGACGATGTCCAGGCTCGCCAGGGCAGCGTGTGGCGGAGATAAGGCTGTCGTCTGACTGGCTGGCTAGCTGGAGGCTGCTGCTGCTGCTGCCGCCGCTCTAATCTTTTTTTTTTTTTTACTTTGTTAGAGGGAAGCATGGGAATATGGGGGCTTGGTCGGTTCCGCTGATGTTCCACAGAGGGGCCTTCAAAAGTACTAGAGGCTTTCTCTTTCTTTCGCTCGTTCCTTCTCTCTCTCTGTCACTCTCTGTCTTGCTCTCTCCCTCTGTCTCTCTCCTCTCTGTTGTACTATCTCTCTCTCTCTCTCTCTCTCTCTCTTTCTCTCTCTCTCTCTCTTCTCTCTCTCTGTCTCTCTCTTGGAAAATGAGCGTCACTGGCGTGGCATGGTGTAGCGTGGCGAGGTCCCCATCTCTGTGGGAGTGGCCCCTCAAACAAACACCTCCTTCCTCCCCTGAGCAATGCTGCCATAGCTCACTTTCTCCGCCGCCACCACCAGCACGGCGGCCCCCATTCTGACGGACGCCGGCACACCAAGGTCACGTCTGGAGATTGGAGACTCAATCGCTCATGTGTTGAAGGGGAGTCTGGTGCCGCGTGGCGCTCTCTGGATGACTCGCAGAGAAGGAAAAAAGAGTGAGGGAGAGATGGAGGGAGGGAGGGGAGGAAGAGAGATAGTCCCAGCTGGACCAGTAGACTGCTGGAGCGGGCCTGTGGGAGATGGATTATCTGATGGGTATCTGGAACCGTCCAGCTGGACTTAAACTCGCTCTCACACAAACACGGGCGAGCTACTCTTAAACGTTTAAACTCTCACTCTAACGAACAACACAGGCACTCAGGAATAAGCTACTCTTAAATGTTTAAACTCTCACTCTAACGAACAACACAGGCACTCAGGAATAAGCTACTCTTAAACGTTTAAACTCTCACTCTAACAAACAACACAGGCACTCAGGAATAAGCTACTCTTAAACGTTTAAACTCTCACTCTAACGAACAACACAGGCACTCAGGAATAAGCTACTCTTAAACGTTTAAACTCTCACTCTAACGAACAACACAGGCACTCAGGAATAAGCTACTCTTAAACGTTTAAACTCTCACTCTAACGAACAACACAGGCACTCAGGAATAAGCTACTTTTAAACGTTTAAACTCTCACTCTAACGAACAACACAGGCACTCAGGAATAAGCTACTCTTAAACGTTTAAACTCTCACTCTAACGATCAACACAGGCACTCAGGAATGAGTTAGTCTTTAACGTTTAAACTTGCGTTGTAACGATTAACACAGGCACCCAGGAATAAGCTAGTCTTAAACTTTTAAACTTGTACTCTAACAAACAACACAGGCACACAGGAATGAGCTAGTTTTAAACGTAAAAACTTGCGTTGTAACGATCAACACCGGCACATGAGAAGGACCTGTATGGGAGGCCTCAGTGCCTTGCCTTCCAGGGGAGGTGATGACAATATGAAGGCAGGACATTTGGAGTCTTCACCAATACACTTTTGGTGTTGTGCTTCTGTCGTCCTGCCATTGGTTGATACATAACACATCAACCCCCCCAGGCTCATCCTCAATAAAGTTGTGCCCAACTCAATAAGACGCCTATGGCTAGAGCTTTCGGACGGACTGAAATAATCTTGTTTTATTACTGTAAACATGTCCCGGTTCCTCTGTCGGTCTGGTTGACCCTGCACCATGGGAGGGCATTTATTGCTACCCGCGTCCAGTTCCAGGCCATGGGACACCTGATGCCACGACCAGGCTGCTGGAGACACAGTGCGACAGCTGGCTGTTTGTAATGAAGCTGATAACAGCGACCGGAGCAGAGAGCAGAGAGGGATCGGTAGTAATCAACGCTACAGAGGCAGATGGAAAGAGCGAGAGAAGGAGAGCGAGAGAAGGAGAGCGAGAGAAGGAGAGAGAGAGAAGGAGAGGGAGAGAAGGAGAGGGAGAGAAGGAGAGGGAGAGAAGGGAGAGTGCATGTTTATCTGTTCTCTATTGAAAGATGGGGAGAAAAGTAGAGAGAGGGAGAGCGAGTGAGTGAGTGATGAAGGCCATGTTTTCCTGCTTTCCATTCTGCTGTGCCTCCCAGCCAACGGTCACTTTGAGCTTCACCTCCATCCCCAGGGTCAGTCTTGACCCGCTCGCTGGTGTTGGGCCTCTGCAGCAGGGCCGGGGAGGAGAGGAGAAAAGGGGGAGAGGAGAGGAGGAGGAGGAGAAGGAGGAGAGGGAGGAGCAGAGAAGAGAAGGGAGGAGAGGAGGAGCAGAGAGGAGAGGAGAAGGGAGGAGAGGAGAGGGAGAGAGGAGAAAAGGGGGAGAGGAGAGGAGGAAAAGGAGGAGAGGAGAGGGAGGAGAAGAGGGGAGAGGACAGAGGAGGAGAGGAAAGGGGGAGAGGAGAGGACAGAGGAGGAGAAGAGAGGATGGGAGGAGAGGAGAGGGGGAGAGGAGAGGAGAAGAAAGAGAGGGAGCAGAGAGGATGGGAGGAGAGGAGAGGACAGGATGAGCGGAGAGGAGGAGAGGAGAAGAGCAGAGGTGAGGAGAGGGGTGGGGGGGGTGGGGCTAGTGAAATTGGGAAGCCAAACCCCAGCGGCCTCCTGAACACAGCTGTTAAAACACGCCGGTAACTGTGGCACGGTGCTGTGGGTGTGTGTGTAACTGTGGCACGGTGCGGTGTGGGTGTGTGTGTAACTGTGGCACGGTGCTGTGTGTGTGTGTGTGTGTGTGTGTGTGTGTGTGTGTGTGTGTGTGTGTGTGTGTGTGTAACTGTGGCACGGCACGGCACGGTGCTGTGTGTGTGTGTGTGTGTGTGTGTGTGTGTGTGTGTAACTGTGGCATGGTTTCCGCGCTCCCTCTGGCTGAGGGGAGGCAGTGATGGAGAGGGCCATATGTGGGTCAGCCTGCTTTATGGAGGTCGCTTTGCATATGCACACTGGAGGAGCTGATGGATGTGTGCATATGCACACTGGAGGAGCTGATGGATGTGTGCACTGTGCACACTGGAGGAGCTGATGGATGTGTGCATATGCACACTGGAGGAGCTGATGGATGTGTGCATATGCACACTGGAGGAGCTGATGGATGTGTGCATATGCACACTGGAGGAGCTGATGGATGTGTGCACTGTGCACATCCACACGGGGCAGCGCCGCGCCGCGACTCCACGCCGCCTCACACTCCGCACCGCCTCACACTCCGCACCGCCTCACACGCCGCACCGCCTCACACTCCGCACCGCCTCACACTCCGCACCGCCTCACACGCCGCACCGCCTCACACGCCGCACCGCCTCACACGCCTCACACTCCTCACACTCCGCACCGCCTCACACTCCGCACCGCCTCACACGCCTCACACGCCGCACCGCCTCACACGCCGCACCGCCTCACACGCCGCTGGCCTCTCCTGACGCCGCCTCACTCAGCGCTAGTCTTAAGCGTACATCGTTGTAACGATCAACACCGGCACATGAGAAGGACCTGTATGGGAGGCCTCAGTGCCTTGCCTTCCATGGGAGGTCATGACAATATGAAGGCAGGACATTTGGAGTCTTCACCAATACACTTTTGGTGTCGTGCTTCTGTCGTCCTGCCATTGGTTGATACATAACACATCAACCCCCCCAGGCTCATCCTCAATAAAGTTGTGCCCAACTCAATAAGACGCCTATGGCTAGAGCTTTGGGACGGACTGAAATAATCTTGTTTTATTACTGTAAACATGTCCCGGTTCCTCTGTCGGTCTGGTTGACCCTGCACCATGGGAGGGCATTTATTGCTACCCGCGTCCAGTTCCAGGCCATGGGACACCTGATGCCACGACCAGGCTGCTGGAGACACAGTGCGACAGCTGGCTGTTTGTAATGAAGCTGATAACAGCGCCACCTCTCCCGCGACTCTACGCGATTAATTGTGCAGCCCTAGTTGAAAAGTTGAAAATACGTTACGGATGGTAGAGCAAATATCTCTGTTTAGCTCTCTAGACTCCCACAGACACAGCCACCACGCCACGCTACACCACGCCACGCTACACCACGCCACGCTACACCACGCCACACCTCGCCACGCTACACCACGCCACGCTACACCACGCTATACCTCACCACGCTACGCCACGCTACACCTCACCTCACCACGCTACGCCACGCTACACCTCACCTCACCACGCTACACCACGCTACGCTACACCACGGCACGCTACACCTCGCCACGCCACACCTCGCCACGCTACACCACGCCACGCTACACCACGATATACCTCACCACGCCACGCTACACCACGCCACACCACGCCACGCTACGCCACGCCACGCCACGCCACGCTACACCACGGCACGCTACACCCACGGCATGCTACACCAAGCTACACCACGCCACGCTACACCACGTCACGCTACACCACGCTACACCTCGCCACGCTACACCACGCTACACCACGCCACGCTACACCACACTACACCACGCCACGCTACACCACGCCACGCTACACCACGCCACGCTACACCTCGGCACGCCACGCTACACCACACCACGCTACACCACGCCACGCTACACCACGCTACACCTCGCCACGCTACACCACGCCACGCTACACCACGCCACGCTACACTACGCTACACCTCGCCACGCTACACCACGCCACGCTACACTACGCTACACCTCGCCACGCTACACCACGCCACGCCACGCTACGCCACGCTACGCCACGCTACACCACGCCACGCTACACCACGCTACACCACGCCACGCTACACCCACGGCACGCTACACCAAGCTACACCACGCCACGCTACACCTCGCCACGCTACACCACGCTACACTACACCTCGCCACGCCACGCTACACCACGCTACACCACGCCACGCTACACCACGCCACACCACGCCACGCTACACCACGCTACACTACACCATGCCACGCTACACCACGCCACGCTACACCACGCCACGCTACACCACGCCACGGTACACCTCGCCACGCTACACCCACGGCACGCTACACCAAGCTACACCACGCCACGCTACACCACGCTACACTACACCTCGCTACACCACGCTACACCACGGCACGCTACACCACGCTACACCACGCCACGCTACACCACGCTACACCACGCCACGCTACACCACGCCACGCTACACCACGACACACCACGCCACGCTACACCACGCCACGCTACACCACGGCACGCTACACCACGCCACGCTACACCACGCTACACCACGCCACGCTACACCACGCCACGCTACACCACGCCACGCTACACTACGCCTTGCTACACCACACCACACCACGCTACACCTCGCCACGCTACACCACGCCACGCTACGCCACGCTACACCACGCCACGCCACACCACGCCACACCACGCCACGGCACGCCACGCTACACCACGCCACGCTACACCACGCCACGCTACACCTCGCCACGCTACACCCACGGCACGCTACACCAAGCTACACCACGCCACGCTACACCTCGCCACGCTACACCATGCCACGCTACACCACGCTACACTACACCTCGCTACACCACGCCACGCCACGCTACACCACGCCATGTCAGAGAGAGTTGACAGAGAGATGTGAGCTGTGCTTTTGTTGAAGGCATTATTTAAGGGATTGATTTTATTATCAGTTCACTTTGGTTGCTCTAGTGTAGTTCACAAATAGCAGTTTAATATATAAAAAAAACAAAACAAATTCAAACATTGTTGTTGTGGCTTTGTTCGCTTTAAGGATTTAATGTTCTTAGAACATGAGAGCATGAGAGATTAAAAAAAAAAAGAGAATCCCAGAGCGTTCCAAGATAACAGTTTTTGGGAGAGGTGCAAAACCAGGTGGATTAGAGCGAGTGAACTCCTCCACTTAGTGTCTATGATGTGGGGCCGGCTGCGATCGGAGGTTATTGTAGTTAATCTCTCCAGCTGTTCCTGACTCCGGGCAGCACAGCTGTGGGGTTACGGGGCCTTACGGCCACCTCTCCGCACCTCGCGCTGCTCCGCTCATCTCTCGCCCATACGTTTGGGCCCTGGCCAGACCCAGAGTTTTATCGGCACGGCTACTCCCAAGGAGCGGAGTCCTTGATCTCACGGTTATCTCTCCTGCTGTATGAGCAGCGCAGAGGAACTCTGTGTCGGTGGGTTTCCTGCAGGAATAAGCAGCGTTTTTGTCCTTCGTGAACCAGACCAAGGAATGCAGGTTTCATCACCGGTTAAAAAAAAACTTTTATTTTACGATTCCTAGTTTCTGATAGTTTTCTGGTTCGGCAGATGTCATGATTTCTTCTAGCCATGCTGATTTGATACGGTGCCCATGACTTGTCTGTGCCCATGACTTGTCTGTGTTCTGTTCTGAATGCCGCTTGATGGTGTTCCCCTGTTCTGCGTTCTGCGTTCTCCAGGTCTCCTGCTGGGGAGCGGCAGCATCAAGACCTCCTCCAGCGGTTCCGTGGTGCAGCCGGCGTCGGACTTCCAGAGCTTCTCGGAGGCCGGCCTGAGGGGCGGCGACTCGTACGCCTCGACGCCGTTCGGCCGCTGCCTGGCCAAGCCCCTGGGCGAGAGTGGCTCCTCGTCCTCGGAGGGGGCGGTCTTCGGCTCCATGATCGCGCTGCCGGCCTCCTCGTCCAGCACGCTGGCCGGCGGCGGGAAGCTCTACGAGAGCGCTACGCACGCCGCGTCGGGGGAGCTGGGCGCGCTGGCTGCAGCAGCTGCGTCGGCGGCAACGGTTGCCGCCGGCTACAAGCGTCCCCAGCCTTCCTCCTCCTCCTCCTCGTCGTCTGCGGCAGCGGCCGCCGCAGCCTCCGCCGAAGACGGCGTCAAGGGCAAGAAGAAGCGCGGCAACTGGCGCAACCGCTACGGGCCCTGCTTCACCACCAACGCGCCGGACACCAAGCTGCCCGACGGCCCCGAGCACAACGCCACCCCCGCCACACTGACCTCGCCCGCCACGCCCGCCACCCCCGCCACGCTCTCCACCAGCGTCATGGCCGCCAGGGGCAGCAGCAACGGGGGCGCGGGAGGGGGCGGGGCAGGGGGAGGGGCAGGAGGAGGCGGCGGCTTGGGCATCGGGGAGAGCCTCGGCATCCAGAAGTCCCCATCTCTTCTCAGGAACGGAAGTTTACAGGGCCTAGGGGTCAACTCTGCGCCCAGCGCACCAGGTAGGTTCACTTATCACACTTATATGCACACACACACACACACACGTGCATCTGTCACACACACACACACACACACACACACACACACACACACA
>NW_027468568.1:37379-52379 GCF_046254945.1 Alosa pseudoharengus | reverse complement strand
CCTCGCTATTATCACCCCCCTCCTGCGCTGCTGTGGCAACTGCCTGTCTCCTGGCAACTGACCTCTCTTTAGACGAGTGCTGGTCTATGTGCAGGGTGGCCGAGGGGGGAGATAAAGTATACAGGGCACTGGTGTGTGTGCGTCTGTGTGCGCGCGTGCATTTTTGTGTGTGTGTGTATGAAATGACTAGGAGAATCTCCCTTAAGATTCTCCCATGTCGTCCCGAAGTGTATTTGACATAGTTTTTGCCTGCGCACTGGTGGGTACGTGCCCTGGTGATGCCACCTGGCAGTCGTGGTGCCCTCAGGCGAACACGTGCCCCCGGTGGGGCTGCTGCCACTGGATGAATGGCGGGCGTGCTAGAGCAGCGCTAATCTCACCACCTGACAGTCTAGTCCATCAACTCGCTGTTGCAAGTCTGTGTCACTCTGGAGCAAAGCACCTGTAAATACTGGGGCTGCAGCTATCTATTCTTTTTGGGATCGAGTATTCTCGCGATTATTTCATCGATTAATCGAGGAATCGAATAAAAAATAATTTTGCGGAATTAAGTGCAGTTTATTAATATGCACAACAAATGTCATGCTGTAAACTAGCCCTAGTAAATTAATATATCTGTTTTATGTAGAGTTGTGCATTTGCCATTACTACCAAATAACCTCCCTTACAAAAAATAACTGCAGTTTTTTTCGAGGTACAGTGCAGTTATACTAGCGTACAGTGCTGTTATACTAGCGTGCAGTGCAGTTATACTAGCGTACAGTGCAGTTATGCTAGCGGGCAGTGCAGTTATACTAGCGTACAGTGCAGTTATACTATTTATACTAGCGTGCAGTGCAGTTATACTAGCGTTCAGTGCAGTTATAGCAGTTATACTAGCGTACAGTGCAGTTATACTAGCGTACAGTTATAGTAGTGTGCAGTGCAGTTATAGCAGTTATACTAGCGTACAGTGCAGTTATACTAGCGTACAGTTATAATAGTGTGCAGTGCAGTTATACTAGTGTACAGTGCAGTTTTACTAGCGTACAGTTATAGTAGTGTGCAGTGCAGTTATGCAGTGCAGTTATAGTAGTTATAATAGCGTGCAGTGCAGTTATACTAGCATACAGTGCAGTTATACTAGCGTGCAGTTATACTAGCATACACTGCAGTTATACTAGCGTACAGTGCAGTTGTACTAGCGTACAGTTATAGTAGTGTGCAGTGCTGTTATAGTAGTTATACTAGCTTGCAGTGCAGTTATACTAGTGTGCAGTGCAGTTATAGTAGTTATACTAGCGTGCAGTGCAGTTATACTAGCATACAGTGCAGTTATACTAGCGTACAGTGCAGTTGTACTAGTGTACAGTTATACTAGCGTGCAGTGCAGTTATACTAGCGTGCAGTGCAGTTATACTAGCATACAGTGCAGTTGTACTAGTGTACAGTTATACTAGCGTGCAGTGCAGTTATACTAGCGTGCAGTGCAGTTATAGTAGTTATACTAGCGTGCAGTGCAGTTATACTAGCGTGCAGTGCAGTTATACTAGTGTGCAGTGCAGTTATACTAGCGTGCAGTGAATTTATACTAGCATACAGTGCAGTTATACTAGCGTACAGTGCAGTTATACTAGCGTACAGTTATAGTAGCGTGCAGTGCAGTTATACTAGCGTACAGTGCAGTTGTACTAGTGTACAGTTATACTAGCGTGCAGTGCAGTTATACTAGCGTACAGTGCAGTTGTACTACTGTACAGTTATACTAGCGTGCAGTGCAGTTATACTAGCGTACAGTGCAGTTATAGTAGTTATACTAGCGTGCAGTGCAGTTATACTAAAGTACAGTGCCGTTATACTAGCGTACAGTTGTACTAGCGTACAGTGCAGTAATACTAGCGTGCAGTGCAGTTGTACTAGCGTACAGTTATACAGTGCAGCACAGTAGTATTTCCATGTCCAAAATACTGCATTCCTGCAGAAAAGTATAGTAGGCTACTATGCAGTTGGTGCTACAATGCAGTTTTTTCATGTCCAAAATACTGAATTTCCTGCAAATACTGAAAATATTTCCTCAAACTGCAGTTTTGATACTCAGAAAACTGCAATTTTTACACTTGAAGTAGTGCAGTTCATTTTTGTAAGGGCTATAATAAGTATGTCTGGGTAGGTCTATTTGGTGGGGTAGGTCTATTTGGTGAGGTAGCCCAACCTAACACCGTCTGTTACAGGTCCATGTCTTGCACAGGCCCAGCTCCATGTTGTCAGAGATAAGTAGCCAAAGTTACACACAATCCTGCAAAAAGACAGAATTCAGGAGGCCCTGTGTGTGAGTGCGGGTGTGTGCGGGTGTGTGCGTGTGTGTGCGTGTGTGTGCGTGTGTGTGTGTGTGTGTGTGTGTGTGTGTGTGTGTGTGTGTGTGTGTGTGTGTGTGTGTGTGTGTGTGTGTGTGCGTGCGCGTGCGTGCGTGCGTGTGAGAGAGAGAGGCCTCTCCCCCGCTGTAGGAGCATGGTCACCGCGGGGTGACCCTCCAGGGCTCGTATGAAGCGCCGGCCCCTCAGCCAGGAACAATCAGGGAGCAGGGGCCCTCCACTCCTCATTCCTCTCCTGTCTTCTTCCCTTTCTGCACTCCTCTTTTCTCCTTCTCCATTGTGCTTTCTCTTCTCCCCTCCTCTCCCCCCTGCTCTTCATCTCTCATTCTCTCTGTCCCCCTCTCCCCTCAATCACCCCTTTCATCTCTCTCTCTTTTCATCAGTTCCCCTCTCATCTCCCATTACTTTCCATCCCTCATCTGTCCTCCTCTCCTCTCATCTTTTAAATGTTCTACATACTCGACGCACCCGACCGGTAGAGCGACAACGTGACAGGCGCGCCAGGATTTAATCCAGGTAGTGCGAGGTAGCGCACCACTCATTTTTTTTCAGACGAGCGCGACAAAGCGGAAACAGAAACATGGACTAGTTCGAGGGCAAGCGAGAGTTGCAGTGTTTTGTTACAGTCGTGAATTTTTAATAGTTTGCTGGATAAGTTAACAAAGTTACCAGCGAGAGTTGCAACACATGGAATTAAGAGGAAAGAATAGAAACGATTTATTTTCAAACAAAGGATATCTATTAAGGCCTGAACAAAATCTCTTTCCACTTCAGGAAATTACACAAACTCAGCCAGCTGCTAGTTAGCTAGCCAGCTAACTAAACTGTTTAAATTATTAAAATTTCCTACTAAAGTATCTATCTATATATCCATCTATCTATCTATCTATCTATCTATCTATCTATCTATCTATCTATCTACCTGTGCCCACACCTTGGAAACTAGATGATAATGATGATGTGAAGTTGTTGTGAATAGCAGCAACCAAAGTCTGAAGTACCATCACAGAGGCTAGCTACTAGAGCCTGTCTCAAATCGCGTACTTCTGCACTTACAATACCTAATTTGAGTGCATGAGGGTGTTCACACTGACAATTCCAACGACACGAAGGGCGCTGCAAGTTCCCGGATGGTGCACTCATAACGGTCAAAAAGCTGAGTGTGCAACGCTGGACACTTTTCGCCCTTAACGGACGCCATCTTGGCCAGATAGCGGAAGGGGAGGGAGTGTTTTCAAACTCGTGGAAATCGCGGTTGAGAAAGCTGAAGCAGCAGCAGTGGAAAACAGACTACAGAGGTACAAGCAAGTTATAACATAAACGGTTCATGTTTTGACACAGTATGACCATGTCACTGTCGAGTTGAGGACGCCAATAAAGTTATGTTAAAATGTTTGCGATCGTCATTTCCGTGAAGTGCACGGAGTTAGTGTTTGATATGAGACAATACTATTTTGTTAAAATTTGCGCACTCCGCCAGTAAGCACACAGTGCACATAGTGTACTACACGAAAGTGTACTCACGTAAGTACACCATTTGAGACAGACTCCTAGTGTTTCTTACAGCAGCTTCTTCTGCTGTGTAACGTAGTTACCGTTAGTCTTTTCACAATAGCGACACCTCTGTTCAGGAGAATATTGCAACTATTGTCGTGCTACCGGTCGGGAGTGGCGAGTATGCTGAACGCTTTACTCTCCCTCTCTCCTCTTCTCTTCTCTCTCCCTCTCTCCTCTCCTCTCCTCTTCTCTCTCTCCTCATCATCTTCTCTTTCTCTCCTCTCTCTCCTTCTCTCTTCTCATCTTCTCCTTTTCCCCTCCTCTTCTCCTCTTCTCCTCTCTTCTCCTCTTCTCCCCTCTCCTCCTCATCTCTTCTTCTCCTCCTCCTCTTCTCTTTCTCTTCTCCTCTTCTCCTCCTCTCTTCTCTTTCTCTCCTCCTCGTCTCCTCTTCTCCTCCTCGACTCCTCTTCTCCATTCCAGTCATGTCCACCTGTACTTACCCTTCACTCGTTTCCTCCACTATCTGCTGCCTTTCTGTCCCTCCTCTCTTCCTCCTCTTCCTCCTCTTCCACCCCTCTTCCTCCTCTTCGTTCTTCAGGGGATGGTGGCAGGTTGAGTTTGACCCTGTGGAGGTCTTAAAGGGGATGGTGTCTGGTTGAGTTTGACCCTGTGGAGGTCTTAAAGGGGATGGTGTCTGGTTGAGTTTGCCTACAGCCTGGTTAAGAACGTTGAGCTGTTTATGGCTGGTTTGGGGGTGGTTGTGTGTGTGTGTGCGTGGGTGGGATGTGCAGGTGTTTTTTATTATATGAAGTATAACATGGTTCATGTTGTGTTTATGAAAAGGAGATGTATTTGGGGGTATAGCAGGAAGTTGGCATTGTTGTGTACGTATGGTGTGTCATTACTCCATGGTTTGAAGACTGATCCAATAAATGGGTGTGAAACCTGAAAACCTCCATCCTGCTTTCTCCACTTTCCTCTCTTCCTCCCTCCTTTCCACTGTGCCCTGCTTCTCTCCATTCTCTCTCTCTTTCTCTCTCCATTCTCTCCCTCTCGCTCGTGCTCCTCTCCCATGGTGCTGTGCGGTGTTGGCATGGCTGTGTGTGTGTGTGTGTGTGTGTGTGTGTGTGTGTGTGTGTGTGTGTGTGTGTGTGTGTGTGTGTGTGTGTGTGTGTGTGTGTGTGTGTGTGTGTGTGTGTGTGTGTGTGATGGTGATGGGATGTGACAGGCTCAGCAGAGAGGCTGTGCTCCAGGAGGCCCTCCGTTCACACTCCACTAGACCGGCCAGCCGGCTGTCCACACACACCACACACACACACACCACACACACACACACACAGCACAACACCGGCCCGGTCACACAGGGGCCAGGGGGACACAGGATATCACTTCTCTCTCTCTTTGTCTTTCTTTCTCTCTCTCGCTCTCTCTTTCTCGCCCCCGCTCCTTGGAAAAAAAGAGTGTGTGCGTGTGTGTGTGTGTGTGTGTGTGTGTGTGTGTGTGTGTGTGATGGGACCGAATGGTTTGGGGAAGGGAAAGGGGGGGGGGGTGTCCCTTGTTGGTGCCCCCTCTAGTCTGCGAAATTAAATGTCAGAGCACGAGATGGGGGGGGCCTTAAATGGGGTTGTCATAGAAACACAAACCCGTGTCGTTTAATAAACAAGAGAAAATTGCAATTTTTCTTTTGCTCTGTCTCTTCCAATAAAGAGTGCAGCCTTAGAGTCAGCGCTGCAGACAGCACAACTGCATTAAGAAGAAACGCTGCTCTCAGTGTGTGTGTGTGTGTGTGTGTGTGTGTGTGTGTGAGAGTGTGTGTGTGTGTGTGTGTGTGTGTGTGTGTGTGTGTGTGTGTGTGTGTGTGTGTGTGTGTGTGTGTGTGTGTGTGTGTGTGTGTGTGTGTGTGTGTGTGTGTGTGTGTGTGTGTGTGTGTGTGTGTGTGTGGATCTATTGGGGGATGAGGTTGCTGTTTTTTCCCCAGGGTTCCTGGCTGTGGCTCTGATACTTGACTTCTGTGTGTATGTGTGTTGGGGGATGAGGTTGCTGTTTTTTTCCCATGGTTTCTGGCTGTGGCTCTGATACTCAACTTCTGTGTCAGTCCCAGCAGCTCCTGGGGAGGTGATGTCACCAAGTTTGGAGGAGATGGTACTTAAGGCTGTGTGTGTGAGTATGATGGGGTGTGTGTGTGTGTGTGTGTATGATTGTGTGTGTGTGTGAGTATGATGGTGTGTGTGTGTGTGTGTGTGTGTGTGTGTGTGTATGTGTATGATGGTGTGTCTGTGTTAGTATGATGATGATGGTGTGTGTGTGTATGATGGTGTGTGTGTGTTAGTATGATGGGGTGTGTGTGTGTGTGTGTGTGTGTGTATATGATGGTGTGTGTGTGTTAGTATGATGATGGTGTGTGTGTGTATGATGGTGTGTGTGTGTTAGTATGATGATGGAGTGTGTGTGTATGATGGTGTGTGTGTGTTAGTATGATGATGGTGTGTGTGTGTATGATGGTGTGTGTGTGTTAGTATGATGATGGTGTGTGTGTGTATGATGGTGTGTTTGTGGCAATTGGAGGGCCATTCAGTAGAATTCTGTAGAAATCAGGCAGGAACTTGTGCCGCTCTTCACATATGTCTGGTCTGGTCTGCGTTGCGTTGACCGTCCTCGTCCAAGTCCAAGGGTATGATTGTTTGAGGCGAAACTGGCCCTCCGCAGCCAGACGTGTCCAGAGAATGGAGTCTATGGGAGATGGAGTCAGTCCCTTCTGATGACCTTCGCCTGCGTCTGCGTGGACATGCTGCTCCGTCAGCACCAGATGCAGACTCCCAGGGATGCCCTCTGCTTCGCATTCTCTCCAGAGACGGACAGCTGGCCTGGGCAGAGGAGACCAAAAATAAAATAAATAAATACAATTTCAAACACACACACACACACACACACACACACACACACACACACACACACACACATACATGCTCGTAAGTCTGGAATGTAAACACGTGGACTGAGGTGATTCTCTCGGAGCTGTGGCTGTGTTATGCAACAATGAGCGCTTCCCCCCGACTCTGTTGGCCGTCACTGGACATGGCTGGCCGTCTTCCCGGCAGAAGCTCAGGGAGCTGTGAATGGAGTGAATGAGAGACAGAAAGAGAGAGAGAGAGAGCGAGTGAGTGAGTGAGCGGGCAAGAATGGCAGCGCTGGATGATGGGGGGGGGGGGGGGGGGGGGGGGGCATCGAGTTTAACCCTCTCCTGACCACACAGAGAGCTGTAGCTGAGGAGCTGCAGGCTAGTAGAAGCAGTGGACAGAAGCGTCTCGTTTCATAGTGCGTGTGTGTTTGCGTTTGTGTGTGTGTGTAACTCTTCATTTGGAGCGTGACTGTATGCATATGTGTGTTTGTGTTTGCATATGGATGGGTGGTGTGTGTGTGTGTGTGTGTGTGTGTGTGTGTGTGTGTGTGTGTGTGTGTGTGTGTGTGTGTGTGTGTGTGTGTGTGTGTGTGTGTGTGTGTGTGTGTGTGTGTGTGTGTGTGTGTGTGTGTGTGTGTGTGTGTGTGTGCGCGCCGGTGTCTGCAGATGTATTTGTAACCCAGTGCCACTCCAGGCCACATCGGACACGCCTGGCTGCAGACACACTTAACTCATTGCGCATTAAAAATGAATTTACTCCATTCACCCCACTTCAGCATTGCAGGCTACACAGACACACAGACACACACACACACACACAGATGCCCCTGTGTGGAAAAAACAATGTGTGACAAACATGCATCCTCTATGCAGTGCCCCCCCCCCCTTCCTGCCCCCAGCTATCTCCTGAGTTTGGAAATGCTTTAACTGGATTAACTCATTAGCATCAGATCTGCATTGTGTGCGCTGTGTGAGGAGATGCTAAGCCTCAGCATCAGATCTGCATTGTGTGCGCTGTGTGAGGAGATGCTAAGCCTCAGCATCAGATCTGCATTGTGTGCACTGTGTGAGGAGATGCTAAGCCTCAGCATCAGATCTGCATTGTGTGCACTGTGTGAGGAGATGCTAAGCCTCAGCATCAGATCTGCATTGTGTGCGCTGTGTGAGGAGATGCTAAGCCTCAGCATCAGATCTGCACTGTGTGCGCTGTGTGAGGAGATGCTAAGCCTCAGCATCAGATCTGCATTGTGTGCGCTGTGTGAGGAGATGCTAAGCCTCAGCATCAGATCTGCATTGTGTGCGCTGTGTGAGGAGATGCTAAGCCTCAGCATCAGATCTGCATTGTGTGCGCTGTGTGAGGAGATGCTAAGCCTCAGCATCAGATCTGCATTGTGTGCGCTGTGTGAGGAGATGCTAAGCCTCAGCATCAGATCTGCATTGTGTGCGCTGTGTGAGGAGATGCTAAGCCTCAGCATCAGATCTGCATTGTGTGCGCTGTGTGAGGAGATGCTAAGCCTCAGCATCAGATCTGCATTGTGTGCGCTGTGTGAGGAGATGCTAAGCCTCAGCATCAGATCTGCATTGTGTGCACTGTGTGAGGAGATGCTAAGCCTCAGCATCAGATCTGCGCTGTGTGAGGAGATGCTAAGCCTCAGCATCAGATCTGCATTGTGTGCGCTGTGTGAGGAGATGCTAAGCCTCAGCATCAGATCTGCATTGTGTGCGCTGTGTGAGGAGATGCTAAGCCTCAGCATCAGATCTGCATTGTGTGCGCTATGTGAGGAGATGCTAAGCCTCAGCATCAGATCTGCATTGTGTGCGCTGTGTGAGGAGATGCTAAGCCTCAGCATCAGATCTACATTGTGTGCGCTGTGTGAGGAGATGCTAAGCCTCAGCATCAGATCTGCATTGTGTGCGCTGTGTGAGGAGATGCTAAGCCTCAGCATCAGATCTGCATTGTGTGCACTGTGTGAGGAGATGCTAAGCCTCAGCATCAGATCTGCGCTGTGTGAGGAGATGCTAAGCCTCAGCATCAGATCTGCATTGTGTGCGCTGTGTGAGGAGATGCTAAGCCTCAGCATCAGATCTGCATTGTGTGCGCTGTGTGAGGAGATGCTAAGCCTCAGCATCAGATCTGCATTGTGTGCGCTATGTGAGGAGATGCTAAGCCTCAGCATCAGATCTGCATTGTGTGCGCTGTGTGAGGAGATGCTAAGCCTCAGCATCAGATCTGCATTGTGTGCGCTGTGTGAGGAGATGCTAAGCCTCAGCATCAGATCTGCATTGTGTGTGCTGTGTGAGGAGATGCTAAGCCTCTGGCCAGTTCCATGCAGTGCAGTGCAGTGCGCCCTCCTCCAAAACACCTCCGGCACAACCACAACGTCTGCCTCCACCGTCCTTCAACTATTCATGATGCTATTTCTTCTCTGCTGATGTTTTTTTTTTAAGTATATTTTTGGGCTTTTTTACCTTTATTTGGACAGGACAGTGCAGAGTGTCAGGAAGTAAGTGGGAGAGAGAGATTGGGTGGGAATCGGGAAATGACCGCAGGTCGGATTCAAACCTGGGTCCCCTCTGCTGATGTTTAAGCGCAGATGCCTAATGTTTTCTGCTCAGTGTGACCCATAAGGGTGTGTGTGTTTGTGTGTGTACTGAGTCCAGTGTGTGTTCTGCTTTTGCAGGCAAATCCGTTAGCTGGCTCCTCCTTTAACCTGGCCCCGGCACACATGTTTGGAAACCGCCTGAACCCCAACTCCACCATGGCAGCTCTTATCGCTCAGTCTGAGAGCACAGGTAAGACACACACACATACACACACGCGCTCACGCACACACACACACACACACACACACACACACACACACACACACACACACAGCTCGCACCCTGACACACACATAGCTCAGTCTGAGAGCACACCCTGTCGCATCTGTCCCCTGTGTCCAGCAGATGTTTCCTGTTACCCACGCTGCCGTATTTATGTCCTCGCCCCTGACACCTCTGGGGCCCTAGCACACACACACACACACACATCCGCATGTATCCACTCGCACCCTGACACACTCATGCAGTCTCATGAGCACATGCATACACTAACGCTCTTACTCACACACACACACACATGTATGCGGTATGATATATATTTACACGCACACTACACGCGCATTACGCACACAATACACACTACACGCGCAATATACACTGCATGCGCACTACACGCACAATACACGCACACACACAAAACATTAGGGGTGGCACAGTTCACAAAACCCACAGTTCGGTTCGTATCACGGTTTTAGGGTCACAGTGTGACTTGACTTTACGACTTGACTTTAAGCATTGAGACCATCTCTGAGAAAAGGTGGAATTTTGATACAGCAAGAGTGAAGACATTGATGATTTCAACATGCTTTTCACTTATTTGGCAAAAAAGTAGAATGTGTTATTGCCATCTACAGGAACTTTCGTGCCTTTTTAGCACACGAAGATTGACTAAAATATTACGGAATATTTTATTTCTACACATAGCGTAGCTTACCCGAGCTATGCAAGATAGCTTCTAGGCTACCGCATAACAGTGACCCAACCCACATTTTAATGATGTCTTACCGGTATTTTCGAGAGCTTTTGAGATCCGGGGGTATTACCTCACAGTAATATTAATTAATGTTCGCCTACTACACGTTGGTCAGAGCCGTGCCACTGGAGACGCAGCTGAAGTGCCGTAAATGAGCTTCAGAAACACAGACCAGCCCAAAACGTTAACGGCCCACCGGGAATCCTCCCTAGGCGTCCCGGCTAGCCTCTCTGGGCCTGCGCTAGCGAAATAAACAGGTGTTGCACAGTGCTCGCACACACTCGCAGGTCTATCTACCGTTTCCTTTCCGCTGCCATCATAGGTAAAATGAAATCCAAAATGTTCCCAAACAACAGACTTATGCGACACCGTACGATGCACACATGCCCCGAACCGAGACAAGCGATCTGAACCGAGACAAGCGATCTGAACTGAGACAAGCGATCTGAACCGAGACAAGCGATCTGAACTGAGACAAGCGATCTGAACCGAGACAAGCGATCTGAACGGATCAGGGGTTTTTTCATGAACCGTGCCACCCCTACAATACAGGCACACACAATACACACACAATACACACACAATACACACACAATACACACACAATACACACACAATACACACACAATACACACATAATACACACAGACACACAAACGGCACAGACGGAACTCCAATATTGGTCATTGTTTGTAGGTTGAGTGTGGCATTTGTCGGCCGTTTTTGCCTCCAGTGGAGAGGCAGTAGTGGTTAATTACAGGTCCGCACACAGCCAGGCGTTGCCTGTATGTTACGCTTGCACACAGCCAGGCGTTGCCAATACGTTACGCTTGCACACAGCCAGGCCTTGCCAATACGTTACGCTTGCATGCACTGTCACAGTTTATTGTTTCAGAAGAGGAAACGTGATACTTTTACAAGGCTATGGGAGTCTACTTCCATAGAAGGCCAAACGCTGGAGGATGCATGTTTTCAGTAGAAGGCCAAACGCTGTGTTTGTCACTGGCAAATAGCTTCAAAGAATTCAGTTCTGATTCATTCTGAACTGGCAGTAAAAAAGTAAAGGCCATTTCCCTGAACCCTTGATCAGTCAAACATCACTTGGGGTTACTGAGCTTCAAAATTGAACATTCCATCGCTTAATATGAGTGGGTTGGTGAAGTATGCCTGCATGACGCGCACACACACACACACACACGCACACAGGGTTGATGAGTGGGGATGTTGAAAACCAATCACTGTTGACAAATGATTTCTTTTCTGGGGACTCTGAAAGGGCCTTTCTGTTTGGGGTGGATGGCAAATGGTCGGCGTTAGCCAGAGAGGGTTAAATGGCGCGTGACACTGACCGTGCAGGACGTCTCCTCACAGCCACGTCACCAGAGGCTAGCTCGGACGAGCTGCACGTCCTCGACCAAAAGAGCGGGGGGGGGCGGGGGGGGTAGGAGGGAGGCTCAGAAGCAGCAGAGGAGGAGAAGGCTGTGCGAGTAAGTGAAGGAGAGTGTGCATACCTGTCTAATGAAGCGTGTTGGCACTTTGGCGGTCCACTCATTTGGCCGGGGGTGGGGGGGGGGGGTGGTGATGACACATGTCCAGTCCTTAGGCTCCTTGTGCCCTTATATGTACGTTTAGGATCAGCCATTCTCTCAGCAGCCACCCGCACTCCACTCAAACACACACCCACACACCCACACACCACTCAAACACACACACACACACATACATACACACACACACACACACACATACACACACACACACACACACACACACACTCCACTCAAACACACACACACACACACACACACACTCCACTCAACTCTCCCAGCCCACGCCTTTCTCTCGTTTGCAATCTGTGTGTGTCACTCCTACCTTACACACACACACACACACACACACACACACACACGCTCTCTCTCAAACACACATTCTTCATCACTGTCCTCTCAGCCCTTTCTTTCTCTCTGTTTCTCTCTCTCTCGCTCATTCTTGTATATTTTTTATCACTCCCAGACAGACCTCCCTCACTCCATTCCACTCCTCCTCTGTTCCTCTCTGTCACACACACTCTTGGTGTCCATCATTCCCCATGTGTGTGTGTGTGTGTGTGTGTGTGTGTGTGTGTGTGTGTGTGTGTGTGTAGCGGTGGGTGGGGGGATTGCGTGGCCTTTGAGAAATAATAGATCAGTCATGGCTTGGGCCTCAAAGAGGAGGTCAGGCAGGTCATTTGACTAACAATGGAGCAGAGCAAGAGCAGGCTCCTCCTTAAAGACTTTGCAGGACTCTCAGGCTCCTCCTTAAAGACTTTGCAGGACTCTCAGGCTCCTCCTTAAAGACGCCGCAGGACTCTCAGGCTCCTCCTTAAAGACGCCGCAGGACTCTCAGGCTCCTCCTTAAAGACTTTGCAGGACTCTCAGGCTCCTCCTTAAAGACGCCGCAGGACTCTCAGGCTCCTCCTTAAAGACTTTGCAGGACTCTCAGGCTCCTCCTTAAAGACGCCGCAGGACTCTCAGGCTCCTCCTTAAAGACTCCCACACACACATGCACATGCACACATATCTGTACCCCCCCCCACACACACACACATATCTGTACCCCCCCCACACACACATATCTGTACCCCCCCCACACACACATGCACATGCACATGCACACATATCTGTACCCCCCCCCCCCACACACACATATCTGTACCCCCCCACACACACATGCACATGCACATGCACACATATCTGTACCCCCCCCCCCCACACACACATATCTGTACCCCCCCACACACACACACACATGCACATGCACACATATCTGTACCCCCCCCCACACACACACATATCTGTACCCCCCCACACACACACACACACATGTACATGCACACATATCTGTACCCCCCCCCCCACACACACACATATCTGTACCCCCCCCCCCACACACACACACATGCACATGCACACATATCTGTACCCCCCCCCCCACACACACACACACACATGCACACATTTCTGTAGCCCCACACACACACACGCACATGCAGATGCACACATATCTGTACCCCCCCCCACACACACACACACACATGCACACATATCTGTACCCCCCCCCACACACACACACACACACACACGCACGCATGCACACATTTCTGTACAGCATATAGAAAAACACAAAATAAATCATGTGCGATGTGAATTTTTTTCTTTGCATCTAATTATAGCCTTGCTTTTTCCTTTTTTCTGTTTTCGAAGACAAACCAAAACTCTTTCATATCAATTCAATCATAACTCTTTTTTTACGTTTTTTTTCCCCTTCTCTAAAATGAAACGTTTTTTCTCCAACAACACACATTTCCTCATCAGCCTCCGGCCAACCTTGCCTTCATCTCCATCTGCAGCTACAAATCCAAAGGGGATCTGCACACTATACGAGAAGCTCCCAGAAATGTGAATTCATACGCAACGTTTCGATCTTACAAAGCTTCGTCAGGCATTATAAAATCACCATTACAAAGCAAGATAATAACATAAACAATTGGAGTTTATCTTGCTTTGTAATGGATTTTTTCTTCAGTTTGAGTTTTAATGGAGCACCTGTAAAAATTTTCTAATGGAGCACCTTTAAAAATGTTCTAATGGAGCACCTGTAAAAATGTTTGGATGTACGGACCCTGCACTCTGCGTCGTCTAATCCACCAGCTGCCCAGTACCTCACTTCCTGTCTGGCGCCGGATTTACAGCGGAGACATGCAACTTTGTTCTTCTCCCAAAACAAATTTCAAAAATGTTGGTCTTCAAATGTCTGAAATTGAATGTTGGTCTTCTGAAATATCGATATATAGGCAAAAGCCTTTAGGAGCCTGATTTTAAATGCTCGTTTAAAAGAAAAGTGGTCAGACAGATTTAGAGGGTTTTGCATCTGAACTCTTCAAATGTTCTCCTCCACATTAGTGATGAGTCTCTGACCGTCTGCTTCTCTGACCCCAGGACCATCAGGTGACGCGTGAGAGAGCCCCAGGTAGACAAGTAGCCTCCCAGATGATCACTCATGTTCAATTCTCACGTCCACTTCTTCAAATTAGGATTCCAGAGTAGAGGGTGACACGGGAAGCAATTTTCACTCCCGTCCCATCCCGAGCCCGCACAAATACTCCCGTCATATCCCGATCACGTGACAGCCCCCCCAAAAAAATTCTGTCCCGCAAAATCCCGAGAGAAAGACTCCCGAATCCCGTCCCGCTCCCTATGTTGATGTCTAAAGTTATCCGACTGTTAGGCTACAGTAGCGTGCGGTGACCATACATTTTGGTAGGGCAGAAAGCCTTGTCTAACTTTTCTTTAATAGCCGATCATTTTGGGCTATATTAAAATTACATACTTTACAGTACTTTGCTGTAGGCTATGCTTAAATCATTTCATAGTTAGATCTCATCCCATCAGTTAAGTTTGCACCGTTCTCATCACGTTAAACCAGCGAAGCATAGCAACGTTGCTATGAGTAAACAAAACAATTTTTTGTGTTCCGCCAGGGTTATGCGATAAATATATTGAGGAATGCGATCGTCAAGGTGTCATGCCCCAACATTGCATGACACATTAAACTCAACGAGAATCGCTTTCCCGGACAGCTCGTGCAATTGAATAGAGTTGTCCTTTGCTGATACTTTCGCCTGTAACTGTTTCTTT
>NW_027468568.1:30000-37179 GCF_046254945.1 Alosa pseudoharengus | reverse complement strand
AGGGGGAAGAGGGGAGGAGAGGGAGAGAGAGGGAGGAGAGGGGAGGAGAGGGGGAGAGAGGGAGAGAGAGGAGGAGAGGGAGGAGAGGGGAGGAGAGGGAGAGAGAGGGAGGAGAGGGAGGAGAGGGGGAAGAGGGGAGGAGAGGGAGAGAGAGGGAGGAGAGGGAGGAGAGGGAGAGAGAGGGAGAGAGAGGGAGGAGAGGGAGAAGAGGGGAGGAGAGGGAGAGAGAGGGAGAGAGAGGGAGGAGAGGGAGAAGAGGGGAGGAGAGGGAGAAGAGGGGAGGAGAGGGAGAAGAGGGAGAAGAGGGGAGGAGAGGGAGAGAGAGGGAGGAGAGGGAGGGAAAGGGGTAGAGGACCAGCACAGGCAGCAGGGGGCAGAGGGGATTGGCTGTCTGTGACTGGAGGGGAGGAGGGCTGGTGTTTTTGGGTTGGGGGGGGGGGGGGGGTGATGGAGTGGGCTGAAGGGAAAAGCAGGGGGTTAGAATAGCGGGGGGGGGGGGGGGTGCAAAGAATGGGATTGGTTGGCCATGACTGGAGGCTTCTAGGGATTGGATCTGTGTGTGTGTGTGTGTGTGTGTGTGTGTGTGTGTGTGTGTGTGTGTGTGTGTGTGTGTGTGTGTGTGTGTGTGTGTGTGTGTGTGTGTGTGTGTGTGTGTGTGTGTGTGTACGTGTGTGTGTGGCGCTCAGGCGCATATGTGATTCATTACTCTCACTGCTGAGAATGAAAAGAAGTGTCTGGCATGGGGCCCGCGGGCAGGCCAGTGTGTCTCCACAGGGAGAGAGAGAGAAAGAGAGGGGGGGAGGGAGGGAGGGAGGAAGAGAAAGAGAGGGAGGGAGGGAGGAGAGCGCAGGGTGAGAGGAAGAAAAGAGCGAGGGAAAAGAGGAGGGAGGGAGGGGATGTGTGGGTTAGAAAAAGGGGAGAGTGGGAGAAGGAGGGAGAGAGAGAGAGAGAGAAAAAGAGGGAGAGGGAGAGGGGGAGAGGTGACGAGACGAGGCGACACTCTCAGGGGTGTCAGTGTGCAAGCTGGGCTGCCAGGGCGAAGACTCGCACTCTGTGATGGATTGGAGAGGGACTGACCGACCGGCCGACAGGGCTAGGCTGTGGAGTGTACACGTCTGCGCTTGTGTGTGTGTGGTGGGGAGGGGGTGGGTGTGAGAGTGTGTGTGTGTGTGTGCCTGAAACACTCTACCCACCGCACTGCCTTTGCCTTCCAGAGCCGGAGCTGGGAGATGGTGGCCATGGCTTCCCCAGAAGAGGAGCGTCACCCAAGGCAACCCTCTCGCCACGGTAAGCCCTCCGCAACGCGCCGCATGGCTGTGCTCTAATCTCTCTCTGTCTCTCTCTCTCTCTCTCTCTCTCTCTGTGTGTGTGTGTGTGTGTGTGTGTGTGTGTGTGTGTGTGTGTGTATGGGGGGGTGGGGGTTGAGAATCCCCTTTCTCTGGCCTCTCGCTCACGTTCTGTCCGGAAGCCAGAACTTCAGCTCAGCTGTTTCCCATATCGCCATTACAAAGCTCTCTCTCTCTCCCTCTCTCTCTCCCTCTCTCTCCTGCCCTCTCCCTCTCTCTCTCTCCCTCTCTCTCTCTCTCTCTCTCTCTCTCTCCCTCCCTCTCTCTGCTGCGTTTGATGTTTAGGGGGGATAGGGGGATTTTTGAAAGAAAGACTGAGTAAGGGAGGGAGAGAGGGGGAGAGAGAGAGAGGGAGAGAGAGAGAGGGAGAGAGAGAGAGGGAGAGGGCAGGAGAGAGAGGGGGATAGAAATGTGGCGATGGCTCTCAGCGAAATGTCTGTCATTTTTCTGGCTGCTCCTGCTGCACTGTGTGTTTTTCCTCTTTCTCCGCCCCACATTCCTGCCGCTCCCGCGCGCTTAACAGGCCTGATGCTCAGGAATGCCGAGGAATGCCGACTGATGCTTCATTTCACTGCTCTGTGTGGGGGTGTGTGTGTGTGTGTGTTCACTGGGAACCGCTGTGGGTTTGAGAAGTCTCTATTTGGTCTGTGTGTTTCTCCGATGACCTTGTGTACATGATGCCTTTGCTTGGAAGATGGCTGTAAAGTGTTTTTGATTGCACTGATTCAATAATATTGAATTATGTATGTTTTGTGAGTTTGATTCTGAAAACATGTTTTTTTTTCTGGTGAGGTGCCAGACGATATGCTTTATAAATGTATAAGTGAAAGGTGTATCCATCTTTCACAAAATGGGAGTCGGTGTGTGTGTGTGCATGTATGTGTACTGTGTGTGTGTGTGTGTGTGTGTGTGTGTGTGTGTGTGTGTGTGTGTGTGTGTGTGTGTGTGTGTGTGCGTGCGTTTATGTGTACTGTGTGCGCACGCGTGTGTGTGTGTGCGTGCGTGCGTGTGGTGGCGTGACACCAGTCCGAGGCTGGCTACGTCCACTTGAAGTGTGAGTGGTCTCGGCTGTGCTATTTCGCTGATCCGCACTCAGCGTCAGCTTTTAACCGCAGTCCAGTCGGGTCCGGCCGCACAGATTTATGCTCGCGCAGGCTCTGCGCTGTACTGTGCTCGGGCAGCGCTAATCGCCCAGGAGACAGATTCGGGTGTCGGCGGCCGGCTGATGGAGTGTCCTGCGTGCCACACATCCGTGGCGACGCAGATCACCGCGTGTCCAAACACACGCCGCAGCAGAGATTTACGGACGCTCCTAGGCACCGGCAGGCTCCAGCGACTCTCATTTCCCTCCTGTGTGTGTGTGTGTAGATTTGCAGTGAAACAGTGACTCTTGTGGTACTCTGGCTGAAACACTCTCTGTTCTTATGGCATGGTGTCCAGTAGGCAGTGGCCTTCATGAGCTGCTACTCACTGGGATTAAACACTGGAGTGTGTTACTCACTGGGATTAAACACTGGAGTGTGTTACTCACTGGGATTAAACACTGGAGTGTGTTTAACACAGAATGCTACTCACTGGGATTAAACACTGGAGTGTGTTTAACACAGAATGTTACTCACTGGGATTAAACACTGGAGTGTGTTTAACACAGAATGTTACTCACTGGGATTAAACACTGGAGTGTGTTTAACACAGAATGTTACTCACTGGGATTAAACACTGGAGTGTGTTTAACCCTTAGAACCCGATTGACGCAAAATGCGTCAAAAAACACACCCTTTCTTCTCTGTTACATTGCTCCGCGACTGTTCATCACAACGAGATAAAACCTTTATTTTATGACAGAGAAGAAGTGGGGCTTTCCAAAGACACTACGCACTTGTCTGTACGATCAAGTATGAAAATTAAAAAAAATCATGAAATTAAATCAAATTGCATTATATTTACAGTCTATACTTCTCTGAGTTCACCTGGGCACTCATTACTCTCGTTTGAATTACTCGCGAACCCGTGATCGCATAGATATAGCAAGCATATCAGATGAAAGAGGAGAAACAGGGCTATCCATTGGTACCATGGATATCGATCTTTCTGGCTTATAAAAACAGACGAAGTGACTGCAAAATATTAACGTCATGTACACAAACCAACGCTGTACACAAACCAACGCTGCACACCCATTACTCTCGGAGTAATTACTCGCGGACCCGTGATCGGATATATATGCCATGTTCATATGTTAGATGAAAGAGGAGACACAGAGCTATCATTTGATACCAAATACATCATTCTGGGTTATAAAACAGACGAAGTGACAGCAAAATAATAACTTCATATAGCTGGACTTACCTCACGTTTTTGTCTGTTTTGTGGCAAAGCATGTTTATAATCCAACGCTATCGTGTGTTTCTCTATGGCAAAACATGTTCATAATCCGGTTTTGAGATCCTAGCAAATTCCTGCATGGCATCCAATTCAAGGCTTACATTGCACCCCAATTTGTTCAACAAAGAAACACCTTTTTTGCCTTTACTTTGTTCATGGTAATGCAGTAAAAAGTTGAGAATCATCATGAGTGCATACACCATAGTCACACATGCTAACAGGCAAACTTGGGTCAAGTCAGGTCAGATCAGTTCGTGTCACAGATATGGAGCGCAGAATGTTCATTTTTCATCACTAAATAAAAAATGCCATTTATTTCTGTAAATCACACACCACATATTTCTGTAAATTGCTCAGCCCCAGAGTATCCCTCCAACATGGCAATTATATTGCCCGTTTCAGGACAGTCTGCCCTACACACACATGAAATGCATGTAGAGCTATGAGCTTGCTGTGGTGAGATACAGGTCAAAATATAAGAATTTTTATAATATGATTTTTATATTTTAATTATTTAAAAATAAAAATAAAATCAATGCTAGTACTAATACATGAAATGATGGCAGATCTGGATAGCCTAGACTGCTTAAAAAAAACAATATATATAATATGTGTGTGTGGCACTTACAATGACCAGAATAAATCCTTATGAATAAAGGTAGTGAAAATGCCCTAAAAACAGCTTAGGGTTCTAAGGGTTAACACAGAATGTTACTCACTGGGATTAAACACTGGAGTGTGTTTAACACAGAATTTGAGAAGCACTTTGCTTTTCACCAACTTAACTTTTGCTCTTGCAAATCTCTGCATGTCACTTCTGGGTAATTAAATCTGTTTCAAATATTTGGCATTTTTTAAGAAGACTGCTTGACTTGTGGGTTTCTCCTGTGTGTGTGTGTGTGTGAGTGTGTGAGTGTGAGCTTGACTTGTGGGTTTCCCGTGTGCATTAATGTGTGTGTGTGTGTGTAGGTCTCCTCCGGGGAGTGGCCTGCACATCCGCTATGACCCGTCGTCTGGCTCGGTGGGTGCGGGTCCGGCTGACTCAGTGCTGCCCCCAGTGGCCACCAGCCTGCAGCAGCTGCTGGAGCGGCAGTGGAGCGAAGGACAGCAGTTCCTACTACAACATGGAGCTCAGGGAGATGGTGAGACACACACACACACACACACACACACACACACACACACTACAACATGGAGCTCAGGGAGAACACACACACACACACACACACACACACACACACACACTACAACATGGAGCTCAGGGAGATGGTGAGAACACACACACACACACACACACACACACACACACACACACACTACAACATGGAGCTCAGGGAGATGGTGAGAACACACACACACACACACACACACACTACAACATGGAGCTCAGGGAGATGGTGAGAACACACACACACACACACACACACACACACACACACACTACATCATGGAACTCAGGGAGACGGTGAGAACACACACACACACACACACACACACACATTACCGCATGGAGCTCAGGGAGATGGTGAGAACACACACACACACACACACACACACACACACACACACACACACATGCTTATATATCCTGTGACTCGGACACACACACACACACACTAGATACACCTATCCCAAAGGGATATATTTACACACAGCTATGTTCTTGGAGACACCCAGAGAAACACAGACATGCAGACATACACACACACACACACACACACACACACACACACACACACACACACACACACACACACACACACACACACTTAGACACTGAAGAAAAATGTATACTTGTAGACAGACGCTACCATAGACACATACAATTACACACACTCAAATATGACACCAGACACTCCAGACATGGGCTTACTCTCACTGTTCTACACGAGACACAGATACACACTGGCACGGAACCAAATCTGAGCCTGCGTAAACACACACACACACACACACACACACACGAGCACTCTTGTACAAGCTCACACTCAAACATGTATTGCTTACAGACACACACACACACGAGCACTCTTGTACAAGCTCACACTCAAACATGTATTGCTTACAGACACACACACACACGAGCACTCTTGTACAAGCTCATACTCAAACATGTATTGCTTACAGACATGCAGACACACACACACAAGCACTCTTGTACAAGCTCACAATCAAACATGTATTGCTTACAGACATGCAGACACACACACACACACACACACACACACACACACACACACAAGCACTCTTGTACAAGCTCACACTCAAACATGTATTGCTTACAGACATACACACATGTGTGTGTGTGTGTGCCTGTGTGTGTGCGCGTGTGTGTGCGTGTGTGTGTGTGTGTGTGCGTGTGTGTGTGCGTGTGTGTGTGTGGGTGTGTGTGTGGGTGTGTGCGCGTGTGTGTGTGTGTGCGCGTGTGTCTGTGTGCGCGTGTGTGTGCACATGTGTTTGTGTGTGTGCGTGTGTGTGTGTGGGTGTGTGCGCGTGTGTGTGTGTGTGCGCGTGTGTCTGTGTGCGTGTGTGTGTGCACATGTGTTTGTGTACGTGTGTGTGGCACCTGGCCAGGGGTGGGGTCCCTGCCAAACGCCTTCTCTGGCCTGAGCTGGGCCGTGCCGTCCTGTTCGGCTGCTCCTGGTCAGATAACCCCTGGTCATTTGGCCACTCTGGTGATATTCAGGCAGGAACTGTGGGACTAACAAGCAGAACATGGGCCTGAAATGCTCCATAGTGATGAAGGCGTAGTTAGAACATGGGCCTGAAATGCTCCAAAGTGATGAAGATGTGGGTGTAGTTAGAACATGGGCCTGAAATGCTCCATAGTGATGAAGGCGTAGTTAGAACATGGGCCTGAAATGCTCCAAAGTGATGAAGATGTGGGTGTAGTTAGAACATGGGCCTGAAATGCTCCATAGTGATGAAGGCGTAGTTAGAACATGGGCCTGAAATGCTCCATAGTGATGAAGATGTGGGTGTAGTTAGAACATGGGCCTGAAATGCTCCAAAGTGATGAAGATGTGGGTGTAGTTAGAACATGGGCCTGAAATGCTCCAGTGATGAAGACGTGGGTGTAGTTAGAACATGGGCCTGAAATGCTCCATAGTGATGAAGGCGTAGTTAGAACATGGGCCTGAAATGCTCCATAGTGATGAAGACGTGGGTGTAGTTAGAACATGGGCCTGAAATGCTCCATAGTGATGAAGGCGTAGTTAGAACATGGGCCTGAAATGCTCCAAAGTGATGAAGACGTGTAGCGCGTAGGCGTAGTCAGTTACTTCAGCTCAACAGCAGATTAAGGAGGGGGTGGAGTTCCGGCATAATTATTTCTTATTGAGTATTTAATATGAAACCATTCGAAGTAAACATCAGGTAGCGGTCTTTGAAGGGCCGTCACTTAATGTGGGTTAATTGTCTTACTTCTATTATTGTGCTGTAATTAAAA
>NW_027468568.1:0-2500 GCF_046254945.1 Alosa pseudoharengus | reverse complement strand
TTTTTAATAATTAATAATTTCAATCTTTTTAAAACACATTGTGTTGGATTACAATTAAAATGTTAAAATAATTAAAAAATATCAGGAAAGTGTCACTATTATCTAAAATTCAATATAAAAATAGCAACATTTTACAGAATTCCAACCTCACATCTGCTTTTCATATTTATTTTTCTAGACGAACACAATACAATTATTTAGCATGGTTGTGTTTTCACAAAGGCAGGTTGAGGCATGAGAGCTAATTATAAAGACAGTCCACCTTGACAGATATGAACTGTAATTATACGCGACAAGACGAATGTGACAGGATATAGGCCGAAACACTATCGCACATAATAATCAGGTAAAAATAGATATGCCATTGCTTCATTATTTGAGACATTGTAATAATTAATAAAATTCCCAGGAAGAGGAAATAATTATATATTAAATGATTCTTTTTTTTCCCCTGGCGGTGTCAAAAACGGCAAAGTAAATGGCATAGAATTTCTTGATATGAGAAGAGCCATTTATTAAAACCCTGGTCCATCAGAGGCGCGCGTGGGGATGGGCTGCTCCTGAGGAGCTTGTTAATTATGGAGATGGGATTCGGCTGTCACCATTTTATCATGGGGGGGGGTGAGGGGGGCGGGACTCCACTTCGGGAGCAGGGGATGTGTGTGTGTGTGTGTTTTTTTTTTTTTTTTCCCCGGTGTGTTCTGCAGGCATAGAGTTTCTCAAGGCTGCTGGGTGCATCTGAAAAAAAAAGGAGGCGTGATTATTGAATGTTCGGGCGTTCAGGGTGAGGCGTGGCTCTCGGGAGAGTGTGGCTAAAGCAGCAGTCCAGCGTGGCCGCACTGAGGAGCGTTTTAGGCCACCTGAACACACAGAGCAACGGCAACACATGAGGCAGCTCCTCAGAGGCAGATTGTGCAGCTTGCTGCTTTGGTGTTTTTAAGAGGAAAAGTAAAAAAGAAAAACTCAGTAAATGATAATATGAGTGAGAGTGTGACTGCAGCCAACCGCGCTCTGTCTGTGATGTCCTCATGAATAGTGGAGTGGACACTCACTCAGACACAGATGGGCGGCACTGTGGAAAAGCTTGTCCAATCACAACAGCTAGTTACTATGCAAAATTACTGACCAGATATACTGTGAGAATTTGATTTTGCTTTCAGACTCCTTTTTTATCAAGTAGCCTTGCTCCCTTGGCTGGTGAAACATATTGTTGCACACTACAAATTTAAAGAATGAAAAATGTATTTTTAAAAGAAAAGGTATGAACATGTGAAATGAAACGTGCACACACATGTTGCTCTCTCTCACACACACACACACACACACACAAATGAATTCCATAGCTTTATAAGTCACAGCAGTTGCCTTCATTCACAAGGCCATAGCCATACACACGAAAACAACCATGGACTCTCAGCCCAGAAAAAAGAAAAGAGCCCTGAATGCCTTTAACTTTGAATTCAGATCGGTCACCTTGGATCCTCCAACTTCATCTTTGCAAGTGCATGCCTGGGTCCTTGCTCTTTGTCACAGTGCTGTTTGTCCTAATGGGAGTTAGAGAAATATATGTGCGAGTGACAGTGTGCGCACACACACACACACACACACACACACACACACACACACACACACACACACACACACACACACACACACACACACACACACACACACACACACACACACACACACACACACACACACACACACACACACACACACACACACACACACACACACACACTCAGAATGGCATTGGTTCATGGTGCTTTTACTTTACCTTTTTTAAACGTCATGTACTGCCGTACAGACAAGCGAAGACTGTGGCAAGTGTCTTGTTAGTGAGAGGAGCAAGCCAGTCTCTGGTAGCCAGGTGTGCCTTTTGTCAACATAATCTACGAGCCCTCGAGACCCCCGCCCCCTCCCTCTCTCCGGGGGGGGGGGGGGGGGGGTACGGGGTCCTCGCAAAACACACACCCTGTGTTGTGTGAACCCTGTGATGAACAGAAAGATTAAAAGTGTGGCACAAACTCAAACCCAACGCCAGCGCTCGGAAGCACACAATGTCACCCAACACAACAGCAGCTCTAACTCACTGTAAGAGGGAAAAAAACAGGAGATAAAAGTGCACCAGCTAAAGCAGGACCAACAGCTGTGCCAATAGACATTCTGAGACTGAAGTCAACTCCATCAATCATCACAAGGTAAAAAAAAGTAAACAGCTTTGGTGGTTAACATGTGTTATGTCCAGCGTTCTCTTCCCTCTCAGAGAGAGAGGGCAGGAGAGAGAGAGAGAGAGAGAGAGAGAGAGAGAGAGAGAGAGAGAGAGAGAGAGAGGGAGAGAGAGGGCAGGAGAGAGAGAGAGAGAGAGAGAGAGAGAGGGAGAGGGCAGGAGAGAGGGGGCAGGAGAGAGAGAGAGAGAGAGAGAGAGGGAGAGAGAGAGAGGGAGAGGGCAGGAGAGAGAGAGAGAGAGAGAGAGAGGGAGAGGGCAGGAGAGAGA
>NW_027468567.1:117500-122500 GCF_046254945.1 Alosa pseudoharengus | reverse complement strand
AGTTTGATTTCTCCTGTAATAAGGTGTCCACCATCCCCACCTGTTTCCGCAAGATGCTCAAACTGCAGATTATGCAGCTGGACCACAACCCACTACAGAGTCCACCAGCTCAGGTACACACACGCACACACACACAGACACACACACACACACACAACCCACTACAGAGTCCACCAGCTCAGGTACACACACACACACACAACCCACTACAGAGTCCACCAGCTCAGGTACACACACACACACGCACGCACGCACGCACGCACACACTACAGAGTCCACCAGCTCACACACAGAGTACACACACACACACACACACACACGCACACACGCACACACAAGCACGCACACACAACCCACTACAGAGTCCACCAGCTCAGGTACTACACACACACACACACACAACCCACTACAGAGTCCACTAGCTCAGGTACTACACACACACACACACACACACACACACACACACCGTATTTTCCAGACTATAAGTCACACTTTTTTTTATAGTTTGGTGACTTATAGTCAGGTGTGACTTATATCAAAATAAATCTAATTTAACATGTTGTTAAATGTTAATTCCTGCTGACTGACATGAACCAAGGTAACATTACCGTCTACAGCCACGAGAGGGCGCTCTAGGCTTGTGACTCGCTGGCTTGTTATGTTCATTTAGCCTATTCAGCTTCCCAGGCATTTCCCATGTTCAACACAGCCAACCGCTAGCATAACTGTCATTTTAATTTCCTTGTCACCAAGCTAACCAACATCAAGCTAAATAGTGTAGCTGAATAGCTGTGTTGTTACCATACCTACCGGACACCTATTCAGCCTGTTGTTCTGTGTGTTATTGTGTAGTTGAACTTGCCTTTCCAGATTAAATGTCTGTTCTTGGTCTTGGATTTCGTGAAATAAATTTCTAAACTAGATGTACCGCATAGCGGTACAAAATATGACCGCCGCTCAGTCCTGTACATCCGTTCCGCGTAAAGAAATCACACTTCAATTTGTCTCCATATTTTACTCCATCCCCCACTCTTGAAACTTTTGTGTATGCTTGTTTGGCATGCCTAAGTGTGTGTGTGCAGCTGCACAGAAAGTAGCCTACTGGTGCTGAAAAGGTGAATAGATTGTAGAATAGCCAAAGAAGATGTAGCATTGTTATAAAACCTTTAAAATCTCTAAACAGTCACAAGTAGGGCAGTTCATCACAGTTCATCCATGGCAACTGGATTGATGAAAGGTCACTTACACCTGTAGGCTACATTGTATTTGGGAAAAGCAAAAGGTATCAGCATAATGTTATTTATTTATTTATTTATAAACAAAAACATCTGTCAGTTCCATGCCGTTTTCAACAGCTATCAAAAACAAAGGTCATTTTTGGATGGATGGATTTTTTGTGAATAAAATCTTATGTAGAAGAAGAAACAGTCATCTTTAGTTAATGTGATACTTTATTGTTAATGCACAAATTAAGTAACAGTAGTCTGAAACTAAATGCTGTTTTACATCTAACCAGTGGTGCAAATAACTGACATGTCCAAATGGGCCTTGATGAAATGCGTCGCTAGACTGTTCATACACATTTTAACGGGCCAAAGTTGAAGAGCTGTTGTCCGTTATTGTTCGTGCAAATATAGGCTGATTCATGTTCCCTTGCATTGTGTAACTGAGGTCCATGGCTAGTCTGGCTTTCACCAGACCAAGCTCAATCTTTTAATCCACGCTCTGGCTATTCTAAATGCAAAAATGCATCAGGGAGTTATGACAAAACTGTAACTAACAAACTAGATCCTAATAGAGAGCTGTTAGCTTCCCTAAGCTACAGGTAGGCTTATAAGGTAGGCCTATTTACAACATAAATTGTCAATAGGCTATGCTGGCGACACAAATAAAATCTCCCAATGGCTTACGCCAATTACAGTATCAAGCGGACTTAAACTGCCATATCGTGGCGAAAAGTTGTAATAAAATTCACGCAGCTCCATGAGTCAAGGAAAGCGCAAATGAAGTAGCCACTTCTAAATGGGACCCACTACACAGTAGCTTAAGGTATGTTGCTAAAGCAGCCATAATGAAATGAAGGTGTCATTGTTTGGATACTTCACACACACACACGTGCTTTTTAATTTCACAGACTACAACTACCAAGCTGGAATCAAAGCACATCGATTCCCCTCTCACACCCTGCACGCACTTAAAACAAAATAAACAGGCGTCTCAGTCTCACGCATGTATAGGCAAAACTGTTTCAGACCGGTGTAACGTTGGTAAATCTTCCATTGCACAGAATGATTTTTGTAGCACGTGCAACAAATGACAGTCGAAAGATACAATTACAGTGCTGCTGTCAATTTGCTTGGTATAACCGCATTTATAGTTTTCTACAAATGCAATCAAATTGGCCTCCATCACTCAACCAACGCTAACGGTAACATTACCTAGCTCCTTATTGATATTATAAGATTAACGTACCTGCAGTTAAAACCAAGCATGTCCGATAAACATCCTCAGATTTATTTCGGCTTCAAGAAGAAATGGGAATTACATTTCATGTGAACATCGTCCTATCCTTATTAGATGTTCTCTGCGGTAAACTACAGTCCTTGTAAGAAGCGTCCATTGTTTTTCCAACCCACTTTCAACTTCCAACAAAATTACGTCTCACTGCAACGATGCGCCATCTAGTGGACAAACGACTACTTATCGCCAATACTGGAAATGCAGCCATGATGATGATGATGAATATTTATTTTGGCTTTCTTTTAATCCTACTGAATTTGTAATTACGTATCGGCCGTTCTAATATCGATAGTATGTGGGTGCCTGTGTGTGTGTGCATGTGTATGTGTGCACCGCCATCTACAGGCCAATGAGTGTACAGTCACTAAATGCACACATAACCTATTTTTTTTTAGACCCCCCCCATGGATGAAATTCTACGAAACTTGGCATACCCCCAGAGAATGCCAGGTCAATCATACACATAAAATTTGGTGCAATTCTGAACATCTTAACTGAAGATAGGGGCGATTAAAGCAGAATAATATTGCATTTTCATTTTTTACCGGGAGGGTGCAAATCACAAATGAGTGATTATGGGCCAGGTTGATGTGGGCCCTTGAGACCAACATACCATAAAAGATTCTTCATCCTCAGTGCCACGGTTTAGGTAGTTATTTAGGAAAAACTGTTTTTTTTGTGGTTCGGGGGGCCCAGCACGGGGGGGGGGGGGGGGGGGGAGAGGGGGAGTGGCCCCTGGGGACGAAACAAAATTTTTCCGTAAAAGTCTAGTGGGGCTACATACCCACCAAATTTCATGTGCCCCAGTGGTTTGGTGTCCCGGGTATCGTTGACCAAAAATTCAGGAAGTAGATGACGGGAGGAAAAAAAAAAAAACTTTGACAATCCCTATATGACCGCGGTCATAATAAATGCGACTTATAGTCCAGTGCGACTTATATGTTTATTTCTCTTTATGACGCATTTTTTGACTGATGCTACTTATACTCTGGAGCGACTTATAGTCCAGAATATACAGTACACGCACACACTCACACACATACACACACACACACAGGGTGTAACGGTACACAGAACTCACGGTTCGGTTCATACCTCGGTTCGGACATCACGGTTCAGTACGAGTTCGGTACAATGGAGGGAAACGCAAAACAAAAATGCAGAAAGCATTTTTGAAAGAAATTTTTTTTATTGTGCATGTCTCAGGCTGTACCACCTAGTGTCATACAGTCTCTTCCCTGAGCTATCTGCAACAGCCTGAAGTGTGTAAGATGTAAACAGTACAATAAGTACCTAGACTCCATCTGTAACTTATATATATATAAAACTATATAGCATCTCTTATTTCTGAAAGTGCAAATTACATAGAATAATGATTTTTGAAAATCCACTTAAGCAAAACCTTCCACATCCGTGTTTAGTTGTATATGGAAGGGTCTACAATTTGCCTCAATATTTTTCAGTGTGTGTACAGTAATAATCTACTAACTGAAAATATCACACTATTTTGCCTTCTTTTAATAAAACGAAATTGCTCCTTTCATTTCATAAACAGACTACAACTAGAAGTCATGTGACTTTACCCTTTGACGTTAACTCACCGTAGCATGGTTTGTTTATTAGCCTGGTTAGCGTTGACACTTTCTTTTGCTGTCTATGCACTTAACACTGCCAGTTCCTCATATCATGTGAGAAGTTACAAGTTACCCTAACATAAAGGTAATTACCACGCGATTTACATAGCTTTGTGTCATTACGAAATCATTTAATTTAAGCCATAGGTTTTGGCCCTATTTGTATGTGTATCCAAAGGCTGGTGAAACGCAGGGGATGTTTTTTTTTTCTCGTTTCAGTGATTGGTAGCCTACATCATCTGGGTGATGGCGTCGAATATGTATAGCATGTTCGATATATTTCCACTCACATACCCAACAACTGCTGAACAACGCCAACACACAGTTTCGTCTTATCCACCACTCTCTCACCTGTACTACTGTAGCTGAAGTTCTCGAACTTGTGATCTTAAAGAGACCAGCGGGTCCTCTAACTCTTGTGGGTCGCCAACACTCGCTTAGTGCTGCTATCTCTGACTGACTGACTCGACCGACGACCTGACAAAAAAATAACATAGGGGCCAATGAAAGCTTAGGCGAGGCTACAGATTAGCATTAGGTGTCGCTAAAGAACTCTTGTAACAGTAATTCCGCATTAGGGGTTACACTTGGGTCTTGAACCCGGGTCTCCGGTGTGGTAGCCCTGGAACAATCCCCTGAACTACCAGGAACTGAGTGTGACTCTAATGCAAAGCAGCAGAAAGTATAGTTAAGAGTTTATTCCACAAAAACAGGTAAAGTCCCAAAAAGCACAGAAGATCGTGTACAAAATTCCAAAACAAAAATTACAGTTCTTAATTCCTCCAACGAGGCAGAGAATTCAGGCAGAATAATCCAAGGGGTAATCCGAAGTCAGGGTCGAAAAGA
>NW_027468567.1:100000-107500 GCF_046254945.1 Alosa pseudoharengus | reverse complement strand
GTCGTGTATCGCTGGAAAGAAATAGCGAGCAGCCTATAATAAACTAATAAATGCTCGGCGGGCCGGATTAAAGTGCGTGGCGGGCCGCAGTTTGGACACCCCTGGTTTAGTCATTCGTTGATATGTAAACCACTGACGTGTAGGCTACATTTTCATTATTGTTCCCTCGTTTTGCGTAGGCCGTGTCTTGAAACGCATATGCATTGTAGGTTGCACATGTAGCTTATAAAATACATTAATAAATTCACGGATCCCGTCGTTAGCTCAACTCTTATTATAGGCTGTATCGGAGGAAGCAAACAAGGATAACGTTGATAGTTAACGTGATAAAAAGGCATGTGTGGTTTACGTCATGTGATGTGTTTCACGGTATGAGTTGAGAGCCCTGCTTTGCTTATGTTTTTGGTTAACTTCACTTGCCTGAAATCCGAAATATTTTTGAACAACGGATGATCCGTTTCGGGGGACAAGCTCTTGGCCTTCTGCTGCGCCACACATACCACACATTTGATTTTTGATCGTCGTTTTTTTGTATAATCTAACTAGCCTACTAATAGTTAACATAATGCTATTAGTCCACAGTGCATACAAACTGAGCAGTGCATCAGGCTGAGCAGTGCAGGGAACAGCGGTCATTGGTAGGCTGCCTGCAGGCACATGGTCAGACAAGTTTAAGGAGCGCTTGATTTGTTTTGTAGCGGAGCGTTCTATGGGTTGCCAGGTTGGTTCTATGGATAGAGCATGCATTTTTAATATCGCTCGATCACGTAAATTTGATCGTGGGAAGCCAAAATCGTGATCGTGATTAAAATTCGATTAATTGTGCAGCCCTACTAGGGCTGGGACAACGCGTCGACGTAATCGATGACGTCGACGCAAAAAATACGTCGACGCAAAATATGAGTGTCGATTCATTAAGCATAATGTGTGCCGCTAAATATTTTGAATTTTACACCTTCAGTGTTTCCCATACATTGACTAATCTGTGGCTGGGGGACACGAAGTCATTGAGCTGTGCTTTTCACGCACGCAGCCTTTCCTTGCCCCAGCCACTCTCTCTTGTAACGAGCCCGCTGCCCCTCCTCTGCATGTGCATTTAATATTCACGATTGTTGAAGGCTTGTTGTTGCCACATAGAAGCATTGCATCGAAGACGTCTGGCTAAATTGTTATTAAATCCGCTTAGCATCGTGACCATGCTGCGCAAATTTGTTCAAAACTGCTGCATTAAAGTTAACTCTGCTAAGGTCTTATCACAACATAGTAGCCTACATTGAGGAGACCAAACTAAGTTAAGTTATGCAATCAAGCAGTATCTCAAAGCTAACGTTAGGATACTGTTCGGATGTCAAGTTTAGCATGCTTACTTACATCTGCTTGTCAATTTCACTCATGTAGGGCTCATTTTATTGACTCTGAATGTTTGCAAAATCCCAATGTAAATGGAAAAGTGTTTTCCAAGACTCAAAAGTGCTTGTCCCAAGGAGAAGTAGGCTACGAACCGTTATTTGAACTAACTATGTTATGAATTGCATCCACACATCAGCAGCGTTTTAACGGTGTTAAAGGAACACGCCACCCAAAATCAGTAGTGATATATGTTCTTACCGTAACTTTCACGAGTTGAGTCGTACCTCTCCCGCGTCGGTAGGTGCACTCAAACGCTCTGTCGCGCGGCGCGAATGTGTTAGCATGTTGCTATGCTAGCGGGCTCTGCCGTGGCCGTAGAGAGAGGCACATAGCAGTATTCAAACACCTCCACGTTTTACCTACTTAAATACAGTTGCACGAGTAGTTGATAAAAAATGTTAGGGCACACAACATGAAACGTGACGATTTTCCAAGCGAATAAACATGAGAACTACAATGTGTGGCGCAATAGCACTTGGGAGTACTTCGACCTAGCGTGGTAATATTATTAACACCTAATTGTAGATCCTATCCACCACAGAGTTTAGAATCCATGCTGGATCGACCCTCAGCCTCTCCCTCCCCTCTGAGCGAGAGAGAGGCACACACACTAGAGATGCGCTGATGGGCTATTATTTCAACCATAACTGCATAGCAAAACGTATCATCCATCAGCACCAAAGTTTGTTGACCAATTTTCAAAACTGCACCCGCCCACCATCCGCTGGTTGTTTTAATGTAGCCTAGGCTATATGGGTGATGCAGCGCTGCTGACGTGAGGCTAGAAAGCCCTTGCCTGTTCTAGAAAGACTGATCTAATGCAGCAAATATATTAAAAGGCAAAAGTCGTACATTGGCTAGGCCTATCCCCAGAATATCAGCAGCAAACTCAGTCTCTGTCGCGCAAAACAGTCTCCAAATAAAACGCACATCGGCCTGTTGCCTATTCTGCCAGCTTGTGACAATATATCGTCCAAAATGCTTGATTGCATTGCATTCTCCACATCTTTAGTTACATTTTCATGTACCACATCAGCATTTTTGTTCAGTGAATCTTTTGTAAATTGCTTTACAATTACCGTCGGGCCTATAGGCCTATTGCCTGGCTTGCCTCAGCTTCGGTCACGTCCTTTTACAATTTTATCATTGTAATAAAAAACGCAATTTGCCACATAATTTCAGCATGCTCCTGGCCTACTAATTAATGCCTATTGTACTTTATTTTTTGCAAAAAGAAAGAAATCCTTGATAAAATAACAAGTCATTCACATTATAGGCTACTTTACACAATGTTATGTCAGGTTGACTGACAAGCCTGTTCTGAAGACTCCCATTCATTTTGACTGCACGAGCGCATCTTTTTCAGACAGACATCGCAATTCATTTTATAGCAGGCCATCGGACAAATATGACGCCTCGATATTAAAGAAACTCCGACTCCATTCATTCTGAAAGTCCACCGCACAACAATGCAACGTGCATGTTCACATTTTTAGTAACAACCGCCAAACTTGCTTGCTTGCCTTACACATCTAAGTTTTCCGACTATTTTTCTTACCTTCTTTTTCCGCTGTGGATGTTAGTGAGTTTGTAGAAGTTTTAGCTCTTACGTTCTGAACATCTCGCACTGCCATCGCCCGATGTCATTTCTTAGTCATATCACTCTCTGTCTCTCTTTTAAATGCCTATTCCCTGAATGGTAGGCTACAATTATGTGTTTTATATATAGGCTAATATCTAAACAAAATAACCCAGGCAGTCTCATCTAGGATATAACACAGGTTGAAGTTGGTTCTATTTAGGGAGGTGAACATCTGTAGATGACTCAGAAATGACATCGGAAGACAAGGAGTGAATATGGCAAGAGGCAAGCCGAAGTCTGCTGACAAGGGCCCGACAGTAATTGTAAAGCAATTTACAAAAGATTCACTGAACAAAAATGCTGATGTGGTACATGAAAATGTAGCTAAAAATGTGGAGAATGCAATGCAATCAAGCATTTTGGACGATATATTGTCACAAGCTGGCAGAATAGGCAACAGGCCGATGTGCGTTTTATTTGGAGACTGTTTTGCGCGACAGAGACTGAGTTTGCTGCTGATATTCTGGGGATAGGCCTAGCCAATGTACGACTTTTGCCTTTTAATATATTTGCTGCATTAGATCAGTCTTTCTAGAACAGGCAAGGGCTTTCTAGCCTCACGTCAGCAGCGCTGCATCACCCATATAGCCTACATTAAAACAACCAGCGGATGGTGGGCAGGTGCAGTTTTGAAAATTGGTCAACAAACTTTGGTGCTGATGGATGGCTGATGGATGATACGTTTTGCTATGCAGTTATGGTTGAAATAATAGCCCATCAGCGCATCTCTAGTGTGTGTGCCTCTCTCGCTCAGAGGGGAGGGAGAGGCTGAGGGTCGATCCAGCATGGATTCTAAACTCTGTGGTGGATAGGATCTACAATTAGGTGTTAATAATATTACCACGCTAGGTCGAAGTACTCCCAAGTGCTATTGCGCCACACATTGTAGTTCTCATGTTTATTCGCTTGGAAAATCGTCACGTTTCATGTTGTGTGCCCTAACATTTTTCATCAACTACTCGTGCAACTGTATTTAAGTAGGTAAAACGTGGAGGTGTTTGAATACTGCTATGTGCCTCTCTCTACGGCCACGGCAGAGCCCGCTAGCATAGCAACATGCTAACACATTCGCGCCGCGCGACAAAGCGTTTGAGTGCACCTACCGACGCGGGAGAGGTACGACTCAACTCGTGAAAGTTACGGTAAGAACATATATCACTACTGATTTTGGGTGGCGTGTTCCTTTAATGTTAATTGCAGGGATTCCCTCACGAACGTCGTCTTAAAGTGACAGGCACTCAATTAGACCTATACACTACTGAACTGAACTGAATGCTACCTCTGACTAAGAATGCATTACTTTGCACTTGTATAGTCTTTTATTTTGGAATCTTAAGTTAAGGAATTCATGTTTTTTTCATTCAGATATGTAAATCAACATGTATAAGTTGCTATTAGTCAATTAATGGGGAGATAATCGAATCAAATCTAAATCGAATCGGACTGAAAAAATTAATCGTTAGATTAACCGATGCATCGAAAAAATAATCGCTAGATTAATCGTTTAAAAATTAATCGTTTATCCCAGCCCTAACTCACACACACACACATACACATACACACACACACACACACACACACACACACACACACACATTACTCACTCACTCACACACACACACACACACACACACACACCACACACACACATTACTCACTCACTCACACACACCACACACACACACACTCATGCACACACACACACACACACACACACACACACACACACACACACACACACACATATATATATGTGTATGTTAGTGTGTGTATCATCACATTGTGTGTGTTGCAGCCTGTAATGTTGTAGTGATCACTTCTTCCCAACATTAAAATCATCATGTGCACCTTCTCTCTCTCTCTCTCCCTCTCTCTCCCTCCCTCTCTTTCTCTTTCTCTCTCTCTCTCTCTCCTTTCCTCCCTCCCCCCCCTCTCTCTCCCTCTCTCTCTCTCCCCCCCCTCTCTCTCCCTCTCTCCCTCCCTCCCTCCCTCTCTCTCTCTATCTTGGCAGTGGACAAGAGAGTGAAAATGGGACACTGACACCCAAGGTAAGAACACACACACACACACACAAATCTTTACTCACAAACATTTACATAAGTATTTATCCAGAAGAAGTATTGAAAGAGTAATCATGAGAGTGAATCTTTGGAGTGAATCACAGCGTGAGTCTCTAGACCTGAGGGTGAATCTTTAGAGTGTAAAAATCACAGAGTGAATCTCTAGATTGTAAACATCAGAGTGAATCTCTAGAGTGTAAATATCACAGAGTTAATCTCTAGAGTGTAAATATCAGAGTGAATCTCTAGATTGTAAACATCATAGTTAATCTCTAGAGTGTAAACATCACAGAGTTAATCTCTAGAGTGAAAATATCAGAGTGAATCTCTAGAGTGTAAATATCACAGAGTTACTATTACATTAATACACAGGATTAGATGTTAAAATCCCTTGTGCCAAAATCCAAGGTAAAAACACATTCAGAAGCCCCTGCTCAAGTTTAACTTTAAAAAGCACACTACCCACAAATCCGCCAACAAATGGTCACAAGCACAATACAAATGGCCCATCCAACAGCAGTAGCCTATATAGTATGCGGCATGTCATTGGGGTTATCAAGTGGGCACCCTCATTCACCGATGTTTCGTTAAGTTAGGCCCACGACACCTCATGAAGGCTTAACAGTGAAACCAGCGTCCTGGAGACACTCCCCTCCATGCTGCCACCATATTACCACATTGAAATATCCAATACCCAAAATACTCTTAACCAGCCCAGGCATGGTCAAGGTTGGCTAGGTTGGTCCGTCCCGTTGATGTGGACTGAACCATAACCATAAAAAAAAAAAAAAAAAAAAAAAAAAAAAAAACCTTGGCCAACCAACCATCCAACCATCAACCTAGGCACAGCCCATCACAAACACAAAACAAATTAGCCAGTTAGCTTAGCCCGTTAGCATAGGCCCCATCCCAAACACAAAACAAATTAGCCAGCAGTTAGCAGTTAGCTTATGCCCCATGCTGCCACCATATTACCACAACAAACATCCAAATACCCTTAACCAACCTAGGCATGGTCTAAGTTGGCTAGGTCGGTCTGTCCCGTTGATGCGGACTGAACCATAAACCATAAAAGAACCTTAGCCAAGTACCATCAACCTAGGCACAGTCCATCACAAACACAAAACAAATGAGCCAGTTAGCTTACCTTAGCTTGCGCCCCAGGAAGGGTAACTTCTCCTTACCCACAACCATTCGCTTGCCCGTTCTGCTGCTAAAGACATGTTACTAACCACCTGCCTTAGACTTCGACCACAAATGCCCAATTCAGACAGCAAGCCAATAGCAGATCTGGCCACAAACCCACGTGCACCGATTTCAATAGGCCTTAATCGTGCACTCCAACCTCGCTTAGCTGCCTCCTCTGCTATTTCAGTGTATTTAGCTCTCTTCAGCTCATTGGCCACTTCCACTCTGTCTTCCCAAGGAACAGTGAGTTCAATGAAGTAAACTATCTTCTCTGAATCCGACCATAGAATTACGTCGGGACGTAGCTTAGTACTCACTATATGTGGAGGTACCGCCATCTGCTGGCCAAGATCAACCTTCATTTCCCAGCCCGCCCCATTTTTCAACTGGCCGGTTTTACACCTGGCCTTCGCGGAACAAGGTTTATCCCCCTGACGTACAAAGTTAATTTGCCTTACCCCTTTACTAGCTGCTAATGAATTGACTTCTCTTCTTTTATCCTCTATTTCCGCTGCCACACATTTCAATACCTGGTTATGACGCCACGTATACCGCCCCTGGGTGAGACTTACCTTGCATCCTGATAGGATATGGTGGAGACTGCCCACACACGAGCAAAGTATGCATTTATCATCCTCACCAAACCAGTGTAAACATCAGAGTTAATCTCTAGATTGTAAATATATCAGAGTTAATCTCTAGAGTGAATTCTTGTAGACATGGAGAGTGTAGATTTAGGGCCCGTCCACACGAAGACGCTTTTTAGGTTAAACGCAGAGGTTTTGCTTCGTCTTGGCCGAGCGTCCAAACGAATCCTGTAAACGCACTGCCCGAAACCGCACTTTTCTGAAACCTGGTCCCAGAGTGGAGAAATCTGAAACCGTAGCCCGTTTAAATTCGTTTAGACAGCGAAACCGCACATCCTGCTTGCGTATCGATGATGTCATCGCCACACCTCAGCTGCCCTGGACTTGCACTTATAGTATTGCCTAACAATACTAGTTTTCATACATGACATTACCTACGATTACACTCTGTAGGATAAATATCACAACTGGTGCTGCACAGCGCCGATAGCTTATGACTTGGTGGACTGAACACTGTTTTTTCCCGGTGTTTTTTAATGCATTCTAGCTACTGTTAGTGACGCGAGAGAACTTAAGTTATTAGGAAAGTGCGGTGTAAGTTTAGGCTACATTA
>NW_027468567.1:95000-97500 GCF_046254945.1 Alosa pseudoharengus | reverse complement strand
TCGTTCAGGTAATAACACAAACATATACACACACACACACACACACGCGCACGCGCGCGCAGTGCACACACGCACACATACACACACACGTGACTGAAATCCTCCCCATCCCTCATCATTGCTCTAAGACTGACATCAGCTTCATGTGGTGAATTGTTGGCTTGATGCTTAAGCTGCAGTCCTTCTGCTGTTAGCCGTGAAGCTAACTGATCACAGTCATTCAGTCCTGCTGGTGTTGGTCATGTGTGCTAATATAGCATGAAAAACAGTGTTATTCTAGAATGATTAAGGTGACGTAGGGACTACATAATGAAGTATTCTAGAATGATTAAGGTGACAAAATAAAGTATTCTAGAATGATTAAGGTGATGTCGGGACTACATAATGAAGTATTCTAGAATGATTAAGGTGATGTAGGGACTACATAATGAAGTATTATAGAATGATTATGGTGACGTAGGAACTACATAATGAAGTATTATAGAATGATTAAGGTGACATAATAAGGTATTCTAGAATGATTAAGGTGACATAATGAATTATTCTAGAATGATTATAGTGACGTAGGGACTACATAATGAAGTATTCTAGAATGATTAAGGTGACATAATAAGGTATTCTAGAATGATTAAGGTGACATAATGAATTATTCTAGAATGATTATGGTGACGTAGGGACTACATAATGAAGTATTCTAGAATGATTAAGGTGACATAATAAAGTATTCTAGAATGATTAAGGTGACATAATGAAGTATTCTAGAATGATTAAGGTGACATAATGAAGTATTCTAGAATGATTAAGGTGATGTCGGGACTGCATTTGTATGGACAAGTTAAATAACAGTTTTTGAGAGAGCGTGAACAGTCCTTTCTTGAACTGTCCTTTCTAGCGAGTTTTCATTTATTATCAAGCAGAATGTTTTTATAGCCTGACGTCTTAATTTAAGCAACTTGACTAATTGCACATGCCCACATGGCGCTGATGAAGCGCTAACGATATATCCTACAGCCCATCTGCCGTTAGTTGCTACCCATGAAGCTAACAATATGAGCATTCGGTGTTTCCCACAGAATTGGATTCAATTTGTGGCGGTAGCTGACTTGGACAACGGGGGAACGGGGGGGGGGCATAGTCTTGGTAGTGTATAAGTCTAATTGAGTGCCTGTCACTTTAAACGTTCGTGAGGGAACCCTTGCAAATTGCAATTGCAACACAGTTTAAAGGCTGCTGATGTGTGGATGCAATTCATAACGTTGTCTACATAGTTAAAATAAAGGTTCGTACTTCTCCTTGGGACAAGCACTTTTGAATTTTGGAAAACACTTTTCCACTTACATCGGGATTTTGCAAACATTCAGTGTCAGAGTTAATAAAATGAGCCCTTCAACGAAATTGACAAGCAGCTGTAAGTAGGCTAAGCATGCTAAATTCAACATCCAAACAGTATTCTAACGTTAGCTTTGAGATACTGCTTGATTGCATAACTTAACTTAGTTTAGTCTCTTCAATGTAGCCTACTATGTTGTGATAAGATCTTAGCAGAGTTATCTTCAATGCAGCAGTTTTGAACAAATTTGCGCAGCATGGTCACGATGCTAAGCGGATTTAATAGCAATTTAGCCAGACGTCTTCAATGCAATGCTTCTATGTGGCAACAACAATCCTATAACAATCGTGAATTTTGTTAAATGCACATGCAGAGGAGTGGCAGCGGGCTACGAGAGAGAGCGGGGCGGGGCAAGGAAATGCTGCGTGCATAAAAAGCGCAGCTCAATGGCAATGCAAAGATTTGATCTTATATTTAATTTAAATTAAATTAAACATAGAATATTTATGTGTGGCGGCCGATTTTTATTTTGTGGCGCCCCGCCACAGATTAGTCAATGTATGGGAAACACTGGCATTCATTTTTCCTATGAGGCCATAGCCATGAAGCTTACAGTATGATTGAAGTAAAACCGCTTTTGGCTGATTTAGCTCAATTGCTAACAGTTAAAGCAGAGTAATTCAGTTGCAAATTAAGACTAGAATCATACCCGCCATCAGCTGCTGGCCATGACTTGATGTTGCTTCAGTTAAAAGCTGTTACTGCTCATCCATTAGCCATTAGCCTTATTCACACGGCGGCCATTGTGTAAACCACAACGAGGCTACAGGATACACAAACGATGGGCTCTAAAGAGGAGCGCTTCAGTTGTACCAAGTGTGTGCTCACTGAAAATCCTTCGCTCCTTATTTTTGTGAAGCCACTGCACGTAGGCTGGCGTTTTTAGGAAAAAGGTGGAAGCTAAAATCGCTAAAATCGCTTTTATAACGACCTGAAGCTGAGCAGAGTGGCACCCAGCAGTGCTCTTTAGAGCCGCCCAGGACATCAGGACTCGCCTAGGCTACGCTGTTTATCTTACAGCCGCCCGCGTAGGCTACGCTGTTTATCTTACAGCCGCCCAGGATATCAGGACTCGCGTAGGCTACGCTGTTTATCTTACAGCCGCCCGCG
>NW_027468567.1:67500-82500 GCF_046254945.1 Alosa pseudoharengus | reverse complement strand
GTGTGTGTGTTGCAGCCAAAGCTTAGTATGGCAAAATGCCGGAGAAATGTGGAGAACTTTCTGGATGCCTGTCGGAAGATGGGCGTGCCAGAGGTGAGTGACATCACTTCCTGTGTCCTTGACATCACTTCTCCCACCACTCCATATGCACTGAGCTCAGGAAACAGCATTCGCTTCACTCTTGAGTTCCACTTCACTCTAGAACACTCTGGAGTTCCAGTTCACTCTAGAACACTCTTGAGTTCCACTTTACTCTGGAACACCCTTGAGTTCCACTTCACTCTAGAACACTCTTGAGTTCCACTTCACTCTAGAACACTCTTGAGTTCCACTTTACTTCGGAAAACTCAAGTCTTTAAACTAACACCATGTGATGCAAACAAGCGTTAGCGCTAAAAATCTGTTTAATCACTTTGTTTTCAGTTGGAATGTCCTCATTGCACGCAATGCAAAGTTCTGAAGGAGCTCTTTGGCTAACGCTCCCCTTGCTAAGAGGCTGTTTTATGTCTATAAGCTGCACCTTCCTGATCTGAAGGAAGCGTTTAGTTCTGAAGGAGCTCTTTGGCCAACGCTCCCCTTGCTAAGAGGCTGTTTTAGGCCAATAGAATGTGGTTTTTAAACGTGAGGCTAGTTCTCCTGAGCTCAGCAGGCTAGAGGACTATTCTGTGTGTGCTGGTCCACACATGATACACACACACACACACACACACACACATGTGCTCCACACACACACATGTGCTCCACACACACACACACACATGTGCTCCACACACACACACACACACATGTGCTCCACACACACACACATGTGGTCCACACACACACACACACACACACACATGTGCTCCACACACACACACACACACACACACACATGTGCTCCACACACACACACACACACACACACACACACACATGTGCTCCACACACACACACACACACACATGTGCTCCACACACACACACACACACACACACACATGTGCTCCACACACACACACACACATGTGCTCCACACACACACACACACACACACACGCGCACACACACACACACATGTGCTCCACACACACACACACATGTGCTCCACACACACACACACACACACACACACATACACACACACACACACATGTGCTCCACACACACACACACACACACACACACACACACACATGTGCTCCACACACACTAACACACACACATGTGCTCAACACACACACACACACACACACACACACACACACACACATGCTCCACACACACACACATGTGCTCCACACACACACACACACACACACACACACACACACTCCCATCGTGTTGGACCTGCTCCACAGTGGTCCTCATGGGGTCTTCAAGCCGACTGGTGATGTCATCAATCATCATGGTGACGTCATGGTGTTATGAAGCATACTAGTGACATCATCAGACTAACCTATGAGGTAATCAGGCATGTCTACAATGTGATGAGATCATGCTATAGCATATTGCATAGCAACCTATGAAGTCACCAGTTTGGCTTATGACATCCTCCCCCTCACCCCACTTGTGAGTAATATTGCATCATTCCATTCCCCCTTGGCTACTGCAGCTGATGCTGTTGCTATGGTGACATTTGGACAGAAGCTGGATGGGGGGGGGGGGGTTCAATCAGTACAAATACAGTCAGGAGAGGTGGGGTGGGGGGGGTGTGTGTCTGGTTGAACAGTGTATTAATTAAATGATGTGTGTGTGTGTGTGTGTGTGTGTGAAATCAGTGTATGAAGCGTGTGTGTGTGTGTGTGTGTGTGTGTGTGTGTGTGTGTGTGTGTGTGTGTGTGTGAAATCAGTGTATGAAGCGTGTGTGTGTGTGATACGCATTTGAGTTGTTTTCTGGACACTGCTCTAGAGCATTTTTTTTCTCTCTGAAAATTCCAGCTTTAAGCCTCTTGTTAGCTGATGGCTAATGCTAAAGGTTCTTTTGCTTAACGCTAATGACTGTATTCACTAATTCTAGCTAATATTGATAGTTTAGCTTCTTAACGCTAATGACTATTCACTAATGCTAAGGGTGATTCTAAGCTAATATTGATAGTTTAGCTTCTGCTAAAGGCTGCTTTGCTAATGTTAATGGCTTAGCTTTTCAATGCTAAAGGCTGCTTGTAATGTTCATCGCTTGGCTTAGAGTTGCTTCTCAATGCTTAAGGCTGTGATATCAAGCATCAATGGCTGCTAACTGCTTGGAGTTTGCTCATGAAACTACTTGCTGTAATTGCTAACACTAACCTAGCATTCTGGCCACAAGCTTTCACATGCTGTACTAGCTAACACTAACCTAGCATTCTGGCCACAAGCTTTCACCTACTACTCATGCTATTCTCACATCATACACCATGCGTCTGCCTTCTGAGAGAGAGAGAGAGAGAGAGAAAGGGATAGAGAGATGGGGAGGGACAGAAAAAGAGTGAGAAAGAGACAGTGAGAGATAAAGTCTGATAAAGTTGAGATAGTTGTAGCCTAGTTACTTAATAATCCAGTTTCTCACTCAATTGTTTATCATTAATCCGCCATCTCGCTGGATCCCAAAGTACTGAACACCAACACAAACACAGCAAAAACAGAAAGGATGCAAGCAGCAAATGTAGAGGAGTCAGTTCCAAAGGAAGAACAGAATGCTGAATGAAGCCCAAAGCTTCCCAGCTAGCACAGGTTGGTATTGATTGGCAGTGTCAGAGGTGAAATTTCAACGGTGAAACAACGTCAAACCAACGTCATCCTCTCAAGCAATTGTATATCGAATGTTGTTTTATACTCTTGTTCGGCACCAAAGCCAACGTGTCACTTAGATGTCAACAAAAATACAATTATTACACAAGGTATCTGCAACAGCGTTTCAAAAAACATTAAAGAAATGTCTGAATGAATAGTTGGTCAAAGTGGGATACTTTGTATTGGCTCTTATAACAAGAGGATTTACAACGTCGAAACACTGTCACGCCAACGGCAGTCGAAACACTGTCACGCCAACGGAAGTCCACTGACTGGCTGTATGATCATTGCCTACGCAATATGCACACAATATATGTATACAGTAGGGGTGTGAATCTCTCATGTAAAAGACGATATGATTCGCATCTAGATACATGGGCACGATTCGATACAAGAAAAGATACATGTTTATAAAAAACAATTCAGTACGATTCGATGCGATGCGATTCGATGCAATTCGATGCAGTTCAAGAATGGAAAGCATTCTGAAAGATTTTTTATTATTTGCTCAAGGTGCACATTCATTTTATATTATCAATTATCATGGTCATGGTTGTCAATTAGGCAACAAAATGTGTGAATATGATTATCTAAACTGAGGTTTGTTTCATATACTGTATTGAAATGAAAAAAGAATAGTCTACATTTCAGTCAAGCACAGCAGCCAAATATAACATAAAAATACATTTTTATAGACTTTACAGATTTTATAGAGTTATATCTGATTGTTTTCATGGAGCTGTAGCCTTGTTGAGGTAAGACAATACCGAAATAAAATAAAACAGTGCTTAAGACACTCTTGGCCTTTTCTCATATAGGCCTAGCCTACCCTACAAGAATAAAATAGGCCTACAAATCAATGAACTCTCTGGGCTTATTTTGTTCCAACAGTAGACCTAATGCAGAAACCTAAAATGCCACAAGTCTGAGTGAATATGAACAAAATCATTGGCTAATCATTTATGCATCGTTTTAGCAGCAAGGGCCAAATTATTATTTAACATTAAGGAAATCCCTTCATCAAAGGTAAGGCTACTCTACAGACTATCGTTGCTGTTTAGGAATGCTATAAGTGCTTAATTTCGCGCTGGATTTCGAAAAACAAAAGCCGACCGAGTGCAAGTTGTCACATGGTTAAGTTGCAATAGATGTATGGGTAATGAGGTCATTTGACAACTTTGGGCAATGAATGTAACCAAAAACGAACTGCATTACCCACAATTCCGTGCCACGTGCAGTTTCAAAACCGGAAGTGGGATGAACGCGCTGCTTGGAACGTAAATGAGTCTGAGTGAGCAGAAAAGGTTGTGCACCGATTCATAACAAGTAAATCGATATAACGACCGGTTCATTTCAGTTTTTTTCCGATACGGGGCTTCACGTATCGATGTAGCCGTATCTTACACGTTAAAAACGGATACCGATACGTATCGGTTAATCTTTACACCCCTAGTATACAGATATGTAGCCAACTTATATTCATTTATCAGCATTGCAGTGCTACAGAATGTAGCCTACCCACAAACAGGTCACAGACAATTCCAGCAGCTGACAGGTAGCCTAATGCTATCCCTACACCATAAGAAACATGAAACCTGTAACTCACCTATTAGAAATTCACTCTAATGAGCATTCTGTTCAGCAAAGTTATTCACGATAGAACTGAAATCCAACTTCCTAGCAAAAGGTTAAAACTTCCTCCCGGTGAGAATGGATATTGATGCTCATCGTGAATCAGCTCACATCACCATGTTACAACAGACTTTGCATTCTAGTGAGTTATAACAATGTTGATATGTGTTGTTGGTTTGATGCATGTCTAAGATATAGGTTATAACGTCTCAATGTTTTAATGATGAAGATAAGTGGTAGGATAATCTGCAAGTGGTAGGATAATCTGCAAGTATAGGATAATCAAGATAAACTCCGTCATGCGCCCGATATGTAGGTAGATGTTTTGCGGATCGTTGAATAGTTTTCTATTGAAATGTCAACAACGGGCAAAATAATGTTGGTCCCAAGTCAGTAAACATCGTCATGCCAACGGCTGAATGTAGGCCTGCTAAGTTCGACCAATGCCAAACTTGAAATTGCGAATATTAACAACGTAGCCTAACTCTTTGAATTTTGAACCCTGGTTAGAAACCAACTCAAAAGTAAAGTAAAGAGTAACAAGTTACTTTCCAAAAGGACTAACAATACTAACGATAGTATTTTCCCCTTGGGGATCAATAAAGTATCTATTAGGGGTGTAAAGATTAACCGATACGTATCGGTATCCGTTTTTAACGTGCAAGGTACGGCTACATCGATACGTGAAGCCCCGTATCGGAAAAAAACTGAAATGAACCGGTCGTTATATCGATTTACTTGTTATGAATCGGTGCACAACCTTTTCTGCTCGCTCAGACTCATTTACGTTCCAAGCAGCGCGTTAATCCCACTTCCGGTTTTGAAACTATACGTGGCACGGAATTGTGGGTAATGCAGTTCATTTTTGGTTACATTCATTGCCCAAAGTTGTCAAATGACCTCATTACCCATACATCTATTGCAACTTAACCATGTGACAACTTGCACTCGGTCGGCTTTTGTTTTTCGAAATCCAGCGCGAAATTAAGCACTTATAGCATTCCTAACGATAGTCTGTAGAGTAGCCTTACCTTTGATGAAGGGATTTCCTTAATGTTAAATAATAATTTGGCCCTTGCTGCTAAAACGATGCATAAATTATTAGCCAATGATTTTGTTCATATTCACTCAGACTTGTGGCATTTTAGGTTTCTGCATTAGGTCTACTGTTGGAACAAAATAAGCCCAGAGAGTTCATTGATTTGTAGGCCTATTTTATTCTTGTAGGGTAGGCTAGGCCTATATGAGAAAAGGCCAAGAGTGTCTTAAGCACTGTTTTATTTTATTTCAGTATTGTCTTACCTCAACAAGGCTACAGCTCCATGAAAACAATCAAATATAACTCTATAAAACTCTTTAAAGTCTATAAAAATGTATTTTTATGTTGTATTTGGCTGCTGTGCTTGACTGAAATGTAGACTATTCTTTTTTCATTTCAATACAGTATATGAAACAAACCTCAGTTTAGATAATCATATTCACACATTTTGTTGCCTAATTGACAACCATGACCATGATAATTGATAATATAAAATGAATGTGCACCTTGAGCAAATTATAAAAAATCTTTCAGAATGCTTTCCATTCTTGAACTGCATCGAATTGCATCGAATCGCATCGCATCGAATCGTACTGAATCGTTTTTTATAAACATGTATATTTTCTTGTATCGAATCGTGCCCATGTATCTAGATGCGAATCGTATCGTCTTTTACATGAGAGATTCACACCCCTAGTATCTATCTATCTATCTATCTAAATAGACATTTGCCTACCTTTAAAGAAGTTACTAGTAACTTGTAACTTTTTTTGTACTTTTTTTGAGTAACGACCCGAACACTGGTAGTCAGCTATTCATTAGTTAGTCTCAGCGCTCTGAGTCTTAATTACGCTGATCGTAAACATTAGTTAGTCTCAGCGCTCTGAGTCTTAATTACGCTGATCGTAAACATTAGTTAGTCTCAGCGATCTGAGTCTTAATTACGCTGATCGTAAACATCTACCTGCTGTGCCAATTCATTAGTTAGTCTCAACGCTCTGATACGCTGATCGTAATAGTGGCCACGCCCACTACCGTGGCCACACCCTCTCTGCATCTTGTGCTTTTACTCCACACACAGCATAACGTTTAGCCTTACTCTCTCAGAATGCACAGTGTAACCTTTAGCGTTACTCTCTCAGAATGCACACACACAAATCTCTGCCCTCTGTTTCACCTCTTTAACTCTCTGTTCTTCTCCTTTGGTGGATGGACAATCTCTCTCCTCCCTCTCTCCTCTCCTCCTTCTCTCCTCCCTCCCTCCCTCTCATCCCTCTCCCCCTCCCTCTCTCCTCTCCTCCCTCTCTCCTCCCTCCCTCTCTCCCTCTCCTCTCCCTCTCTCCTCTCCTCCCTCTCTCCTCCCTCCCTCTCTCCCTCCCTCCATCTCTCCCTCCCTTTCTCCCTCCCTCCCCCTCTCCTCCCTCTCTCCATCTCTCCCTCCTCTCCTCTCCTCCCTCCATCTCTCCTCCCTCTCCCTCTCTCTCTCCTCCCTCCCTCCCTCCCTCCCTCTCTCTCTCCTCCCTCTCTCCTCTCCTCCCCCTCTCTCTCCCTCCCTCTCTCCTCTCCTCCCTCCCTCCCTCCCTCCCCCTCTCTCTCCCTCCCTCTCATCTCTCCTCCCTCCCTCCCTCCCTCTCTCAGTCGTCTCTGTGTTCGGCGTACGACGTCCTGCAGTGCCGGCTACGTCCAGTAGGGGCCGCCGTGTGCTCTGTGCTGGAGGGCGTCAGCACGGCCGAGAGAGAGGGGGAGGGAGGGAAGGAGAGGAGGGAGGATGGAGAGAGAGAGAAGGGGAGAGAAGTGGAGAGAGAGAAGGCCTCTCTGGCCCCTCCCCCTACCTGGCGGATCTGGGATCTGATTGGCTCCAGCTTGCTCCACCTACTCTGTCTCCTGCTTCTGTTCCTGGCCTACAGCTGGAGTGAACTCACCTAGTACACACACACACACACACTTGACACACACACACACACACACATCTTATACACACACACACACACCTAGTACACACACACACACACACACACCTGACACACACACACACACCTAGTACACACACACACACACACACACATCTTATACACACACACACACACCTAGTACACACACACATCTAATACGCACACACATACACACACACCTAATACACACACTTACCTAATAAACACACACACAGCTAATATGCACAAACACACACACCTAATACACACACACACACCTAATACACACACACACACCTAGTACACACACACACATACATACATACATACACACACACACCTAATACACACCTAATACACACACCACACACACACCCCTAGTACACACCTAATACACACACACACACACACCTAATGCACACAAACATACACACACACATAATACACACTAGGGCTGTAACTTTTGAGAAAAAACAAATTCGAATGGATATCAAATATCGAGCAATGTATTAGAATATATTTGAATATCTAGTCGTCGCAAAAAAAGAGACACACCGTAAGGGAGATTTAATCACAAAACGTATTAACAACGTATTAACAACGTATTGTCTGACAGTCATAAACAGTAGCCTACTTAGGCCCTAGCCTGTCTGAAAAAAAAAACCTAATCTATATGAAGAGACATATCCTATCACAAAATTATGCTACATGGAAAAAAAACAGAATCGGAACAGCAGGGCACAAACAAACAAACATAAACAGCACAGCACAAACAAACGTGACAACCTAGACAGCAAATAAAACAGTGTGGCTATAACTCGCTTGATTTGGTCATGGGCCTTCGCTAAACAGGGCGGCTATTGAGAGGGCTCTGGCTCCAGTTGTTACTGTGGCTACTGGCTATTGGCTATTATTGGCTTGAATGGGTCATGGGCCTACGCTACACAGTGTGGCTATAACTCGCTTGATTGGGTCATGGGCCGACGCTACAATACGTTTAGAGCGCTTGATTGGGTCATGGGCCGACGCTACAATACATTTAGAGCGCTTGATTGGGTCATGGGCCGACGCTACAATACATTTAGAGCACTTGATTGGGTCATGGGCCGACGCTACAATACGTTTAAAGCGCCCGCTACTGGATGAGATGGCAAACAATAAAATAACAAACAAACGGTCTAATCACAGACTGTAAAATACGCTACACATGGCACTTTAACAAACGATTAGCTTATTTATAGTTCGATTACGGATATTTCACGTCATGTTCGAATGCATATTCGGATATTGAATAAAAAGTAACAGCCCTAATACACACACACATCTAGCACACACACACCTAATACACGCACACGTGCACACACCCAATACACACACACACACACATAATACTGACTAACACACATACATAGTACACACCAGGGCTCCGAACCGGTTCAAGGAACGAAAACGAAAACCGAAAACGAACGAAATTTTACGGAATTTTACAAGGAGCGGAAACGGAAACTAAAACAAAATGGTCTTCAACTGTTCCGGAACAGAAACGTTATTCTGAAATCCACAAAACCGGTTAATAACGTTTTTTTTTCGTTCTCTATATAACAGCCTAATAATTTGATTTCTGCAGTTTGAAAAAAAAAACGAATAAATGGACCTTTGGTCCAAATGTGTATATTTTGTCTTGCTGTTGTAATGTAACCTATCCGTCTGCCACTTCGGATCTTAGGCCAGCTCGTAGCGTAGGCTACTGAAACTGATTTGGAAATTGTTTGTAGCCTATGCGTAATAGCCTATTTTGCCTGTCCACGCCTTGTCGTTTTAAAGTCGGGATTTTAAATGTTTGCGCAGTTATAGCCTATTCTATGTACAGTAGAAGAGTTAAACGGGAAATTTGAGATAGGCCTTGTCAGCAACAGACAGGTTCGTTTATAAACAGGGTTGGAATTATAGCGCAAGCTTTTGAAGATCTCCATATGGATAAAACTTAGGCTACAACCAGGTAAGGAGTTTAGCACGTATCCAGAAATATTTTTGATAAGAAATTATTTATAGGCATAGGTTAGGCCTACAGTAAGTCTGTAGGCTATGGGATGGATAGCCCATCTGAATGTTTTTGGATGCCGCCTGTGATTTATTATTTTTGGGCATAGCTACGGTATAGGCTAAATCAAGGGGAAATAATGAGTACGTCTATTCTAAGGTAAAGTCCACAAAAATAGACTTGATAGGCCCGCCAAACACTGCCGGAACTTTAAGAATGAACGATATTTTGCGTTCCGAACCGGTTCAGGACCGATATGTTGGTGGCGGAACGCATGCAAGAACGAAAACGTTAAACATAGGCCACCTGAACCGTTCGGAACGGAACGTTTGAAAAATCATTTCGTTTTCAAGCCCTGGTACACACACACACACCTAATACATGCAATACACACTCAGACACATACAGACAAATAAATTCTAGCACAAAACAAAACACTCAGAACACTTAACACAAACACACTTAAGACAACATATCTTTTGCTTACACACACACACAACCACACATACAGACGCACGCACACACACACACACATACACACACAACACACATACAGACGCACGCACGCACACACACACACACATTGTGATTGCTTCAGTATTAGTGGTGTTGAGTGGCATCTTATGTATTACTTATTATTTATTAAATTATCCCTTATTTATTGTTAAAATCGTATATTTAATGTATTTATTTGTTTACTCTCAAAGGTAAGATTTAACTTTTCAGTCATTAGTCATAATTTATTAATGATTTGGCGCAGAATATGACCAACCTACACACACACACATTCCTAACATTGTCTTCTAGACACACACACTATACACACACATACACACACCTAAGTATAAGTATATATACTCTTTTGATCCCGTGAGGGAAATTTGGTCTCTGCATTTATCCCAAACCGTGAATTAGTGAAACACACTCAGCACACAGTGAACACACAGTGAGGTGAAGCACACACTAATCCCGGCGCAGTGAGCTGCCTGCTACAGCGACGCTCGGGGAGCAGTGAGGGGTTAGGTGCCTTGCTCAAGGGCACTTCAGCCGTGCCTACTGGTCGGGGTTCCGTACTGGTCGAGGTTTGAACCGGCAACCCTCCGGTTACAAGCAGGGCTTTGAACCGGTTCAAGGAACGAAAACGAAAACCGGGAACTTTTTGTATTTTACAGGGAACAGAAACGAAACCGGAAACGTTATTATTTTTTATGTTCTGGAACAGGAACACTTATTTAAAATAATGGTAACCGGTTAATACCGGTTTTATTTCGTTCCTCAAAGTTTTCGTTGCAAGAAAAAGTAATTCTTTTCCTGCGCACGTTACCATGACGGCTGAGGTTCACTTCCTGTGTGACATCACATCAGACATTCGCCGACTGAATGGAGAGAGAGCGGTGGATTACAAAGTCTCCACTCCACATCTTAAATAAGAGGTAAATTACGATCCATTGTTAATTAAAACGCTCATTCCAAACACAATATTAATAGCTATATTTGTCGATGGACTAGCGAACATTAGGCCTACTGGATGGCCTTTCCCCCCCGACAGTTGCAATTTGTTGTTGCCCGAGTGGCATAACCACGGGTCTTAATAATGTCGTTACGTTTGTGTGGAAATTTTCTCTTTTAACAATAAACTACACATTTGAAATAATTGTAGGCCTATTTAATTATTATTATTAATAATAATATAATTATTAGGGCTGTCAATCGATTAAAAAAATTAATCTAATTAATTACATACTCTGTGATTAATTAATCTAAATTAATCGCATATATATTTTTTGCTGTGAAAGTATTTTAAATATTTAAATTCAAATGAATCATTGAATAATTAGCATTTGTGACATTAACTTCAAAAACTCTTTTATTATTATTTTCACTCTTCAAATAATTGCCATAATAATCTATGATATGACCTAATATGCTGAGGAAATAAATTCAAAAGTGCTTTGGTAAGAAGTTTTTTTTTTGACCTAGGGGACACAATGAAAATAAATTAACACTCCCCTCAATGTCAACACTTATTTCTTTGCATTGATGTATAGAGCACATTCCTTGCTGCAGACATTACAAAGGACTTTATTTTCAACAGTTTATTTTTATCAACACCATCAGGCTGTTTTTTAAAAGTAAATCTTCCAATCAATGATCCAGGCAGCACGTTTCCTTCTCACTCCTTCATTTTACAGTCTAATTTTTACTGACTAGAACTCGGGGTCAAAGGTCATACAGAATCGATTAATCTGCACTAATTTTTTTAATCAGTTATTTTTTCTCAAATTAATTAATCGAAATTAATCAGTTATTTTGACAGCCCTAATAATTATTATTATGTAATAATGGTTGTAATATTATTACATTTGGTTTAAGCTGAATGAGAAAGATGTGACATAATTCTATAGCATTAAACAGCTGACAGGAACGAAATTAACGGTTCCGGGAACAGTATTTTTTTGTTCTAACCGGTTCGGGAACGTCAATTTATTGGTGGAACTCATAACCGGAAACGTTATAATTCCGTTTCTGTTCGGAACGAACCGATTGGGGAAAAAAATCAGTTCAAAGCCCTGGTTACAAGTCCGAAGTGCTAACCACGGCTACCCCACTAAGAGAGAGCACTGCGTTGGCTGGGAAACGAACCCGGGTCAACTGCTTGGAAGGCAGCTATGCTGACAACTACACCACCAACGCCACCTAGACACACACACACACACACATCTGTGTGGTTGGCATGTTCTGTATCGGTAAAGACTTGAATTCTTTCATATTTTTATGAACTATTTATATTTATATTAATTCCTCATTCACATCATGCGTATTGAGTGTGCTAGTGCATAAGCTCTTCTGCCCACACACACACACACACACCCTCCAAACGCACTGGCAACATATATATTATATTACACACTGGCTTTCACCAACAAGATCTTCTCCCTCTTACAGACAAAGGAACACACACGCATGCATTAGTGTAAGAGAGTGTGTGTGTGTGTGTGTGAGAGAGAGAGAGATGAGGTGGGTGTGTATTGTCTGAAGAGTGTGTGTGTGTGTGAGAGAGATGAGGCGGGTGTGTATTGTCTGAAGGATGTGTGTGTGTGTGTGTGTGTGTGTGAGAGAGAGAGGTGAGGGTGTGTATTGTCTGAAGGGCTATCTACTGTATCACGTGTAAGAGCTGCCAGCTGCCAAACTCTTAAGCACCAGCAGGGGCACCACTACACTACTGAACTTCCACTCCCCCCCTCTCTCTCTCTATCCTCTCTTCCTCTTCTCTTCCACTCCCCCCCTCTCTCTCTCTATCCTCTCTCTATCCTCTTTTCTTCCTCTTCCACTCCCCCCCTCTCTTCCTCTTCCACTCCCCCCCCTTTCTCTCTATCCTCTTTTCTTCCTTCACTACTGAACTTCCACTCCCCCCCCCCCCTCTCTTCCTCTTCTCTTCCTCTTCCACTCCCCCCCTCTCTCTCTTCCTCTTCTCTTTCTCTTCCCCCTTTCTCTTCCTCCTTCTCTCCTCCACACCTGAGAATGGGGTGAACAAAATCAAACCAGGAAATGAAATATAAAAAAAGCCCCTCCCACCAGTCACCTCACAGCCAATCCCTGCCCAGGTCTTCTCATTCTCTCATCTGATTGGCCACTGGCAGTTCTGCTCATGGCTTCTGTTTTGGTGAATTACCATGGTTACAGCAACCATTTTGTAAGAACGGATGTGCGTGTGTGAGTTTTACGAACGACGACGATGATGATGATGATGATGATGATGCTCATGGTTGATCATGATGAATATAAATAAATGAAGCTTTTTTTGGCTGTTGTTTTTATGGTAGTGTTTGTCTTCTGCACACACACACACACACACACTCACACACACACACACACACTCACACACACACACACACACATACACACACACACACACTCTCACACACACACACACTCACACACACACACACACACACACACACACTCACTCTCTCACACACACACACACTCACTCTCACACACACACACACACACACACACTCACTCTCACACACAAACACACACACACACAGTCGTGACTAAGTATGTTGTGTAGAATCACGCGCACACACACACACACTGCCTGTGAGAAGAGTAGAGTGAACAGACCTCTTCTCTCACACACTGTGTGAGTGTGTGATCTCTCTCTCTCTCACACACACACACATAGTAGAGGTAACAGAATGTTTGATTAGTTGAGAAGAGACTGTGTGTGTGTGTGTGTGTGCACAAAGAGTCATTAAGTGGTATGTCTTGTATAATGGAGTAAATATATCTGAAACTCACTCACTCTCTCTCTCTCTCACACACACACACACACACAGAGCATGTTCCGATCCCCATGACTGTGGATATTGATGTGTGTGTGTGTGTGTGTTCAATAACTGGATATTGTTTAAAGTTTGTATCATCAATATTTGTTTTTTATTCCCCTCCTCTCTGCATCTCTCTCTTGTCTTGTCTCTCTGCATCTTATCTGTCTGCCCCCCCCCTCTATCCTTCTCTCCTCTATCCTTCTCTCCTCTCTATCCTTCTTCCCCCTCTTTCTCCTTCTCCCCCTCTCTCCTTCTCTCTCCCTCTCTCTATCCCCCCTCTATCCTTCCCCCCCCTCTCTCTCCTTCTCTCTCTTCTCCCCCTCTCCTCTCCCCTCTCTCTCTCCCTCTCTCCCCCACTCTATCCCCCCCTCTATCCTTCTCTCCCCCCTCCCCCCCCCCTCTCTCTCTCCTCTCTCTTCTCCCCCTCTCTCTCTCCTTCTCTCTCCCTCTCTCCCCCCTCCCCCCCCCCTCTCTCTCTCCTCTCTCTTCTCCCCCTCTCTCTCTCCTTCTCTCCCCCTCTCTCTCTCCTCTCTCTCCCCCTCTCTCTCCTTCTCTCTCCCTCTCTCTTCTCCCCCTCTCTCTCTCCTCTCTCTCCCCCTCTCTCTCCTTCTCTCCCCCTCTCTCTCTCCTCTCTATCCCCCCCTCTATCCTTCTCTCCCCCCTCCCCCTCTCTCTCTCCTCTCTCTTCTCCCCCTCTCTCTCTCCTTTTCTCTCCCTCTCTCTTCTCCCCCTCTCTCTCAGGTGCAGCTGTGCCTTCCTCACCATGTGCTGGAGGAGAGGGGGGGGTTAAAAGTGTGTGTGACAGTGCAGGCCCTTGTGGACACTGCAGAAACACACACACACACCTGCATATAAGGCAAGGCTTTTACACACCTGCACGCACACACACACACACACACATCTGCATATAGGGCAAGTCTTTTCACACACACACACACACACACACCTGCACACACACAAGTTTGACAAGTCAAATCTCAAACACACATATGCCAGTCCAGTGGACACACACAGACACACACACACACCTGGGTTCACTTTGCCACACACACACACACCTGGGTTGACTGCCACACACATGCGAGCTATTTCTTCATCTCTGATTGGACGGGAGGCATTCTATGAGTCATCACGAGTGGCCATGTGGAGTGGAGGATGAAGAGAAAGAACGATAGAACACACAGAAAACACACTTTTGGATCTTACAACTAAATGAGTTGGAAACACAGAAAACACACTTTTGTATCTTAAAACTAAATGAGTTGCTAATGGA
>NW_027468567.1:55000-60000 GCF_046254945.1 Alosa pseudoharengus | reverse complement strand
TACATGATATTTTATATTGTTTATGTAGAAAATTATACATTTATTTCTGTAATTATACATTTACCCCCCCCCCCAACCCTACAGTGTATGCTTGCAGCAAGCAGAATGAAAAAAAAACATTAAATATACTGCTCAAAAAAATTAAGGGAACACTTCAATCATACACTGGATCAGTACTCTGACACTGTTTGGTTCTGAGCACAAGTAAAACTTTTGAGGCGAGTGTTTTATTTTGCAAGAACTGTCAGACATTCTGTGAATGTAGTTTGAGAATGGAGAAAAGGGTGGAAGGTTTCAAAAAATGTGTGGAAAAACTTTTTTGAGCAGTATATTTAAATATCGCAAATTATATCGTTATCGCAGTACTCAATAATGTTATCGCATATCGCATGTTTTCCTAATATCGTGCAGCCCTAACACACACACTCACTAACACACACTCACAAGCCTACTTCCCAGTCACATATAACTAACACACACAGATGAACACACACCGACAAACACACACACACACACACACACACACACACAACCCTGCCTCCCAGTCGCATATAACAAACACACACACAGATAAACACACACACACACACAACCCTGCCTCCCAGTCACATATAACAAACACACACACAGATAAACACACACACACACACACACACACACACAACCCTGCCTCAAACACACACACACACACACACACAACCCTGCCTCACAGTCACATATAACGAACACACTAGGGCTGGAACAACGCGTCAACGTAATCGATGACGTCGATGCAAAATATGAGCGTCGATTCGTCAAGCATAACGTGTGCTGCTAAATATTTTTAATTTTACACCTTCAGTGTTTTCCATACGTTGACTAATCTGTGGCTGGGCACCACGAAATCAAAACCGGCCACCACACATTGATGTTCTATGTTGTAGGCCTGCTATTTAAATTAAAGATAAGATAAGATAATTTCATTGAGCTGCACTTTTTACTCACACAGCCTTTCCTCGCCCCGCCCGCTCTCTCTCGTAACGAGCCCGCTGCTCCTCCTCTGCATGTGCATTTAACAAAATATTCACGATTGTTGAAGGATTGTTGTTGCCACATAGAAGCACTGCATAGAACACAGTGGGCTAAATTGCTATTAAATCCGCTTAGCATCGTGACCATGCTGCGCAAATTTGTTCAAAACTGCTGCATTAAAGTTAAAGTAAACTCTGCTAAGGTCTTATCACAACATAGCACATTGAGGAGACTAAACTAAGTTAAGTTACAGTATGCAATCAAGCAGTATCTCAAAGCTAACGTTAGAATACTGTTTGGATGTCAAGTTTAGCATGCTTACTTGCAGCTGCTTGTATTCGTTACTCATGCAGGGCTTATTTTATTGACTCTGAATGTTTGCAAAATCTCGATGTAAATGGAAAGGTGTTTTCCAAGACTCAAAAGTGCTTGTCCAAAGGAGAAGTACGAACCGTTATTTGAACTAACTACGTTATGAATTGTATCCACACATCAGCAGCCTTTTAACTGTGTTAATGTTAATTGCAAGGATTCCCACACGAACGTCTTAAAATGACAGGCACTCAATTAGACATACACTACTGAACTTTATTGAATGCTTCCTCTGACTAAGAATGCATTACTTTGCACTTGCATAGTCTTTTATTTTGGAATCTTAAGAGTAATAAACATATATTGTAATGTTAAAGAATTCATGTTTTTTCATTCAGATATGTAAATAAACATGTATAAATTGCTATTAGTGAATTAATGGGGAGATAATCGAATCAAATCGAAATCGAATCGGACTGAAAAAATGAATCGTTAGATTAATCGATGCATCGAAAAAATAATCGCTAGATTAATCGTTTAAAAAATAATCGTTTATCCCAGCCCTAGAACACACACACATATAAACACACACACACACACACACACACACACACACACAACCATGCCTCCCAGTTGCATATAAAGAACACACACACACATATAAACACACACACACACACACACAACCCTGCCTCCCAGTCGCATATAACGAACACACACACAGATAAACACACACAGATAAACACACACACACACACAACCCTACCCCCCAGTCGCATATAACGAACACACACACAGATAAACACACACACAACTGTACCTCCCAGGTGGTCTTGTCGGGGCCCAGGTAGCCAGAGAAAGCCTTCTGCCCCCAGGCACACTGCATGGGGTTACAGATGGGGGCAAACGCTGACACCGCCTGGAGCAGACAGGGAGAGGGGGGGGGGGGGATTACTTTTCTGCAACGTTAACATCCAAAAACTGAAAATCACACAGAAAACAGCAAGACCCAAATATTATGAGAGAGAGGGAGAGAGGTTGCAGCCAGTCAACAGACAGTTTATGTCCATGTTTGTACACACACACACACACACACAATAAACACACACACACACACACACACACACACACACACACACACACACACACACAACAAACACACACACACGCACACACGCACACGCACACGCACACGCGCGTGCTGTGGGGCGTGCCTTGTATCTGCCGGGGTTCTTGAAGGCGCAGATGAGAGCTCCGTGGCCGCCCATGGAGTGACCCGACAGGGACATGCGCTCCGCGTCCACCGGGAAGTTACTGGCCAACAGACGAGGAAGCGGCACACAGAGAGAGAAAGAGTTACACACACACACACACACACGAGGAAGATGCACACAGAGAGACAGAGTTACACACACACACACACGAGGAAGCTGCACACAGAGAGAGACAGAGTTACACACACACACACACACACACGAGGAAGCTGCACACAGAGAGAGACAGAGTTACACACACACACACACACACGAGGAAGCTGCACACAGAGAGAGACAGAGTTACACACACACACACACACACGAGGAAGATGCACACAGAGAGAGACAGAGTTACACACACACACACACACACACGCACGCACACGCACACACACACATGGGCACGCACGCACACACACACACACACACACCTCTTCAGTGACGTAGGAGTACATCACACACACACACACTCACAAGTAGAATTACATCACACACACACACACACACACACACCTCCTCAGTGATGTAGGAGTACATGCGGTAGTTGGTCTTCCATGGCTCCTGAGTTGCGTTGACATAGAAACCAGCTCCAGTTCCGAAATCCCAACTCTCATCTTCTCCCTCAATGTTACAGCCACCTGAAACACACACACACAGGTGAACACACCGCTTTTTAGTTTTTTGTGATTTTGTTGACAGACATAGACACCGCACTGCACACATAGGCACCGCACTGCACACATAGGCACCGCACTGCACACATAGGCTACCGCACTGCACACATAGGCTACCGCACTGCACACATAGGCTACCGCACTGCACACATAGGCTACACTGCACACATAGGCTACCACACTGCACACATAGGCTACCGCACTGCACACATAGGCTACACTGCACACATAGGCTACCGCACTGCACACATAGGCACCGCACTGCACACATAGGCACCGCACTGCACACATAGGCTACACTGCACACATAGGCACCGCACTGCACACATAGGCTACACTGCACACATAGGCTACCGCACTGCACACATAGGAAACACTGCACACATAGGCTACCGCACTGCACACATAGGCACCGCACTGCACACATAGGCACCGCACTGCACACATAGGCACCGCACTGCACACATAGGCTACCGCACTGCACACATAGGCACCGCACTGCACACATAGGCTACACTGCACACATAGGCACCGCACTGCACACATAGGCACCGCACTGCACACTGCACACATAGGCACCGCACTGCACACATAGGCTACCGCACTGCACACATAGGCTACCGCACTGCACACATAGGCTAGTGCACTGCACACATAGGCTACACTGCAGACATAGGCTACCGCACTGCACACATAGGCTACACTGCAGACATAGGCTACCGCACTGCACACATAGGCTACCGCACTGCACTGCACACATAGGCTACCGCACTGCACACATAGGCTACCGCACTGCACACATAGGCTACCGCACTGCTCACATAGGCTACTGCACTGCACACATAGGCTACCGCACTGCACACATAGGCTACCGCACTGCACACATAGGCTACACTGCACAGATAGGCTACCGCACTGCACACATAGGCTACACTGCACACATAGGCTACCGCACTGCTCACATAGGCTACTGCACTGCACACATAGGCTACCGCACTGCACACATAGGCTACCGCACTGCACACATAGGCTACCGCACTGCAGTGCAGACATAGGCTACCGCACTGCCCACATAGGCTACACTACACACATAGGCTACCGCACTGCACACATAGGCAACCGCACTGCACACATAGGCTACACTGCACACATAGGCTACTGCACTGCAGACATAGGCTACCGCACTGCACACATAGGCTACCGCACTGCACTGCAGACATAGGCTACCGCACTGCACACATAGGCTACACTACACACATAGGCTACTGCACTGCACACCTAGGCTACCGCACTGCACACATAGGCTACCGCACTACACACATAGGCTACCGCACTGCACACATAGGCTACCGCACTACACACATAGGCTACCGCACTGCAGACATAGGCTACACTGCACACATAGGCTACCACACTGCAGACATAGGCTACCGCACCGCACACCTAGGCTACCGCACTACACACATAGGCTACCACACTGCACACATAGGCTACCGCACTACACACATAGGCTACCGCACTGCACACATAGGCTACCGCACTGCAGACATAGGCTACCGCACTGCAGACATAGGCTACCGCACTGCAGACATAGGCTACACTGCACACATAGGCTACCGCACTGCAGACATAGGCTACCGCACTGCAGACATAGGCTACACTGCACACATAGGCTACCGCACTGCAGACATAGGCTACCGCACTGCACACATAGGCTACCACACTGCAGACATATTCTACCGCACTG
>NW_027468567.1:35000-47500 GCF_046254945.1 Alosa pseudoharengus | reverse complement strand
ATGTAGGTCAAATATAGTAAGGAGAATAGTTAGTAGTACACAATAATATCAATTCAATCAATAGCCTAATAAAAAAGCAATGTAAAAAAGGGAAAGGCAATAATAAAACAATAATGTCAATTCAATCAATAATATAAAAACAATGACATGCTAAGACTACATTAAGGAGAATATCAATAATAAACAATAATGTCAAATTAATTAACAGCCCAATTAAAATAAAACAACATTATATAAACCATAACACATAAGCGCTTAAACAACTAAGTATATGTTGAATAGGAATGTCTTTAGACCCCTCTTAAACGACCCAAAACTACCACAGGAACGGAGAGCACTGGGCAGTTCATTCCACCAACATGGAACCACTGAAGAAAAGAGTCTGGAATTAGACCCAGTTTTCATGACTGGTCGACACAACATACGCTCACCAGAAGACCGCAGTGGGCGGTTGGGGATGTAAGGCTTGATTATTGAATTAAAATAACTAGGAGCAGATCTAGTTAGTGTCCTATAGGCCAAAGTGAGAGATTTAAATTAAATTCTGGCTACTATAGGGAGCCAATGGAGAGTAACTAGGAGAGGAGTTACATGTGTCCTCTTTGGCTGATTGAAGACCAGGCGTGCTCCAGCATTTTGAATCAGCTGTAATGATCTTGTTACACAAGCGGGTAAGCCAGCTAATAGTGAATTACAATAGTCCAGCTTAGAGATGACCATGGTCTGAACAAGAAGTTGTGTGGAATCTTGTGTCAGATAAGGTCTGATCTTTCTAATGTTGTAAAGCATAAACCGGCATGATTTTGCAATAGAAGCTATATGCTCAGAGAAGTTAAGTCGGTCATCAATTACAACGCCCAAGTTTCGTGCCGATCTAGTTGGGGTCAGTGAAGTTGAGTCAAGCTGGATGTATATAGGTTCATATCTACCTATAGAGATAGCACCCCTTTTGCGGTCGCGACCTATTGGTTTTTAATGTACAAAAAGATGCAAACAGCAAAGTAAAGGGAGTATTCGCCTAATTCACACGGCAGCCATTGTTTAAACCAAAACGAGGCTACAGGGTACACTTAGCCTACTATATAATTAATGCCACCTACAGGTGAATGCATAGAACATAACAATCCTATGGTTTGTGTAGGCCTACCCTGTAGCCTCGTTTTAGCCGCCAATGGCCGCCATGTGAATAAGGCGAATTGAGAGTGTTCTTGATTGAGATTGAGTTTTCCTGATGAACAAAAATATATTTTAGTACCATCCCTGACCATTGCTGATTAGCCATTGCTGTTCTATTCTACTGCAGCAATATTGTAGAAAGGCTTTAACACACTCTTATTTAATTACTTCAGGCCAAAAGTGTTTAAAGGGGAGATTTTGTTAATATGCAACACCAAGTAAAATCTATAAAATCAAGTTTGCAAGACTTCCCATTTCCTCATCAAAGTAACGAATCAGAACGGTCAGCCATAGATAAACGTAGCCTACCTCTGTCGTGGTGGCTAGTTGCACCAGGTAGGGAAGATGTCCTGAAGTGTACGAACGTTAACCTTATGACGGTCTTCTGATTGGTGGCGTGCTAAAACGTTTTCCTATTGCATCCATAAACAATTTTCTTGCAGCGAACCGCGCAAAATCAAACCCCTGGCACTTTAATTTCTTTACACACCATGGCTTGTTAGTTCTCCCCCGTTTCCAACAGCTGCCCATCTCCATTTATTTTTTAACTTTTGACACCTGCCTTCCTTTAGCAACAACGCATCCATGACAGCTAGTGGCCTTGCCAAATAGACGCACACAAATCATGACGCTAATATGCGAGGTTCTGGTAGGCCTACTGGTTATGGTTTTGTGCTATAAATTAATCATATTTTATAGCAAAGTTTTAAGTTGACTATTTTAATTGTATGGTTATTTTTTTTCAACATACACTCACAACCTACTGTCGTTAAAAGTGAGGCCTAAGCAAAATAGGCTACAAGGCCGTCTGTGCGTCACAAACACGACTGAGCCCCTTACTCGACAGTTCGCGATGATGACAATATTATTATTTTATGTTAACACGCTCAGTCAAAACCTTCCGTCGCAAATTGTGAAAAACATTGTTGTACATGTCATTACAGACGGGATAATAAATTGCATAGGCTACGGTTTATATTGCGTCGCTTTACACATAGCCTAATGTTAGTTGCATTGATTAAAAACTGTAACAATAATAGTAGCCTACATCGGGTGGCATAGCAGGCTATCTGTTCTAGTCATAGGTGACACCCAAAATGAATGACCTCCCCTGACAAGAGTTCGCGAAAGAACACAGCCGCTTTTTCTCCGAATTCGCACATAGAGCTCACAATATCATATCCAAAAAAGTTAAACGGATTGGCCAACCTCATCAGCTGTCTCGATTGTGTCACTATAATCCAACTTTTAGACCGTTATAGTCCTCCATACGTGTTCTTTTTTTAAGCAAACGCCCGAGAAGTGTGTAGCTACAACATAAACAAAGCGAAACTCATGGCTGACGTAGGCTATCTTCTTGAGCGGTCACTGATTGAGACACAGAAAGTTCTCAAGAACACTATTAGGTCTTTAAACATTTACCTAATATTTGTAGTTGCCTTAAAAAAGGAAAAGCAAAGGTGATAGCCCCCCCCCCCCTCCTCCTATTTTTTTTCTCATCGGATCTGCATCGATCTCAAATATGACATTTCTAAAATCAAATTGACGGAAATCCGTCCTACGACGGAGAACTTTAATCCTTGGTGTGTGGTGTTCCTAATGCTGTTTGAACTCTTTACACCGGTCACTCTGTCAGGGTGTGTGTGTGTCCTTCCAGTTGTCTACACTGGTCACTGTCAGGGCCCTCGACTGTCTGAGGAGATTTCTGGCCCTGAAAACTCATCATTACACAATAAAGCAACACGCTCGCATGCACACACACACAAATAATTACACAATTACACACACACACACACACAGTGCTGCTACTCACACGCACACGCGCACACGCACACGCGCGCACGCGCACACACACACAAACACACACACACACACACACAGTGCTGCTACTCACACACACACACACACGCTCACATGCACACACACACAAATAATTACACATCATCGTGGCCTTAGTTTACAAGAGATGCTTTATTTACATACCATGATAAACAACTGTACACACACACACACACACACACACACACACACACACACACACACACACACACACACACACACACACACACACACACACACACACACACACACACACACACACACACACACACACACACACACACACACACACACACACACACACACACACACACACACACACACACACACACACACACACACACACACACACACACACACACACCTCTAGTCCGAGTCTGTGTTTGTGACCACTCACTCACTCACTCACTTACTCACTCACCTCACTCACACACACTCCTCTAGTCCGAGTCTGTGACCGCGCGTGCACGCACGCACGCACACACACTCCTCTAGTCCGAGTCTGTGTTTGTGACCACTCACCACACACACACTCCTCTAGTCCGAGTCTGTGTTCATGACCACTCACTCACTCACTCACCTCACACGCACACACACACACACACACACACACTCCTCTAGTCCGAGTCTGTGTTTGTGACCGCGCGTGCACACACACACACACACACACTAGTCCGAGTCGCTGCTGCTGCTGGAGGAGTCGGTGCTCATGACTTCCACGCGCACACACACGCACACACGCACGCACACACACACACACACACACACACACTAGTCTGAGTCGCTGCTGCTGCTGGAGGAGTCGGTGCTCATGACTTCCACGTCGTCCTCGTTCTCCTTGTTGTGTCCGGGGCCAAACTCGTTGCCATGGTGAGGGGGGAGCATCCCCATGGAGACGTCAGTAGACTGCCAGGGGTACTGAGGAGTCAGAATGTCTGGGACCACACACAAAGGTGAATATGATAACATTATAATCAGGAGTACTCATTAGATATGGTGAATATGATAACATTATAATCAGGAGTACTCATTAGATATGGTGAATATGATGTAAGGGATAATGGACGACACGGTGGTCTGTTCACAGAAGTTAATGCACGGTCGAGGTTGTAAAACGGCCCCGACGCGAAGCGGAGGTTTAAACCTCGTAGTGCATTAACTTCTGTGAACAGACCACCGTGGAGTCCATTATCCCGCTTATTCCACTGTTGCCACTTGCGTTGTGTTCATTTCCTGTTACAATTTAAACGTTTTAATCGCTAAAACTGTCTTGTTTGTAGAACTAATTTCTTCCGACACATATCAACTAATTTCTCAACTCACAGGACAAACTGCCGTTACTAGTTCTAAATGGATGGTTGCTACAGCCAAAGGCCAGTCGTTAGTTCTATCTCTCCCGTTGTCAAGCGGGCGTATCCCAAGATTCTGATGAACTTTAGCTTTGAAACATCACTATTTTACTTAGCCTGCTGTCATCCATCTAGCTAAAAGCCACCTCCGTCATATGCTACAATGTTACTATGTTCTGAACGTCTGCATTTTACAGCTCGGATGCAACGTGACAGTTCATTTAAACTTCACAACGAGTTCGGCGAATTAATATACAAGTGTGATACGGCCAAAAAAATGGATCTACTTCATAGGTGTGCAGATAACATACGGTTAATGGTCGTTCTAAATTACGTAGGACAATGGAAAATTCAACCAAGCAGTGGAATAAAACATTATAATCATGAGAACTCATTGAGTGCTTCACAACAGAAGAAACACCATTTCATGACTTATTCCCAAACTGCAGGTGTGTGTGTGTGTGTGTGGTACTCTAGTTCATGACTTATTCTCAAACTGCAGGTGTGTGTGTGTGAGATTGGTACTCTAGTTCATGACTGCAAGTGTGTGTGTGTGTGTGATTGGTACTTTAGTTCATGACTGCAGGTGTGTACGTGTACGTGTGTGTGTGTGTGTGTGTGTGTGTGTGTGTGTGTGTGTGTGATTGGTACTTTAGTTCATGACTGCAGGTGTGTACGTGTGTGTGTGTGTGTGTGTGTGTGTGTGTGTGTGTGATTGGTACTCTAGTTCATGACTGCAAGTGTGTGTGTGTGTGATTGGTACTTTAGTTCATGACTGCAGGTGTGTACGTGTGTGTGTGTGTGTGTGTGTGTGTGAGATTGGTACTCTAGTTCATGACTGCAAGTGTGTGCTGCTGCATTGGGATTACTGTTCAGTGCTGGGCTGCTGCCGTTTCCATAGCTACACTGATCTCTTTTCTTTTACATCCATTTCCATAGCTACAGATACAAGATCGTGAACTGGACAGCGATCTCATGTCTCATGTAATGTGCACTCAGCTTTATGATGCTGACGCGCACACGCACGCGCACACACACACACACTACACACACACACACACACCTGGAAGTCTCCCTGCCGCCAGGGCATCTCCGGGCAGGTGTCCATTAACGCCATTGGTCGGCAGGTTGCTCATGTGACCCAACATTCCGCTGCGCATCTCCAAATCTGTAGGGTAGGGTCTCCGAGGGTCACCTGCGCGCGCACACACACACACACACACACACACACACACACACGAGACATAATCAAGCAGAGATACGAAAATTACCTGGTACCCAGTAGAGGGGTAATAGAGTAGAGTAGAGGGGTAGTAGAGTAGAGGGGTAGTAGAGTAGAGTAGAGGGGTAATAGAGTAGAGTAGAGGGGTAATAGAGTAGAGTAGAGGGGTAATAGAGTAGAGGTGTAATAGAGTAGAGTAGAGGGGTAATAGAGTAGAGGGGTAATAGAGTAGAGTAGAGGGGTAATAGAGTAGAGGTGTAATAGAGTAGAGTAGAGTAAAGGGGGTAATAGAGTAGAGGGGTAGTAGAGTAGAGGTGTAATAGAGTAGAGTAGAGTAGAGGGGTAATAGAGTAGAGGGGTAGTAGAGTAGAGTAGAGGGGTAATAGAGTAGAGTAAGTAGAGGGGTAATAGAGTAGAGTAGAGTAGAGGGGTAATAGAGTAGAGTAGAGTAGAGGGGTAATAGAGTAGAGGGGTAATAGAGTAGAGTAAGTAGAGGGGTAATAGAGTAGAGTAGAGTAGAGGGGTAATAGAGTAGAGGGGTAATAGAGTAGAGTAGAGTAGAGGGGTAATAGAGTAGAGTAGAGTAAAGGGGGTAATAGAGTAGAGGGGTAGTAGAGTAGAGGTGTAATAGAGTAGAGTAGAGTAGAGGGGTAATAGAGTAGAGTAGAGTAGAGTAGAGGGGTAATAGAGTAGAGGGGTAATAGAGTAGAGTAGAGTAGAGGGGTAATATAGTAGAGTAGAGTAAAGGGGGTAATAGAGTAGAGGGGTAGTAGAGTAGAGGTGTAATAGAGTAGAGTAGAGTAGAGTAGAGGGGTAATAGAGTAGAGTAGAGGGGTAATAGAGTAGAGTAGAGTGGTAATAGAGTAGAGTAGAGGAAAGGGGTAATAGAGTAGAGTAGAGGGGTAATAGAGTAGAGGGGTAATAGAGTAGAGTAGAGGGGTAATAGAGTAGAGTGGTAATAGAGTAGAGGGGAAATAGAGTAGAGTAGAGGGGTAATAGAGTAGAGTGGTAATAGAGTAGAGAGGTAATAGAGTAGAGGGGTAAAAGAGTAGAGTAGAGGGGTAATAGAGTGGAGTGGAGGGGTAATAGAGTAGAGTAGAGGGGTAATAGAGTGGAGTGGAGGGGTAATAGAGTAGAGTAGAGGGGTAATAGAGTGGAGTGGAGGGGTAATAGAGTGGAGTGGAGGGGTAATAGAGTGGAGTGGAGGGGTAATAGAGTGTACCTGGTACCCAGTTGAGGGGGGCACAGACGGCGTTGCTGGCGCTGATCCTGTGGGCATATTTGATGATCTCCTCAGAAGAGATACTCCCTACAGGAGGAGACACACACACACACACACACACACACACACAGTCAGAAACACATAGACACACATACACACCAGGGTTTCCGTTGTCCGGTAATTACCGAACATTGGCCGGAAAAAAAAATGAAACGTCCGACAAAATGAATTCTCTCCGGTCAAATTGTCCGATTGAAATTGGCTAATAGTCCCGTCCCCCTAACGCAATCTGAATTTGAGAATGAGCCTTAAAATGTAAGCCTATATTAAAGTAATACGTCCTCTGGCTATGTTTTTAAATGTACAGGCTCTACCGTTTGAAAGCTATTAAACACGCAGAGCCTATGCTGCATTTCAAATGGGAAGCGCACGCTTAAAACGTCCATGTTAAACAACGAACAAATGAGTGAGGCGGTTCAAACATGGCCAGGCCCAGGCAGACTAGCCTTAAAAGTTTTTTCAGAGGCCAGACGCGATGGATGATGATAAATTGGTAACGTCTGAAGCCTCAGATGTCCGGTCAACTCCACCACCACCAGATAAAAAGCAGAAGTTTTGGGTGTAGGCCTATCTGTCGGAATCATGACGTTGGAAGTGGAGTTGCGGGGTTGCGGCCGCTCCAAGACACTGTCATTCTCCGTGTACACTGGACATGCAAAGTGTTCTTTACCCAAAGCATACAGTAGGCCTATGCGTTCTCTGTCTATGATCTGCAGGGTTAGGGCCTCCTCGACGAGGAGATTGCTGGTCCGCGGATAATTTCTGGCACAATTAAACGGTATCATTGAACTTCAGACTGAAAGAAAAAGAAACATTTCCCAGAATAGGAAACATTTCTTAATTTATTGGTATCAAATAAAGAGGCATAGCATTAGGAGGTAGTGGTGTGAGCGCTCATTCTTGTGTGTGCGCATCTGTGCAAGTTAAACAGTCACCACTGGAGATAACGTAGCAGCAACAAACAACGTAGCCTTTTTAAAACAACGAACGAAGCGGACTCTTGCTGTCCATGAAAACATACATACTGGCTAGATCTTGTTAGGCATGTTTACGTAAGTTAGGCTAATGAACATGTTGCATTCTATTCAGCCTGATTATGTCATTCTTTAAGCTACATAGCCTGTCTCCAGTTTTCCTCAATTTGACTAATTAAGAAGCGATAACAGATATTTGACTGGCATATCATCAAAATGTCCAGAAAACGAAACCTCTGCCGGTCACTTTGACCAGCACAATTTTTTTCTAGTGGAAACTCTGACACACACACACACAGTCAGAAACACACACACATAAAGAGAGACATACAAATAGTCAGAAAACACACACAGCCCAGTTGTGAAACACTGACCTTTGCGAGCCTTTTCTATGGACTTCAGCTTCTCTTTAGCCTGGTACACCGCTGTGGCCTACACACACACACACACACACACACACACACACACACAAACAAACACACACCAACATACACACACACACACACACAGTTTTAAACACACAAAGAAAAAATCAAAACACTGGATAACCAAACAATGTTGCCGTAATGTTCGGCTAGCCTACTGCCGATCTTATGGGCTGCATAAGTAACCTTTATGTGCTGAGCAGTGAGGTTAAGCAACGTGACTTACTGTGCTGAGCAGTGAGGTTAAGCAACGTGACTTACTGAAAACAATTCCGATTGAACGATGTTGTTGAGTGTTGAGCTTTTACAGTGTAGGCCTAAATGTCGTGACATTACTGATCATGTGAAGATTTTGCAGCGGCGCTCAAAATCCAGCGGGGGGCGCTACGCCACTGCTGAATACATTGTAGTGTGTGTGTGAGTGTGTAAATGTTGTGTATGGCTTTGTGTGTGTGTGTGTGTGTGTGTGTTTTCATTTTGGCTGCTGCAACACTGCAAATCTAGCAGCAGCACTGCACCACTGTTGAATACATTAAAGGGGAAACACTGCAGGCACGCACACACACACACGCACACACGCACGCACCAGGATGTGTTCGGCCTCCTTGAGCTGCTTCTGGAGCTGCTGGATGTCGGAGTCCCTCTTGTCCAGCTCCTTGTCCAGGCTGAGCATGTCCTGCTGCCGTCGGCCCTGCTCCACAGCCTGCTGCATCAGCTGCTGGAACTCACGGTCCCTCTGCACCAGCAGCTCCAGCACCTGCACACACACACGCGCACGCACGCACGCACACACACCACGCATACACACACACACATACACACACACACACACACGCACGCATACACACACACACACGCACGCATACACACACACACACGCACCAGACACGCACACACACGCGCATACACACACACACACACACACGCGCATACACACACACACTCACACACCACACGCATACACGCACGCACCACACGCATACACGCACACACACACCACACCACACCACACACGCATACACGCACGCACACACACACACACACCACACACGCGCATACACACACACACGCGCATACATGTACGCACACACACACACAGACAGACACACACACAGACAGACACACACACAGACAGACACACACACAGACAGACACACACACAGACAGACACACACACACACACACTCCTGTCTGAGTTGAGTGCATTTGAGTGCTGGTTCACACATGCAGATGAAGTCGCTGTGTTCACAGCTGCTGTGCTAGCCAGAGCACGTAGATGCTGGAGGGAAGTTGAAGTCGAAGGTGAAGTAATATTACAATTCCACAATTTAAACATGACGACAACAAATGCAGGGCGGCATATGGCTCTGGCTGTTCATCTGCTGGTCAATGACTCCAGTTGCCAATTGACAGAAAAATATTGTCCATGAATACGTGTTTCCTAATTGGAAAACACGTTGGTAATGCTAAAGACACCAGTGCAACTCAGGTAGCAGCGCGTGCCCTAATATCCTACTGTGCTATTGTGCCCCAGTGTGTGTGTAAGAGAGAGTGTAAGGTGTGTATGTGTGTGTAGCAGCACATGCCCCAGTAGCCTACTGTTGTGCCCCAGTAAAATCTAAACTCACAGAGTACTCATCACACAGATCATATCACTCACAGACTACCACATGAAAGAGTGGAATCTGAGCTTTCCCACGACATCAGCACCAAGGTGCTCTGATAAATGGTTCACGAGAAAATGAACATGAACTTGCATCTGCACACAGCCCTGCACACCCATTACTGTTGGTGACATATCTCAAACTCTTGGCTCAACACAATAAACAGCAGGCCTTAGCGAATATGAGGATATAAAGCATGCCTCTGTACAATAATCAGATCCCGAGTAATCCGGTTTGAAATTGCAACAAATTTCTACATGGTCAACAACTTTGGGCCGAAATGTAAACTATTGATGTCAGTAGCCTACATACATTTTTGTAAATGCATGGAAGTGTAAGGTGTGTGTGTGTGTGTGTGTGCGTGTATCTGTGTGTTTGTGGTTTAGCCAGAGAATATCCCACCATCATGGTTCTTATATCGCCAGATTCCAGACAACCCCACCTACACAGATATGAATATATATGGCATGCTTCCTAGTGACATTATAACAAATCGAATCAAACAGTATTGCAACAAATCAAATCATCCTTTCCCAGATGGATAGCCCTGAATAGACCAGGAAGCTGTAGCATATAGATGCCATTACAATGCCCAAGATAACTAGCTTAAGTGTAGCGTATAGATGCCATTACAATGACCAAGATAACTAGCTCATGTGTAGTGTATAGATGCCATTACAATGACCAAGATAACTAGCTCGTCTTAGATTAAATAGCCGAATAATACAGGTGACCACTTCTGCATCATTTCATGGGGTGCTGAAATGTACAGCATTTTTACAATGTACAATAACTGTGAAACAAAGTTGTAGTTGTGAACTTGTTGTTGTGTTGTTGTGCAAAACATGCAAGTCTGACCTCTGAATTTCTTTTCAAAGTGCACCAGATTGATGCATTTAAACATGAAAATAAACACAATTGTCTTCCTGGGGAGCCTGAACCCCCAGTGCACTTCTGGGTCTAGTGACTCTTACGAATCAATATGGGAGCTATTTTGACTGACAGAGATAACCAAGATACTAGCAATTCTTGTCAAAAAAGTTACAACACGATACTCAAAGGCGAGTCATTTCTCCCTGGATTCCCCCACCTGCCAAATCCCGCTTTAAACACTATTCGTAGGATGGTTCGGAAGTAAAGCTCACCTGAGTATCTTCGCCGGGCTGCGGGGCTTTCTGACTCCGCGAGAGGGCCAACATCTCGATCAGTTCTCTAAAAAGCGAAATGTTTAACGTTACTGAGGGCTGGCTACTTCATAAAACACGAGTTTAACACACAAAACATGACGTTACACAGGCCTCCCAATCATGATTCCCACATTGAGAAATTATGAATTAAGAAGACGGTGTTTCACTAACGTATTTATACACTACTGATAGTAGCCTACTTACAATTAGACAAAAAACCTTGCAACCAACCGCCATTGTTCGACAACTAATGAAAACACGCAAATATAAATATCATATTAGAACTCTTGGTGTACACCAACCTGGATAACACCTCTAAGTCGTCCAAAGTGGATAAAAGCCGCTCTTTTGTGGACTTCTCCGGTGCCGCCATGTTTGCGTTTCACCACTGCGCATGACAGGAAGCAGTAAAGACTAAACAGAGTAGCATAACACAGAGCCGCTTAGGTCTTTACTGCCCTCTATGTGTTATGCCCCACATACATTTTTCTATCTTAATAGACTGTTAGAGTCTAAAACAAGATTATGTCAGTATTTTGTAAGACTATAGCCTATATAATATGTCATAAAATAGGCAAATTGTTCACTGTAAGAGAATAAATCCTTGTGCAGTTGAACAAACCTTAACAAAATATATGCCTATGTGTAAGGCAAAGGTTCTTGAATAGGCTACTATCGGCTCAGCGCTCTCTGCTGAACGCTCTGCCACTGGGACTACATATCCCAGAGCACGTTGCGGCTAGCTGTCCACAACCCTGGACAAACTGGGCAAACTTGCGAAGCCACACTTTTGCTGTTGTAGTCTGATTTTTCCACTGCCATGCATCTAAAAAAAACGATATGGTATCCGGTAAGTGTAGTCTGCTTCTATTTTTGTATTTGCATTGTATTTTGTATTTTAGCAATGCAAAGAGTAAGGCTAGGCCATCTTTCAGGCAAGATTAGTTGCTGAATCTGTGTACTGGTTGCTATGGTAATGTCAGTTCAGTTGTCAAAAGATCATGATACCTCAAAGTCTTGAAGTCAGTTCAACTTCGATGTTGGAAAGACCGGTAAACAATCTGCAAAACCCCATTATTTCAAAGTCTAGCCTCACTAAATTTCTCCACTCGAACAATCAGAACGATATGGCCGAGAAACTAATGAGCAAACAACTTTGGCAGACGGCTTGTGTCTAATATTAAGGCAATAACTTTGTAGGCTAATAATCTTGCAAAAATGAGATGGCATGTCCTACAACAGAGTTAATTTGCAAAGTGAAACACATCTGTGATATGCCTACTCTACGCGATGGTTATGTGCAGGTCAACAAACACTATGAAGTTTAATCCAGTGTGTCGGTCGCTTTGATGTTGTCATGGCGATGAACAACTACGAGCTCG
>NW_027468567.1:25000-30000 GCF_046254945.1 Alosa pseudoharengus | reverse complement strand
TTGTTCCTATTGACATTTTGAACATCTGTACCAAAAATTGAGCCAATAGGACGCCAGTAAAGGGTGGCACACTTTTTCACAATTGCTCTACCTAAGAATGCATAACTTTCGCAGGAACCAGAAACATGAACAAAATAAAAGATAAGTATGGTCATTAATAATCTCTCCCTGTACTTATACTAAATGAGTAAGAACATTAGAACAGTTCAAACACTATTCACTGTATGATGACTTTGTTCTTTTTGATACTTTATCTCTGTGTCCTTGCACAACACGGAGCAAAAATTGCTTTTGGTCTTCATTTCACATAGATTGTTGACAGCGTTTAATAAGGGCAATGCCTCTCTCTGCGCTGTCGTTGATGACCTTCAAGGAATTAACTTTTTGGCGCAGTTTCTCATCTGTGAGAATAGACCTCACATCATCAGGGTTACTTCTGCCATCCATTTGGCCTTAAGTAAGAACCTCAAAGAAGTGGATTGAGCAGCGAGTGACGAGGCCAGAGATGGTAGCTGCGCTGCTCTTGTGGAAGAAAGACTTGGCATCAAGTTTTTGAGCATCTTCCCAGGGCGTCTTTCAAGATTTCTCAGCATTGTCTCTTTTTCTTCAACATCAACACAACAACAACAACAGGTTACATTTATTTAGCGCTTTTCTCAACACTCAAAGCGCTTCACAGGGAATGGGGGACCTCACTAACCACCACCAATGGTGGTGAGCTGAGCATCAAAAAATGCCAGGGCGACGAGTTCTTCTGACAGATACCACAAATGTCATCCAATGCTCTTTTAATGCAGAATCTGCAATGGTTTTATCCGGATACCAATACATCATGTATTGTGTGTGGGTCAATATTGTGAAAAAGTGTGCCACCCCTAAATGTGCAGCAATTGACTCCATTTTTGGTACAGATGCTTACAATGCCAATTGGAACAAGACAAAATGCGATCTGGCAAAATTTGGTGAACATTTATTTTGTGAACCACCCTAGCGTTCATCCCACTTCCTGTTTTGAAACTACACGTGGCACGGATTTGTGGGTAATGAAGTTCGTTTTGGGCTACACTCATTGCCCAAAGTAGACAAAGGACTTCATTACCCATACATCTACTGCAACTTAAGCACGTGACAACTCGCACTCTGTCGGTGTTTGACAGATTTTACTCTTTTGTTTGTCAAAATCCAGCGCGAAATTAAACACTTACTATAGCATTCCTAAACGGCAACGATAGTCTGTAGAGTAGCCTTAGGTCTGATGAAGGGATTTCCTTAATGTTAAAGAATAATTTGGCCCTTGCTGCTAAAACGATGTACAAATTCGATATACATATTCACTCAGACTTGGAACAAAATAGGCCCAGTTCATTGATACGTAGGCCTATGTTGTTCTTGTAGGCTATGAGAAAAGGCCAAGATTGTCTTAAGCACCGTTTTTTTTTTATTTCGGTATTGTCTTACCTCAACAATAGGCTACAGCTCCTTGTAAACAATCAGATATAACTCTATAAAATCTATAAAGTCTATAAAAATGTATTTTATGTTGTATTTGGCTGCTGTTTGGCTGAAATGTAGACTATTCTTTTTTCATTTCAATACAATATATGATACAAACCTCAGTTTAGATAATCATATTCACACATTTGTTTTTGCCTAATTGACATGACCATGATGATAATTTATAATATAAAATGAATGTGCACCTTAAGCAAATGATAAAAAATCTTTCAGAATGCTTTCCATTCTTCAACTGCATCGAACTGCATCGAATCGCATCGAATCATACTGAATCGTTTTTATGAACATGTATCTTTTCTTGTATCGAATCGTGCCCATGTATCTAGATGTGAATCGTATCGTCTTTTACATGAGAGATTCACACCCCTACTGTATATATATATCACATACACACACACATACACACACATAAATACTGTGTACTCATGAACTGTAGTGTGTGTATGTGATATATATATATATATATATATATATATATATATACTGTATATATATATATATATATATATATATATCACATACACACACACACACACACACACACAGAGACATACGCACAAACTCTCTCTCTCTCTCTCACACACACACACACACACACACACACATAAATACTGTGTACTCATGAACTGTAGTGTGTGTGTGCAGATATTGGACTGGTTTGTGCAGATCTGTTTGGGACTGAAGCACATTCACGACAGGAAGGTCCTGCACAGGGACATTAAAGCACAGGTACACACACACACACACACAAATACACACACACACACACACGCACACTCACACGGTAAGGTTTCAGCTTCCTAGTCGCACCCAAGCACAGACCAGTGGCAGTTGCAATTGAAGAGTTTTATTGTAGACAGATCAGCTCAATACAGGGAAGGACTAGGGATGTGACGCTCAAAACTGATCTCGAATCAGTGTCGAGATTTCAAAGTACAAGTGTTTCGAAACACTGCTTTGAAACGTGGTTCAAAACATCCATGTCTTTGCTTAAGCCATAGCCATGGTGGTGTAGTGGTTATGGTGTAGTGGTTAGTGTGGTCATAATAAGCCACTAATAGCCATGATGGTGTAGTGGTTAGCATAGCTAAATAAGCCACTAATAGCCATGATGGTGTAGTGGTTAGCGTGGTTAAGCCATAGCCATGATGGTGTTGTGGTTAGCGGAGCTAAATAAGCCATAGCCATGATGGTGTAGTGGTTAGCGTAGCTAAATAAGCCATAGCCATGATGGTGTTGTGGTTAGCGTAGCTAAATAAGCCATAGCCATGATGGTGTAGTGGTTAGCGTGGTTAAGCCATAGCAATAGTGGTGTAGTGGTTAGCGTAGCTAAATAAGCCATAGCCATGATTGTGTTGTGGTTAGCGTGGTTAAGCCATAGCAATAGTGGTGTAGTGGTTAGCGTAGCTAAATAAGCCATAGCAATGGTGGTGTTGTGGTTAGCATAGCTAAATAAGCCACTAATAGCCATGATGGTGTAGTGGTTAGCGTAGCTAAATAAGCCATAGCCATGATTGTGTTGTGGTAGCCATGGTGGTGTCATCCAATACCAGACATGACCTGCAGGGCATAGGAGCAACAATAAAATTCAATCCAGAACCCTAACACACACCACACACACATAGAGGGCCCTATCATGACATTCTAAAGTGCATCGTCACTCGTCAAAAGTCTATTCAAATTTAGTAGGATGTCCAGTTCACATTGGGAGGGTTTTCGCCCTCAAAAGTGGAGCACATAGCGTAACAAGGTGTTCCTAGGTCTTTTAATCAGTCATATGGGTGTGTTTGGGGCGTGACATCATTTTAAACCAATGAGAATGACATCTGTCATTCCCTTTAACGGCGCAACGCGCGATATGTCAAATAAATGCATCGGTATTTTGGCATTCAACGGCGCATTTGAAGGAGGCTGCTTGCGAGACCGTATGGAATAGTCATTCTTAAACCATGCTTTACTAAAACCTAGCATAGCCTTCACGCATTTGCACTCGTCTATTATTTGAACTCATTGGCAAAGTGAAACTAACTTCACCAAGGAGTCAGTCAACGACAAGACAGTTATATGCAGTTACTTTCACTATTGACTGACAATGGGTTACCATCGAAAACATAGGCTGGAAAAAGCAACACTTACCCTAATGTTGCTCAAATGACTGAATAAAACAACATTTATCCTGCAGAGGAGTTGCTTATATCTCGTGACAGTGCGTCTGCAGCTGTGCTCCATACGTGTCTCTCGCCTCTCCCCTAATCACTTTTAACCGTCATTACCAATTTGCAAATGATGGTGAATAACTACTCATCATGAGATGTACAGTATTTCGTAATATCTTTATTCTAATTATGTTTACCATTGTAATCGTGCAATTTGTAATGCTTTGCATGGACGTGCGCTGGTGTGCGTTCATGAATGATAGAAGGATGGTGCGTGCACCTGCCAATATGACTGTTGACATGCGCTCTTAAAATAGCATATGAACAACTCGCCATTGACTTCTGACCAGGTTTAGGTGGTGTATGATAGCGATTTTTCGACAACGCGCCAGGGCCCGCCCTAGGTTGTTAATTGCCACACCCCTGGGCGCAATGCTTAAAAAATAAAGGTGCAAAATACCGAATTCAACTTCGCGCGACTGAAAAACGAACTGTACGCCATGCGCTGGTGCCCCAAAATATAGCCCATAATGTCTGCAGAACCATGACACACACACATCATCTCTAGAACCCTAAAACACACACATATCATCTCTAGAACCCTAACACACACACACACACACACATAATCTCTAGAACCCTAACACACACACACACATCATCTCTAGAACCCTAACACACATGCATCATATCTAGAACCCTAACACACACACATCATCTCTAGAACCCTAACACACACACACATCATCTCATCATGTTGTTTTGTGTTTCTGTAGAACATTTTTCTGGCACAGGGAGGTCTGAAGGTGAAGTTAGGGGACTTTGGGATCGCCAGAAGACTGAGCAAGTAGGTTCCTCTCTATCGACTGGTTAGGTCTGTTCCTTTCTCTCTATCGACTGGTTAGGTCTGTGTTACTCTCTATCGACTGGTTAGCTCTGTGTTACTCTCTATCGACTGGTTAGGTCTATACATTTCTCTCTATCGACTGGTTAGGTCTGTGTTCCTCTCTATCGACTGGTTAGGTCTGTTCCTTTCTCTCTATCGACTGGTTAGGTCTGTACATTTCTCTCTATCGACTGGTTAGGTCTGTGTTCCTGTCTATCGACTGGTTAGGTCTGTACATTTCTCTGTATCGATTGGTTTGGTCTGTTCGTTTCTCTGTATCGACTGGTTAGGTCTGTGTTTGTGTTTGTGGATATAATATGCCCGTGTGTGTGTGTGTGTGTGTGTGTGTGTGTGTGTGTGTGTGCAGTACTCTGGAGTTGGCCCGTACGTGTGTATAATGTGTGTGTGTGTGTGTGTGTGTGTGTGTGTGTGTGTGTGTGTGT
>NW_027468567.1:7500-15000 GCF_046254945.1 Alosa pseudoharengus | reverse complement strand
TTGTTTCATGGGTACAGAACAATATCACCTCTGTAGTCACTATTCACACACACACACACACACACACACACACACACACACACACACACACACATTGTTTTATGGGTACAGAACACTATCACCTCTGTAGTCACTACTCCTAGTCTTCAGTAGAGATGCACTGAGATGGAATTTTAGGGCCGATATGATAAGCGATATTTAGCGGTTTGTTGTGGTCGGTACCGATACGATAAGCGATATTTAGCGGTTTGTTGTGGTCGGTACCGATACGATAAGCGATATTTAGCGGTTTGTTGTGGTCGGTACCGATACGATAAGCGATATTTAGAGGTTTGTTGTGGTCGGTACCGATACGATAAGCGATATTTAGAGGTTTGTTGTGGTCGGTACAGATACGATAAGCGATATTTAGCGGTTTGTTGTGGTCGGTACCGATACGATAAGCGATATTTAGAGGTTTGTTGTGGTCGGTACCGATACGATAAGCGATATTTAGCGGTTTGTTGTGGTCGGTACCGATACGATAAGCGATATTTAGAGGTTTGTTGTGGTCGGTACCGATACGATAAGCGATATTTAGCGGTTTGTTGTGGTCGGTACCGATACGATAAGCGATATTTAGCGGTTTGTTGTGGTCGGTACCGATACGATAAGCGATATTTAGAGGTTTGTTGTGGTCGGTACCGATACGATAAGCGATATTTAGAGGTTTGTTGTGGTCGGTACCGATACGATAAGCGATATTTAGAGGTTTGTTGTGGTCGGTACCGATACGATAAGCGATATTTAGAGGTTTGTTGTGGTCGGTACCGATACGATAAGCGATATTTAGAGGTTTGTTGTGGTCGGTACCGATACGATAAGCGATATTTAGCGGTTTGTTGTGGTCGGTACCGATACGATAAGCGATATTTAGAGGTTTGTTGTGGTCGGTACCGATACGATAAGCGATATTTAGAGGTTTGTTGTGGTCGGTACCGATACGATAAGCGATATTTAGAGGTTTGTTGTGGTCGGTACCGATACGATAAGCGATATTTAGAGGTTTGTTGTGGTCGGTACCGATACGATAAGCGATATTTAGAGGTTTGTTGTGGTCGGTACCGATACGATAAGCGATATTTAGAGGTTTGTTGTGGTCGGTACCGATACGATAAGCGATATTTAGAGGTTTGTTGTGGTCGGTACCGATACGATAAGCGATATTTAGCGGTTTGTTGTGGTCGGTACCGATACGATAAGCGATATTTAGAGGTTTGTTGTGGTCGGTACCGATACGATAAGCGATAAGCGGCGGCGCGCCTGGTCTACAACCCAAAAGGGCACATGTTACACACACACACACACACACAACCCAAAAGGGCACATGTTACCCACACACACACACACACACACACACACAATCCAAAAGGGCACATGTTACCCACACACACACACACACACACACACACAACCCAAAAGGGCACATGTTACCCACACACACACACACACACACACACAACCCAAAAGGGCACATGTTACCCACACACACACACACACACACACAACCCAAAAGGGCACATGTTACCCACACACACACACACACACACACACAACCCAAAAGGGCACATGTTACCCACACACACACACACACACACACAACCCAAAAGGGCACATGTTACCCACACACACACACACACACACAACCCAAAAGGGCACATGTTACCTACACACACACACACACAACCCAAAAGGGCACATGTTACCCACACACACACACACACACACACACACAATCCAAAAGGGCACATGTTACCCACACACACACACACACACACACACAACCCAAAAGGGCACATGTTACCCACACACACACACACACACACACACAACCCAAAAGGGCACATGTTACCCACACACACACACACACACACACAACCCAAAAGGGCACATGTTACCCACACACACACACACACACACACACAACCCAAAAGGGCACATGTTACCCACACACACACACACACACACACAACCCAAAAGGGCACATGTTACCCACACACACACACACACACACAACCCAAAAGGGCACATGTTACCCACACACACACACACACACACACAAAAAAGGGCACATGTTACCCACACACACACACACACAACCCAAAAGGGCACATGTTACCCACACACACACACACACACACACACACAATCCAAAAGGGCACATGTTACCCACACACACACACACACACACACACACAACCCAAAAGGGCACATGTTACCCACACACACACACACACACACACACACAACCCAAAAGGGCACATGTTACCCACACACACACACACACACACACACACAACCCAAAAGGGCACATGTTACCTACACACACACACACACACACACACACACACACACAACCCAAAAGGGCACATGTTACCTACACACACACACACACACACACACACAACCCAAAAGGGCACATGTTACCTACACACACACACACACACACACACACACACACACACACACACACACACAACCCAAAAGGGCACATGTTACCTACACACACACACACACACACACACACACACACACACACACACACAACCCAAAAGGGCACATGTTACCTACACACACACACACACACACACACACACACAACCCAAAAGGGCACATGTTACCTACACACACACACACACACACACACACACACACACACAACCCAAAAGGGCACATGTTACCTACACACACACACACACACACACACACAACCCAAAAGGGCACATGTTACCTACACACACACACACACACACACACACACACACACACACACACACACACACAACCCAAAAGGGCACATGTTACCTACACACACACACACACACACACACACACACACACACACACACACAACCCAAAAGGGCACATGTTACCTACACACACACACACACACACACACACACACAACCCAAAAGGGCACATGTTACCTACACACACACACACACACACACACAACCCAAAAGGGCACATGTTACCTACACACACACACACACACACACACACACAACCCAAAAGGGCACATGTTACCTACACACACACACACACACACAAACACACACACACACACACACACAACCCAAAAGGGCACATGTTACCTACACACACACACACACACACACACACACACACACACACACACACACACACACACACAACCCAAAAGGGCACATGTTACCTACACACACACACACACACACACACACACACACACACACACACACACAACCCAAAAGGGCACATGTTACCCACACACACACACACACACACACACACAACCCAAAAGGGCACATGTTACCTACACACACACACACACACACACACACACACACACACACACACACACAACCCAAAAGGGCACATGTTACCTACACACACACACACACACACACACACACACACAAGGCACACACACACACACACACACACACACAACCCAAAAGGGCACATGTTACCCACACACACACACACACAACCCAAAAGGGCACATGTTACCCACACACACACACACACACACACACACAATCCAAAAGGGCACATGTTACCCACACACACACACACACACACACACACAACCCAAAAGGGCACATGTTACCCACACACACACACACACACACACACAACCCAAAAGGGCACATGTTACCCACACACACACACACACACACACAACCCAAAAGGGCACATGTTACCCACACACACACACACACACACACACAACCCAAAAGGGCACATGTTACCCACACACACACACACACACACACAACCCAAAAGGGCACATGTTACCCACACACACACACACACACACAACCCAAAAGGGCACATGTTACCCACACACACACACACACACACACAACCCAAAAGGGCACATGTTACCCACACACACACACACACAACCCAAAAGGGCACATGTTACCCACACACACACACACACACACACACACAATCCAAAAGGGCACATGTTACCCACACACACACACACACACACACACACAACCCAAAAGGGCACATGTTACCCACACACACACACACACACACACACACAACCCAAAAGGGCACATGTTACCCACACACACACACACACACACACACACAACCCAAAAGGGCACATGTTACCTACACACACACACACACACACACACACACACACACACAACCCAAAAGGGCACATGTTACCTACACACACACACACACACACACACACAACCCAAAAGGGCACATGTTACCTACACACACACACACACACACACACACACACACACACACACACACACACACACAACCCAAAAGGGCACATGTTACCTACACACACACACACACACACACACACACACACACACACACACACAACCCAAAAGGGCACATGTTACCTACACACACACACACACACACACACACACACAACCCAAAAGGGCACATGTTACCTACACACACACACACACACACACACACACACACACACAACCCAAAAGGGCACATGTTACCTACACACACACACACACACACACACACAACCCAAAAGGGCACATGTTACCTACACACACACACACACACACACACACACACACACACACACACACACACACAACCCAAAAGGGCACATGTTACCTACACACACACACACACACACACACACACACACACACACACACACAACCCAAAAGGGCACATGTTACCTACACACACACACACACACACACACACACACACAACCCAAAAGGGCACATGTTACCTACACACACACACACACACACACACAACCCAAAAGGGCACATGTTACCTACACACACACACACACACACACACACACAACCCAAAAGGGCACATGTTACCTACACACACACACACACACACAAACACACACACACACACACACACAACCCAAAAGGGCACATGTTACCTACACACACACACACACACACACACACACACACACACACACACACACACACACACACACAACCCAAAAGGGCACATGTTACCTACACACACACACACACACACACACACACACACACACACACACACACACAACCCAAAAGGGCACATGTTACCCACACACACACACACACACACACACACAACCCAAAAGGGCACATGTTACCTACACACACACACACACACACACACACACACACACACACACACACACAACCCAAAAGGGCACATGTTACCTACACACACACACACACACACACACACACACACACACACACACACACACACACACACACACACAACCCAAAAGGGCACATGTTACCCACACACACACACACACAACCCAAAAGGGCACATGTTACCCACACACACACACACACACACACACACAATCCAAAAGGGCACATGTTACCCACACACACACACACACACACACACACAACCCAAAAGGGCACATGTTACCCACACACACACACACACACACACACAACCCAAAAGGGCACATGTTACCCACACACACACACACACACACACAACCCAAAAGGGCACATGTTACCCACACACACACACACACACACACACAACCCAAAAGGGCACATGTTACCCACACACACACACACACACACACAACCCAAAAGGGCACATGTTACCCACACACACACACACACACACAACCCAAAAGGGCACATGTTACCCACACACACACACACACACACACAACCCAAAAGGGCACATGTTACCCACACACACACACACACAACCCAAAAGGGCACATGTTACCCACACACACACACACACACACACACACAATCCAAAAGGGCACATGTTACCCACACACACACACACACACACACACACAACCCAAAAGGGCACATGTTACCCACACACACACACACACACACACACACAACCCAAAAGGGCACATGTTACCCACACACACACACACACACACACACACACACACAACCCAAAAGGGCACATGTTACCTACACACACACACACACACACACACACACACACACAACCCAAAAGGGCACATGTTACCTACACACACACACACACACACACACACAACCCAAAAGGGCACATGTTACCTACACACACACACACACACACACACACACACACACACACACACACACACACAACCCAAAAGGGCACATGTTACCTACACACACACACACACACACACACACACACACACACACACACACAACCCAAAAGGGCACATGTTACCTACACACACACACACACACACACACACACACAACCCAAAAGGGCACATGTTACCTACACACACACACACACACACACACACACACACACACAACCCAAAAGGGCACATGTTACCTACACACACACACACACACACACACACAACCCAAAAGGGCACATGTTACCTACACACACACACACACACACACACACACACACACACACACACACACACAACCCAAAAGGGCACATGTTACCTACACACACACACACACACACACACACACACACACACACACACACACAACCCAAAAGGGCACATGTTACCTACACACACACACACACACACACACACACACAACCCAAAAGGGCACATGTTACCTACACACACACACACACACACACACAACCCAAAAGGGCACATGTTACCTACACACACACACACACACACACACACAACCCAAAAGGGCACATGTTACCTACACACACACACACACACACAAACACACACACACACACACACACAACCCAAAAGGGCACATGTTACCTACACACACACACACACACACACACACACACACACACACACACACACACACACACACACAACCCAAAAGGGCACATGTTACCTACACACACACACACACACACACACACACACACACACACACACACACAACCCAAAAGGGCACATGTTACCCACACACACACACACACACACACACACAACCCAAAAGGGCACATGTTACCTACACACACACACACACACACACACACACACACACACACACACACACAACCCAAAAGGGCACATGTTACCTACACACACACACACACACACACACACACACACACACACACACACACACACACACACACACACACACAACCCAAAAGGGCACATGTTACCTACACACACACACACACACACACACACACAACCCAAAAGGGCACATGTTACCTAAACACACACACACACACACACACACACACACACACACACACACACACACACACACACACACACACAACCCAAAAGGGCACATGTTACCTACACACACACACACACACACACACACACACACACACAACCCAAAAGGGCACATGTTACCTACACACACACACACACACACACACACACACACACACACACACACACAACCCAAAAGGGCACATGTTACCTACACACACACACACACACACACACAACCACACACACACACACACACACACACACACAACCCAAAAGGGCACATGTTACCTACACACACACACACACACACACACACACACACACACACACACACACACACA
>NW_027468566.1:120000-129677 GCF_046254945.1 Alosa pseudoharengus | reverse complement strand
ACTGATCAGAGCCCTCAAGATGGCCTCTCCTCTCTCCTCCTCCTCTCCCCTCCTCCTCTCCCCTGCCACCGTCGATATCCTCTTTCCTCCCCTCCCATCACTGCAGCTTGTTTTCTGGCCGTGTGTGTGTGTCTGTGTGTGTTCTGTGTTTCTGTCTTCATCTGTGTACGTCGGGCTGCTCATGTTTGTCAGCCGTGTTGATTTTCAAAAGCTTCGTTGCATATTTTAGAGCTTATTTATCTGGCATGGCAACTCGTGCTGTTGATTTAGATTCTTTGTTGCTTTTATTTTTAGGTGCGTACATATTTCAGCCGCATCTTTTGTGTCTAGCTTGTGTTTTTAATGAGCAGCAGGCTCGTACCTTTTTAAATGAGGCTTTCTCCGTACCTCTGAGTTCCATAGCTCCCAAGTACACTCACACACTCACGGTACAGATCCACTTGTACTTCACTTCATTTTGTCGTGTCGCATTCCACTCTAGTCCTATGGGTGACGTCAAGCGACTTTAACGCGCCCGCAAAGCATTCCGGGAAGGCAGCGCTGCATTTCAAATAATGTCGCGCGTCAAAAAGCTGGCCGATGCCCAGCTTTATGAAAATGAATCCGTTGAACGCGAGGCGACTCTCCAATGAAAGGACGAGGTTGTAGGTCCTTTGTTGTACCACAACGGTGCCTGTGAAACTTTGGTTCCGCTTACAAGACAAATAATGTTTTAACCATCTCTTCCACGACCACCTAGTAGTCCATAAAACAAACGAAACTAGGATTTGGATGAATATATTGGCTGTTGGTGTTTCTGGTGAGGATTTGAGATTGCATTGAGTAGTTTAAATAAAACAAGATTTTGAAATGGCTTGCATAGTTTGTTTAGGCTATGACTGTGTTGTATACTGTTAAGTACATGCCTAAAATTGTGGTCCATTTGTGGATAAACACTTAAGATACGTTAAAACGAACTGAATATGAGCTGATAACTGACATTTTAAACGAAACGCCCGCACACGACCGAACGAGGGGTGGCAGCGCGACCCCATGCGTATGATGCGTCGTGCAAGTGGATCGGTACAGTCACACAGCTCTCTTATCCAGCCCTTTCCATAATGTCTTCCTCTCAACCTACTGGCGCCAATTAGCTGTGTGTGTATGTAGGTGGTACATTGCCTGTGTTGCGGTCGGGTTGCATAGCGCTCTGTTTTCTTCATTTCTGTTGTAAGACAGGTTGTACCAGTCATCCGGCCCCTTAATTTGGCCAGTTGGCAGTTTTTAAGACCTCCATACCCTCCACCCCCTTATTTCCTTGTAATAAATGGTGAATCTTAAGCTGAAGCGCTTGGCAGCCTCCCTGCACTGCTCTCACAGATGGCTGCTAGATTAGCACAGAGAGAGCAGCTCTTTATCCAGGAATATTAAATTAGAAGAAGAGGCTCTTTTCTTTTTATATGGTTGTTTTTTATTTATTTATTTTGCTGCGTGTGTGTGGTAGCTGGGCTCTAATGAGGCTCAGGGTGATTGTCCGACATCCAGCACTCATCAGAGGCTCGTTAGAGCCGGCAAGCGGCGATGGGCTCCCCTGCGACTCGGCTGCCTCCCTGCCACTGTTAATTTCCCCTGTGGTCAGCACTACTCACACTCACACACACACACACACACACACAGTCTCTTCTACTCTCCTTCCCTCCCTCCCCCCCCTCTCTTTCTTTCTCCCTTCTTTTTTCCTCTTGTTTTTCTCTGTATTCCTTTGTAATAGTTCTCCTTGTCTGCTTTTTGTCAATGCTGTCTCCCTGTCCGACTTCGTATTTGTTTCTCTCTCTCTCTCTCTCTCTCTCTCTCTCTCTCTCTCTCTCTCTCTCTCTCTCTCTCTCTCTCTCTCTCTCTCTCTATCTCTCTATCTATCTCTCTATCTATCTCTCTATCTATCTCTGTTCCCTGTCTGTCTTTCACACACACACACACAACCCTCTTCATAATATGATTCTCAGCTCAGGTTTGAGTAGAGAGAGAGCAGGGTGAGGGGTTTAAGGTTGCCAGGTGACCCCAAATCCCAGGTGACCCCCCCCCCCCCCCGTGTTCTGTGTTCTCCAGGGCCCCTCACCTTAATATAGAGGCAGCTGTGCAAATAGCTTGCTGCCCCCCCCACCCACCCACCCAAATCAGCCTGTCTGACAGGCCGACATCTTAATAATGATTTGACTCCGTGGAAAGGCCAAACGTCTGCAGCACCCCGGCCTGATAAATAAGCTCCCACTATTGATATTTACCCTGCCGCACGCCAATAAAGACCCCGTGATCATTCTCAAAGGTTGGACCTCCGCGCCTGCTATACATGTTTAATAACACCCACCCTTTTATGTTCGGGTGAGACGGGGACTGTGTGTGTGTGCGCGCGTGTTGGTAAAGGTGTGATGGAATCCATTCTAAACTCTCTTAAGAATGTCCATAAATGGTCAGTGATGGAATGAAGGCCTATTAAAGAGGGGGACGGGGGGGTTAGAGGTGTTGGTATTCAGGGTAACGGGGGGGGTAAAGGACATCCCATAATAGCACTTGAATAATTGAAGTGGTGTGAGTATGTGGGTGATCCATCAGGACTTTTATTTTATAGCCGTGTTTCCTGTTTTATGGGCTCCCAGGCTTAAGTATTATTTAACCCGACTCTAAACGCCACACACACTCTAAACGCCACACACACACTCAGTCTGAGTGGCTTTCAGCTCGTGCCAGTCACACTCACAGCCTCAAATATTCATGCAGTAGATGGACACACACGCACACACACATGCACGCATATACACACACACACACACACTTTATAACTCGCACAAATACACGCTATAAATGGTGTACATGCACGCTCACATGAGCTCAATCATGCTCACTCGCAAATAAACTTACGCAGGCACACACCCCTATCGTGCAATACATTCATACACTCACACACACACACACACACACACACACATACACATACATAAACAGTCTTTCTACCATGCACACACCTACACTCGCTCGCTCTATCTCTATTTATCTGACACACACACACACACACACACACACACACACACACACGTACACACACACACGTACCCAGCTGCTGTGAGTTTGTCAGTGCCAGTGGATCAGTGGTTGGCCCCAAGTAGCAGGTGGTGGCGAGTGGCGTAAGCCGGCAAACTCTCTGAGCACTGGCTCCCGTGCCTCTTGACAACTCTGTCAGGTTCAACGGTTGAATCACTATGACTCCAGAGTTCCCTCCTACGGATGTATTCCATAGACGGCTATGTAGATCTAGATGCCAGGTCTGTCCTATCTGAATAGGTCGTGCGTGCGCGCGTGCGTGCGTGCGTGCGTGCGTGCGTGCGGCCGTGCGGCCATTAGCACCTTCACACGTCAGTGGTGGTCAGGCAGTGTGGGCGGGTATTTGGTGGCACTGCCTGTGGAGGGCAGCTGGGTGAGTAGGGGTGGGCACCGCCCAGATTAACACAGGGGAGAAAATAGAACTGCAGCACACACACACTTCCTAAATTCTACCACAGCAGTGTGTGTGTGAGGAAAGTGAAGTAGATGAGATGTAGGCAAACAAGTGCAGGGAAAAGCACTATGGGAGTTGATGTGTGTCTGCTCTGTTTGAGTGTGTGTGTGTCGAAGTGTGCATGCAGTCATAGCCATTGTTTTGCAAGAACATGTGTGTGTGTAAATGTGGATGTATATATGCTTCTGTGGGCGTATGACTTGTAACTGGTATAAGGATGCGTGTTATGGTTTTTCTCTGACTGTGTGTGTGCACGCATGCATGTGCATGCCTAGTCACCGTTAAAAGTGTGTGTGTTGATGTTGTTGCGTGGATTCTCTGGCCCACTGGTTGTGGTTCTCTCTCCGTGTCGCTCTCCCTCTCTGCTCTCCTCTTCCTGTAGCAACAGCAGTTGCAGGCGCAGCACCTGTCGCACGCTGCCCACGGTCCAGTGGCGCTGCCGCCCCACCCCTCGGGCCTGCAGCCACCGGGCATCCCACCCGTCACAGGCTCCGGCTCGGGCCTGCTGGCCCTGGGAGCGCTGGGCAGCCAGGCCCACCTGCCCGTCAAGGACGAGAAGAACCACCACGACCTGGAGCACAGAGGTGAGGGCCCGCCCTGCGTCTACCTCGGCCAATCGGCAGGCTGGCTCCGCCGCGCCGCCGACGCCGCTGGCCAATCAGACAGCCCGCCCTGACGGAGGAGAGAGGAGAGGGCCGTGCTCTTGGCTGTCTTTTTTTTTTTTTTTTTTTGGGCACTGTAGATGTTGATGTTTAATGCAGACTGACCTTATGAATGATTAAATTTTTATTTTGGAAATAACTTGACCCCTGTATTCATTGAGCACGCTTATAAAGAAATGGCTGCTGCATATTAAAACACCTGCTGACTTTTTGATGTGGGGCTAATAGGGGAGAGAGAAGCCCAAATGGCTGTCCGGCCAGGCACTGCCAGAGGCCCCAGTACTGAGACGGCGTTAGCATTTTTCTTGGGTCGACTCACACTCTCTCTCTCTCTCTCGGTGTCGGGCCAGAGAGGGTCAGCCAAAGGACAGACTACACACTCCTGAGCCCAGAGACTGATGTGTACAGCAGCAGTAGCGAGCCGAGGCCAAGAGTGTCCCTCCCATACACACACACACACACACACACACACACACACACACACACTTCCCAGTAGACACTCTTGTGTTGTCAGTTGGATGTTTTCACTGACTTTTATTTGTTTCTCTCTCTTTCTCTCCTCTACTCTCTTCTTTTTCTTTTCTCCCTCTCTCCCTCTCTCCTCCTCTCTGGCCTGTTGTCATCTTTCATCGCGCCTGGACTGTGATGACAAAAGAGAGCACGGTAAGTCTCCCTTCTTCTTTGAGTGTTATGTCTGTGTGCTGCTCGTCCAACTGCATGAGAGAGAGAGAGAGAGAGAGAAAGAAAGAGGTGGGAAGGGAATGCTGTGTTCTCTTGGTCCAGGAAGAAGGCTCCAGAAATGTCTGGATCTAAATGTCATGACAGGCTGTTGTTGGTGTGTGTGCTTGCCTGCCTGTGTGTCTTTGTGTGTGTGTGTGTGTGTGTGTGTATTCTGCAGATGTGGGGCTGGGGCTCAGTAATCAATGCTGGTGGGATTTGGGGGTTGTGTGTGTGTGTGTGTGTGTGTGTGTGCTTTAATAGGGAATGAGGTTTGGTGCAGCAGTGTGTGTGTGTGTGTGCTTTAATAGGGAAATGAGGTTTGGAGCAGCAGGCCTGGCGTCGTCTTCAGAGAGGAAATGACTCGTAACACAGCGTCAGGATTAGCTCCTCTGTAATTTCATCACAATTAAAGAGGGCTTAGACACACTCAGACACAGATACGCACGCACACACACGCACACACACACACGCCTTCTTCCTTAAAGGATTTTCCTCTTCTGCTTGGCTGTCCATCTAGTGTGCCTCCACTCTCTCTCTCTCTCTCTCTCACTTTTCCTCCTCCCTCTCTGTCCCTCTCTCTCCTCTGTCTGCCACAGTATAAATATGTATGGGTGCTGACATAGAGCTGTATTGTCCTCCTGTGCTTGCCCTTGTAAGAAGCATTTCTCCTCCCGGCTTAAAGCTCTCTGATGGTTGCTGCTGCCCAAGGCCATGGAAATCAGAAGTGTGTGTGTGTACAGTAGATGTCAGTGTTGATGGTCGTAGGTGTAATTCATGCTGGGTGGGAACTTGCAAGTGTGTGTGCAAGCAGTAGGTGCAGATAGCATTTAGATAGAAAGTCGATGAAGACGGGTGTGTGTGTTTGTGTGTGTTTTGTGGAGAGTGTGTGTGTGTTTGTGTGTGTGTGTGTGTGTGTATGTATGCTTAAATGTCAGTGATGGTCTGGTCATTTTGTGTGTGTGCGTGTCAGTGACCATCTGATCCGTGTGATGGCGACTGAGTGTAATGAGTCATGCTGGGCGCATCGCTTGAGAAGGTCAGACGCTCTGCTGAAACACAGCGACCTTCTGCACGCACTCCCAGCTCATCTCTCTCTCTCTCTCTCTCTCTCTCTCTCTCTCTCTCTCTCTCTCTCTCTCTCTCTCTCTCTCTCTCTCTCTCTCTCTCTCTCTCTCTCTCTCTCTCTCTCTCTCTCTCTCTCTCTCTCGCTCTTTCTTTCTCTTTCTCTTCTTCTGCATGCACTCCCAGCTCATCTCTCTCTTTATTTATTTCTCTTTCTCTTGTCATCTTCTTCATCAGCGTTCCCTGAAAAAGTGGTGCTATATAAAGTTTAGCCTGTGTGTGTGTTGAGCTGACAAGCTGAGGTGTTACAAAAGGTTGATGTCTTCTCTACCACCTCGGTGAATTGCTTTGTGCTCTTTTCTAGGACATGGTCCTGTCTTTTGCAGTATATTGTGTGTTTGTGTGCATGTGAGGATGGCGTGAAAGGTATTAAGAATGGTGTAGACCCACATATAGCTATTTTAAACACACACATTCTCTCTTCTTTTGGAGAGTATCTTTGCTCTCTTTTTAGAGAGGCTCTTAGGGAGACATCTTAGTAGGAGCTTTAGTTTGTCTGGTGTGTGTGTGTGTGTGTGTTGGGAGTTTCAAAAAGAGAGTAGGGTACGGGGAGTTATAAAAGGAGCTCAGACACACATCCATCTTTTCAGTGTACACACACTTACACACACACACACCTCACCACTTATTTATTTTTTTGCTGAGCCTCTTGGCTGTGTTGTAGCACCGGCTCTTAGGAGTGCATGGCGTGGGGGGTTTAGCATTGTGTGGTCTCCTAGGGTTGTGTCGGTGAGTGGGCATATTGGCCCGCCCGTGCCAGTCTTAAGAGGGCATTACAGAGCAGCGCTTCCTGTCTTAGTGGGCCAGGAGGGCTGTCAGTGCCAGGCTGAGGGGCCGTTACGAGGTGGCACTGCCAGGGAGAGAGTGGGCACGGAGCTCCTGTCTGGATGCCCAGGCCCAGGGCACCGTTGTGCCATGCTGCAGTCGAGGCAGAAAGATTTCCCCTCTGTGGCTGCCAGCCTGCGCCAGTCAGGAGCTGCCCACTGGTCTGTTCAGACTAGCCAGGAGAGGACACACACACACACACACACACACACACACACACACACACACACACACACACACAAAGAGACCCCTCAAACGTTCACATGCTGTCACACACAGCAAACTTCAAACATGCATGTACATACAAACTCTCAAATATGTATACAGAGGGAGTGAGAGAGACAAACGTGTGTGTACTCACACATAGGCTCAAGCACACACTCTCAAACATGTTCAAAAAGCCAGACGAACACACACACACACACACACACACCCCTGCCTGTCTTGAGGAGAAAGGGCTGTTGTTCAGCCCCAGCGCTTGGCTAATGTTCAGCTGAAGCAGTTTGTTGTCTCTTGTAGGAAGGGGGTGGGGCTAGCAGTGGAGAGAGGGGAAGAGGGCGAGAGAGAGGGGTTAGACTTGAAAACAGAGAACAAGTCTTTCTCTTTGGAGTTAACTGTGTGTGTGTGTGCGTATGTGTGCCTGCGTGCCTGCATGCCTATGTGTGTGCTTTGTTGTGCAGCCAGCACATTCTTGTGTGTTTAGTCTAACTGCATGTTGTTAGATACAGCTTTGGCTTAGGGATCACATTGTGTTGGGTTCTGTTTGCTTTCTGACGAGGCTGATTAGAATGAATAGACCTCAGGGGTTTTACTTTTTTCTCTTTCTCTCTCTCTCGCTCTCAAAGTGTGCGGTTTGAGGATTGATAAGAGCCACCCCCCCCCTCCTTCAAACCGCTTCTCCTTGTTTTCCTGCTTGGCTTGGTGACAGAACCCACAGCTGCAGAACTACCTGTCAGGCTCTGATAGCAGCCGTTTGTGGGGAAGTTTTAGAAAAAGCAACCTCCTCCACTCCCTCCGAATTCTGCCCGTTGTCTTGAGGTTGTGCACATTTAATAACATGGGTGAAGCTCTCCCTGGTAAGAGGGGTTTTTTGAGTCATACCCCTCTGCACTAGTCACAGCTGGCAGGTGGTTTAATAACTTCTGAATCCAATAAATGCCTTTAATCCACAAATACATCTCGGAAAGGACAGGAAATAACAGTCTTGAGTTTTAAGAGTGAGAAAAAGAGTGTTTTAAGTTTGAAACAGCAATGTAAGATGTAACCTGATGTTCTAATAAAGCTGTGTGTGTGTGTTTGTGTGTGTGTGTGTGTGGTGCAGAATAACTCCATCTCCCCGTCAGACAGTCTGCGCACAGCCAGCGAAAAGCACCGTGGATCCTCTGACTACAGCCTGGAGTCCAAGAAACGCAAAGTGGACGAGAAGGACAACATGAGCCGATACGTGAGTAAACACACACGCGCACACACACGCACACACCTGAGGTAACTTGGTTTGGGAATCGATATACTGAGTTTGATATGCTGAATTTCCAAACCATCTAGTTTATATATATAAATACATCTAGTTTATTATATATATGTATATATATATTAGAGATGCACCGATATGGAATTTTAGGGCCGATAACGATAACCGATATTTATTGGTTTGATAACCGATAATATTACTCTTGAAAATAAATTGTGAAAAGTGATTTGGGGAAAGCATTTAATTTTAAATAATTATATTTAATAATATAATAATAATTTTATTGCAGTAATTTTACCTACCACCAAATGATGGACAGAACTCATAATAGTCCTCAATAGTACGGCAGTCAACAACATAACAGTAGCCTAGCCCTACAGTATGTGTGGCTCCTTTAAGTGAACCTGACGTCAGTGAATTGCGAGTGAGTGGCTAGAGAGTTTGAATCGTTTTCATTTAGGACTAAACGCTCATAAACGGCTCAGCTTGGAATAAGCTACAGTATAGCGACCAAATCAGAGTTTGTGAGGGAAACTTAGGTTTAGTTTCAACTGCGGGTAACTGAATAAAGCTGCAACTCCTCAGACTGTATCTTATGTCCGTCTACTCTCTTGCGCACAACCTGCTGCAGCAGAAATGAAAGGAGTTAGCCCCGAAGGTTTTAATAACTTATTATGATGACCTGTCTGGAACTGAAGCACGAATGGTTAGCATATTTCTAGGTAATAATACAAAACCCAAGCTAAAGTAATGCAAATATAATACTAAAACACAACTTAGAACTAGGCCTACTTATGTACTCGTCCCACTAACGAGTTTGTTTATTTGTTTCCCCGACCAGCGCGGTAAAGTGCAAACACACCAGCACAAGACGGCTCTAGATAGGGCTGAGCTCCGCTCTGTTAAGGTTAAATGGCGGATCATTCACGAGAGGATTTTGAGATGCACAGATTCCCAAATGAACGCATATCCACAGATTTTGTTAGAGTGGTGAAATACATTCACACCGCTGACATTATATTGAGGAAAAAGTATAGCCAACCAAGCTCAAGTAGCTCAGTGTAGCCAGACGGACCTTACGTAGGCCTAAATTAAGACTTTAAAAAATATCGGTGCAAATTTTTGGCCAGAATTCTGTTATCGGACCGATAATAATATTTATCGGCTAATAATATATCGGCCGCCGATATATCGTGCATCCCTAATAAATAAATAAATAAATATATATATATATATACATATATATATGTGTGTATAGTATATATATACTTTTTTGATCCCGTGAGGGAAATTTGGTCTCTGCATTTAACCCAATCGGTGAATTAGTGAATCGAACCGGCAACCCTCCGGT
>NW_027468566.1:102500-112500 GCF_046254945.1 Alosa pseudoharengus | reverse complement strand
AGCACAGTCTCATGCCCAGGCCAAAGTCATGTGCCCACTATGTGATGCCCAGGCCATACTCATGCCCAGTCTGTGCCATGCTGCGTCCAGACTCCACAGAGTTTGCCCTGGAAGGGATGCGTACAAGACGCCTTGTGCGTTTAATGGAGGCATGTGTTGGGCCAGCTGGTGATTGTGCAACACAATTGAAAAGTGTTGTAGAGAGTGTCAGCATTTGAGTCGTTTGAGGAGAGTACATGTATGTTGCATGAATATTACGTGTTGATGAATTTAGTGGTGATTTAAAGATTAGGTCCAAGAGCTCTAAACTGGCTCTCTCTCCGTCTCCTCGTCCTGTAGAACCGTGACAACTACATCCGCTCGTGTAAGCTGCTTCCCGACGGGCGCACACTCATCGTGGGCGGGGAGGCCAGCACGCTGACCATCTGGGACCTGGCCTCGCAGACGCCGCGCATCAAGGCCGAGCTGACCAGCTCGGCGCCCGCCTGCTACGCCCTGGCCATCAGCCCCGACGCCAAGGTGTGCTTCTCCTGCTGCAGCGACGGAAACATCGCCGTCTGGGACCTGCACAACCAGACACTCGTCAGGTCAGATACATACCGACCCTCGTTTCACTAAACGCTCACCCAGTTACGGGAACTTTATTCTAGAATATGATTGTATATTTCTACAAATTTTCTTTAGGGATTAATGAAGTACTCTATTTTGTATGTCTCTACTCATTTTCATTAGGGATTAATGAAGTACTATATTTTGTATATATCTACTCATTTTCTTTAGGGATTAATGAAGTACTATATTTTCTATATTTCTACTCATTTTCTTTAGGGATTAATGAAGTACTCTATTCTATTTTCTATATTTCTACTCATTTTCTTTAGGGATTAATTAAGTACTCTATTTTGTGTTCATGTTGTGGCTGTGCTATTGCACATGATGCTGCGTTGCCATCTGTGGCTGCTGCTATACACTAGCGCAGATGTAATCTGTGGATGTGAACGACTGTATAGGTGCTCTAAGTAGCCCTGCTGTTTGCATAAGTCATGTGAGAAGTCATTATCGCGCCCACTGACCAAGCCTCTCCCGTTGCATTCTGGGTATGTGCAGGCAGTTCCAGGGTCACACGGACGGAGCCAGCTGCATCGACATCTCCCACGACGGGACCAAGCTGTGGACGGGCGGCCTGGACAACACGGTCCGCTCCTGGGACCTGAGGGAGGGACGCCAGCTGCAGCAGCACGACTTCACCTCACAGGTACACACACACACACACACACTGTGACCTCTGAGCTCTGACTTCACCTCTCAGGTACACACACACACACACACACACACTGTGACCGCTGAACTCTGACTTCACCTCTCAGGTACACACACACACACACACACACACTGTGACCTCTGAACTCTGACTTCACCTCTCAGGTACACACACACACACTGTGACCTCTGAACTCTGACCTGCAGACCTTATTGCATAGACTTCATCAGACATGTGTACACAGTTGTGTCTTCATGACTGTCCCATTGTCCCATAATTGTCAGCTCCTAATGGATTTTCTAATAGTTAAAGCCGATAATCTTCCAGACTTTGTCCCCTAAAGACACTTAATAAGTCAATTTCTATTGAGGAAGAGCTGGGTTTGTAACTGTGTGTGTGTGTGTGTGTGTGTGTGTGTGTGTGTGTGTGTGTGTGTGTGTGTGTGTGTGTGTGTGTGTGTGTGTGTGTGTAGATCTTCTCCCTGGGCTACTGTCCGACGGGCGAGTGGTTGGCCGTGGGCATGGAGAGCAGTAACGTCGAGGTTCTCCACCACACCAAGCCCGACAAGTACCAGCTGCACCTCCACGAGAGCTGTGTGCTCTCGCTCAAGTTCGCCTACTGTGGTAAGCAGCCCTCTCCTTACCTCATATACACACACACACACACACACACACACTCTGTACCTCACACAACAGTGGAGTGCCTATTAGCCTTCTACTTGTATAGTGCACTTTCTAGTGAAATGGCCTCTGAGTGGTATACCTCCATCCTTCAAACAGACACACACACACACACTAGCTTTAATTATTTGGCGCATGCACACTACACACACCACACACCACATCAACATCCATTTCAACCACTTGCTGCATTCTTTGATTTCTTTTCATCCTCCACTGTAACACAACGCAACGCGTCTCATGTTTAACCTTGACCTCTAGCGTGTCCTCCACGACCCTGGAGTGTAGCGTATCCACCGCAGGGTGCAGCAGCACTATCAGTGCATGTTGAGAGTGTTTGCTTTCTTCCATTGTCTGGCTCAGTGAATCCTTTCCTCTTGTCCTTCAGACCGCCATCTACGTCCATGCTGTCTCCTCTCCTCATCTCTCCTCTCATCTCCTCTCATCTCTGCACATTCATTTCTCCCTCTCTTCTCCTTTCCCTCTCTTTCTTTTCTTTCTGATCCTCTGTGCTTGTTTTGTCCTCTCCTCTCTTTCATCATTATCTGTGTGTGTGTGTGCCCTGTGCAAATGGATGCGTAATGATGTTTGATTTTCCCCCGCTAAAAGGAAAATGGTTCGTGAGCACGGGGAAGGACAATCTGCTCAATGCATGGAGGACTCCATACGGCGCCAGCATATTCCAGGTACTGGATCAATACTCGGGGCACAGTGCAGGGGGACAGAGGAGGGAGGGAGGGAGGGATGGAGAGAGGGCGTGTTGAAAGGAGGGTGTGGGATGGACAGTGAAGTAGAGCAAGAAAGATCGAAGGAGGGAGAGAGGAGGAGCAGAATACATGGAAGAAGGGAGTGAGTGAGGGAGGGAGAGAGAAAGAGGAATAGAAGGGAGGGTGAGAGAGATAGATAAGAGGGAAGGAGGGAGGGAGAGGGGGTAGATTGAGCACATTGGTGTGTGTGTGTGTGTGTGTGTGTGTGTGTGTGTGTGTGTGTGTGTGTGTGTGTGTGTGTGTGTGTGTGTGTGTGTGTGTGTGTGTGTGTGTGTGTGTGTGTGTGTGTGTGTGTGTGTGTGTGTGTGTGTGTGTGTGTGTGTGTGTGTGTGTGTGTGTGTGTGTGTGTGTGTGTGTGTGTGTGTGTGTGTGTCCTGCTGAGCTGCAGACAGTGCTGTAGCCAGTTGCTAAAGGGCAGAGTGACCGCAATCTGACAGCAGGGCCTTTATCAGCGGAAATGGACCCGAGTGTGATATTAACAACACCGGCTGACCACTTAGTGCCGATGCAGCAGTGTGTTTCTGTGTGTGTGTATGGGTATGTTGTTGTTTTTTTTTTTTTTAAATGTGTGTGTGTGTGGTTATAGGTCACTTAGCGGAACAGTAAGTAATTATACGGTAGAAATGAACTGGTGTATGGGAACATGATGACTAAATGGGTTGTGGTCAGTGTTGATGGTCATCAGGACTGTCTTGCGTATATTGGATGACCTTTTAGCTTGTAGTCTGCATAGTCAGATAGCGGCTAATGCTTTCAGGAAAATTCCATATCTGGAGCCCGAGTCCACACACAGACACACACACACACACACACACACACACACACACACACACACACACACAGTATCTGGGTTTGGGTGCTCCTAGTAAAGACTGTGTCTTTGTCTTTGTTTTCCCTGCAGTCAAAGGAGTCATCGTCGGTCCTGAGCTGCGATATCTCGGCGGACGATAAGTACATCGTCACGGGCTCAGGCGATAAGAAGGCCACTGTCTACGAGGTCATCTACTGACACGCTTCTGCAATAGCAGCAGCAGCGCTGGAACCGGCCCTGTGGGAGGACAGCGGGGGGGAGGGGGGCAGACACACACACACACACACACACACACACACATGTACATACACACTTGATACTCTCTCAAACACACACACACACACACGTACATACACGCTTGAGACACTCTCTGAAACACACACGCACACACTTGACTTTTGCTCTTATATACACACACACAAACTCTTTCTTTCTTTCTTTCTTTCTTTCTTTCTCTTTTTTCATTTCTTTTTTTCCTTCATACACATACACACACACACACACAGGACGCCTCATCTGCCTGCTTGCCAGGACAGACAGACTAACTTAATGGCCTGAGGACTGCAGCTGAACTGGGTGGGTGTGGGCTGGTCTGAACCTGACTGAACCGGATCGCAGTCTAGGTTGATCAGCACCACGAACCCCCCCCCCCCCCCCACCCCCATCCCACCTGCCTGTCCAGTGCCCCTCCCTCCTCAGCACTAAGAGAGGACAAAGACTGTCTGGTGCCCATCCCCCCCCCCCCCGTATATCGGTCTATGTTGGAAAGTTGTTTCTTCTCTTTTATTATTATTTTGTCAGGTTTTTTTTTTGTGTGTTTTTTTTAACACTGAGAATGTTCTGTGTGCGGCTGTGACGTGAAGCAGTGCTTCGCTTCGCTCGCCGAGCCGCAGTTGCTGGCGCGGTGGAGGTTCTGTGAAAAATGTATATAATGGAGGACTAAAGGCCTTTATAGATTTCTATTTTGGTGTCCAGTTCCACTTGTGATGGTCCCCTTCTCCTTGACGCGTCGTCTCCCCTGGTCCCTGGGGTTTGGATATTAGATTAGGACCTCTCTCTTTTATCCCGAGGAAATTCTATTCCTTTTTTTTCCCCCTCTCTCTCTCTCCTCGTCCTCCTTCTGAGAAGTTCATTTTCTGCCCTGACCTTTCATGGAAATCTAATTTACTCCTTTTTTGGTGTCCATTAAAAAACAATTTTGAGCTTCATCAAATTATGGAGATGTTTTGTACAAAAAAAAGAAAAAAGAAAAAAAATCTTGTGGATTTTATTCCTTCTGGTTTCTTCCTCCCACCCTCTCTCCCCCGCCATTTTGGTTGGCTGAGAGCAGCGGATTGTCTGGCCAATCAGGAGTGTACTCTGAAGAATGGGCCACTTCTCACGCAGAGCCTACAGCCAACAGGAAGAATAAGATATTTACAGATCCTCAGTCTCCTACACACACACACACACACACACACACACACACACACACACACACACACTCACACACACTCAAATGAGATCCCTCTGCTGACTGTCTGCTGAACTTCCTGCCTTCCTGTCTCCGTCTGGGTCGGGCGGCGGGAAAGGAGGGGAGGTGGGGGGGGGGGGGGGCAGAGAGTGTGATGACCGTGAAGAGGGAGGGGGTGATGGTGATGGACAGAAACCATCTTCCTATCGAGCCGAGGAGACTGTGGACGGATCCTGTGGAGGTTTGCGGGGACAAGAGACTCTTTGGTTGTGCAGTATCATGTTAAAGGGGAGAGGGGAGGGGGATTGGGGGGAACAGCATCTTGTCTTGTTAGTGGGTGATTTTAACTTTGGATTTTTAAGAAATTGGTTGATGTTTTCCTTACCGTCAGTCACAGTGACCAGTGAAGGACATTGGGGTGTTTGTGAGCAATCGTCTTTTGTAACGCACCGAGCAAAGTGGAATATCATGACCCGACTCAGCGCGGCGTTGTCCCCCCCCTCACAACAGCTCAAGCCAAACACAAACACGTCTCTGTGGCCTGTGCTCCGGTTCTCCATAGTTCTTTACGGTTCTTGTATGGTTCTCCCTGATGGTGATGTTCCGTACTGTCCAACCTCAGACAAAACCCACCAACACCCACCCCTGCCCACTTTGCAAAAGAGCTGGATGAAACAAAGTCACTTCTCAAACATGCACCAAAGTATGTAGCAAACTGTGTTGTCACTGAAGCTAATGTACAGTTGTTGATAATTCAATAAACTGTTTTTGTATAAAATGACAACAGTTTTCTGTATGTGTTTTTGTGTGTTTTGTATATGTATCTGTATACTGTATATGTATGTGTGTGTGTGTGTATGGAAAAAATTAAAACCATTGCACATTTTGCTGATGTCATCCTACGGTTGCTGAGTGACATTTAAATAAGTTAAGTATAAGTAAGTATATATACTTTTTTGATCCCGTGAGGGAAATTTGGTCTCTGCATTTATCCCAATCCGTGAATTAGTGAAACACACTCAGCACACAGTGAACACACAGTGAGGTAAAGCACACACTAATCCCGGCACAGTGAGCTGCCTGCAACAACAGCGCACTTTGCGAGCAGTGAGGGGTTGCTTGCTTGCTCAAGGGCACTTCAGCCATGCTTACTGGTAGGGGTTCGAACCGACAACCCTCCGGTAACAAGTCTGAAGTTCTAACCAGTAGGCCACGGCTGCCCCCTTGATGGTCATATTCAACATTGCAGAAATCTCTTAATTTGGAATATAACAGTCAACTCATTTGAATGTCTTAATTTTTTTCCAGTGCTGTGTGTGTATAATATATATGTGTGTGTGTGTCTCAGACACCTTCCATGTTTTGTTTCAGCAATGCTGTAAGGACCATATTGTTTATTTCTCACTTTCTTAATTATAATATGTCCAGAGAACAGGGGATATGTACACAGGAGGGCATTTAAAGGATGGCAGTCCAATTCCAGTCTGAAGATACCATTAGATTTGTTGTTTTAGCAGTTTTATAATGATCAAGCACTCAAGGGAGAAGCACTTAATGGAGCTGTCGATCCCCGCCCAGGCTACTGATGGGCGTGCCTGACCTGCCAGAAGCTGCTGGTAGATACAGCTATGATGGGGGTCTGGAGATCAGCTGCTGACTTGACCGTGGCTCACTCTAAAACTGGCGCTGCGGTCTTCTGAGCTTTTTGGCAGGGCGCAAAGTGAAGGAGCCATCTGAACAGTACAGTACATCTCCGGTGACCCTCTTCATTGTATTTCCAGGTGGTAATACAGTGTCAGCTTGCCTCATCAAGATTCTTTGAATAGAAACCTTTGGCCATGCATTTTCCACTTTACATGAGCAATGAACTCTTCCAGCTGTAGGTTTTCAATGAGATCTTCGATCTGTCAAAGTGTCGTCATCTCCTTCCCACTTCTGATACCAATGTGTCAGAACCAGAACCAACCAGCTTCAGCTTCCCCCTTGCGAGATTGGTCATTAAAACACTGCAGAAACAATCAAATGGATGCAAAAGGCTAGAACCTGAACCAGAGATGCACATGTGTCTTGTTCTTTATATTATCTTCTGGTTGAATTCTAATAAAGACAATGAGAAATAAATGTATATGGTCATCATAACGTTGCTAAAACAACTAATCTAATGGGTGCTCTTTTGCACAGTACATATGTGTGTGGGGGGGGGGGAGCTCTGTATGTGTATCAGTGGTAGAGGGTTTTTTGAAAAGCAGGTTGAGCTGAATGGCTCTGTGCAGAGTGGACTTGAAGGACCCTCTCAGTGGGCCGATGATGGCCGGCCAGCTTTTCAAAGCGCTGAGCAATCCCGCTGAGGAGCTGGGCTTTTTGGGTGGCAGGAGATGAATGCCACTCTTTCACTTCACTTTTTGTTGTTCTCTCTCTTTCATTCTGGTTCTTGCTCCCTCTTTCCTGCTTTGCTTCCTCTCTTTCTCTCCTCTCCCTCCCCCTATTCTTTCTTTTCACACCCCACTCTCTCACACTCCCCCTCTCTCTCTCTCTCTCTCTCTCTCTCCTCTCCTCCAGTCATTTTGAGATGATGTGAGGGTCTTGTGATGTGAGAGGTTGTTGGGGGGAGAGGGGAAAGGAGGGGTACTGACACAGGCGGTCATTCTGCCATGTTGCAGTGCCGGCCAAGAATAAAAGAGCGACCGGATGCTCTCAGAAGTGACACAGTCACCCTAGTGTTTCCCTTAACTACCCCCCCCCCCCCCCCCCGGCACTCCCACCTGCCCCAATCTTGAGGTTCGGCCACCCATTCTTTATCCCCCTCCCACACACCCCCCTCCCTCGCTTTTACCTCTGTGCTCTTGTGGAGGGAGCAATTGCGGAGTGCATTTGCCAGAGGAAGGAAGGGAGGAGGGACGAGCCCCCCACACTGAGTTGAGAGTTGAAAGCTTTCAGCTTCCTCACTGCAGTCCTCACCCACCATCACACGCAGGAGATGGACGTGCGCTGATGAAAGGCCTACACACACACCACTCCATGCCGCCTTTCAGTGCTGAATGCCAAGCACTGTGTGTGTGTGTGTGTGTGTGTGTGTGTGTGTGTGTATATGTGTGTGTGTGTGTGTGTGTGTGTGTGTGTGTGTGTGTATGTGTGTATGTGTGTATGTGTGTATGTGTGTATGTGTGTACGCGTGTGTGTGTGTATGGCATTGGTTATTTGTGTTCTGAGGGCAACCTTCAGCCAACTCCACTTCTCTGACTGTGCCATATCGAATATAGTCTGTTGTGAATCTCATAGCAATTTGGCCGCCTGTTAATGCCTCTCAGGAACCCATTGGCTTCAGTCTAGTGTTGGTGTCAATCCACTGGATCCATTTGTTCTAGGTGATCCAGACCAGTAAACTTTTTGATTTGCGTCTTCTGAAGCAAATTTGTGTGGCTATATTTGTATGTGTGTGTGTGTGTGTGTGTGTGTGTGTGTGTATGCTCCTCTGGGTTTGGCTCAGCTCTGAAACCAACATGGTGTGTGTGTGGATGTGTGTGTCGCTCTAGCTGGTCTGGTATAATCTGGCACTGGATATGAGAGTGCCCAGGGCAGGCCCTTGATTAGGCTGTTTGATCTGGGTAATAACGTCTACACACACACACACACACACACACACACACACACACACACACCAGCCCCCCCGCCCTCCTCCAGGACTTGGGCCCCCAGAACAGTCCTTTAATCCACCCAGTGGATGCTGGGAAGGAACTGCTTCTCACAAAGGCCACCCGAGTAAACCCACTCTGCAGACAAGAGGGCAAAAAGAGAGGAGGAGAGAGGCAGAGGAACAAAGGAGAAGAAAACAGAGAGAGAGAGAAAAAAAGGAGTTTAGAAAAGACTACATGACAGGAAAGAAAAGGTGGTGAAAGCTGTGAGGGAAGAGAAATGATAGAGACAAGCTGAACAGAAGAAAAAAACCTGGAAGTAGCGAGTGAATAGAAAGGTAGGGAAAAGCGAGTGAATAAAAAGGTAGGGAAAAGCGAGTGAATGAAATGATAGAAAGGAGCGCAGGAGAAGAAAAGGAGGTGTAGAAAGGGTGCATGGGAGAGGAAGAGCCAGTCGGCGGTTGATAGTGGTTGAGAGCTGAGGTTGCCACAGCAACAGAACCAGTCCCTTTCTCTGCATTCACAGTTTGCCCCCCCAGACACACTTCTTTTCCTGTTTTTCACCCCCCCTTCTCTTTCAATCACCCTTCTCTGTCAGTCACCCACTCCCATACACTTTCATCTTTATTCTCTCTTGCCCTCTATTTCTGCTACAGTCTCTTCTCTCTGTTTCTGGAGCTCTTTGCTACCTTCTATTTTTTCCTCCTCATGGCTCTCTCTCTGTTTCTCTCTCTCTTTCTGTTTCGCTCTCTGTTTCTCTCTATTTCTATTTCTCTCTATTTCTGTTTCTCCCTCTTTCTATTTCCCTCTCACTGATTATCTCTTTCTTTCTCTTGCCTCTCTATTTCTCTCTGCTCCTTCCCCTCCTTTCCCTCCCTCCCTCTCTCCCTCTATCGGCCCATAGATAAGTGTGAGGACAGGTTCTGTGTTTGCTTGTCGCAGTGAGGCCCTCCAGTCTGTGAGAGATGAACGGCTTTGACCCCGATAAGCTTGACTCTCTGTCTCCACAGCACACACACACACACACACACACACACACACACACACACACACCACCCCTCCGCCGCAGCAGTAGCCCCGGCCGTCTGATAAGCAGCAGAGCAGTCGGCTCTCGCCTCTCTCCGACTCGGATAACGGGCGACTACACGCTCCGTACTCATTTGGATTAGGCCGGATTGGATTGGATTACCACCTCAGCGCGCTGCATGCTGATGTCTTCAGCAGGGGTGGAAAGGACAAGGAGGAGGAGGAGGAAGGAGGGGGGGGGGGGCCTGCATGGTTAGTGAGGGAACAGAGAGTATGTTTCCTTTCATGTTGTCCCTTTTGTGTTCTTCCACTCTCTCTCTCTCTCTCTCTCTCTCTCTCTCTCTCTGTTGTAGAGGTCACAGGGTAAGGA
>NW_027468566.1:87500-95000 GCF_046254945.1 Alosa pseudoharengus | reverse complement strand
GAGAGAGAGAGCAAGAGTGTTGCTCGTGTCCTAATGTAACCCAGAGGTCTCTGAGATCTTAGACAGTTCTGCCTCTCTGTTCCCTGTCTGGAGATTAAAGTCAACAGGGAGATGGGGGGAGGGGGGTCGAGTGTGTGTGTGTGTGTGTGTGGAAGGGGGTGTGGGGGTGTTACAGGGGGCTGGATAATTGCCCCCCATGTCTCCAGCAGACAAAAGTCAACGCTCCAATAATTCCCCTCAGTGAGTCCTCAGAAGAGGCTCAAGGATCCTTCAAGACAGCAGCAAATTGCAGAGCCCAGTCTAACAAACTACCAATCTGTAGATATTATGAGCCAACGGTCCAATCCACAGCCATAATGACAGCCTGCACCACTAGAATGGAGTGCTGCACACAAATTGACCTTCCTTTCTCGCCCTCTCTTCTTTTTCACTACCTCTATATACCTCAGATGGAGAGATTGTGACCCTTGCGCCTGGCCATTTCATTTCTTCTTTCTTTCTTTATTTCCCTCTCTGTCTGCACGTTTGGTACTTGGATGTATTCATGTGTCATTTAGGTTTGCGTGATCGCTGGCCGGGTGGAGAGGCTGCTGTGGCAGCTGGCTGCTCGGGTGATTGCCACCTTCCTCCTGAGGGCCACTTGATCGGTGTCTGTCAGAGGAGAGAAGCTGCCAACAGGTAATGAGTTACCGCACAGGCCTAGTGTTTGGGGCGTCTCCAAATTAACCCAGGCGTTCGCATTCTCTCTCTCTCTCTCTCTCTGTCTCTCTCTCTCTCTCTCTCTCACACACTTATTGCTTTTTCCCCTCTCTTCTCTCATTTCCCTTGCTCCATTCCCTTCACCCTCCTCCAATGTTTTTTTTTTCATCTGTTGTTCACTCTCCTTTTTTTCTCGCTCTACCTCCCTCCATTTCTCCCTCTCTGCCTCTCTGCCTCCCTCCATTCCTCCCTCTCTCCCTCCCTCTACCTGTTTCACGCCTCATTGCTCCCGAGCAGTGGCAGCAGTAACAGCAGTGTGTAGTGTGTGTGTGTTTGTGTGTGTAGTATGCAGTGTGTGTGTGTTTGTAAGTGTGTGTGGTGTGTGTGTGTGTCTGTGCACGTGTGTAGTATGCAGTGTGTGTGTGTGTGTGTGTGTGTGTGTGTGTGTGTGTGTGTGTGTGTGTGTGTGTGTGTGTGTGTGCTCTCCTCTCCTCCTCTCCCCTCTCCTCTCTGTCGGTTCGTCTCATGTTTAGAATTAGCCGTTTGACGAGAACAAAGGAAATTAATTGGTGGTTGGGCCCTAATGAGACGGCTGTGAAATTAACAGGCCTCATCAGCGGAAACAAACAAAATCCTTCAGCGCACCGATCAAGGAGCAACACACACACATACACACACACACATACACACACACACATACACAGCGCGCCCGCCCGCCTGACACAATGATGAATAGAGGGGCACAGAGGACCATCTGTGCTTATTTAAACCTACGGGCCGAGGGGGGGGGGGGGGGCACGGGGATGGATTGTGACCTGACTGGAAGAGATGGCGATAAAGAGAGGGAGAGAGAAAGAGAGAGAGAGAATGAGGGGAAAAGGAGAGAAATGAAAGGATGGAGGGAGGGATGGAATGAAGTGAGGGAGGGAGAGGGAGAAAATAAGGCGAGAAAAAGCCTCCGATTCAGTGGCTTTATTCAGCGCCCTTCAGCATGACACCCGTGGGCTACTGTGCGAGCTGAAAGCGGCAGCATTTGCATGTGAAAGGCCCGGGGACTCGGACTATGCGTCCAGAAAGCCAAAGAGCTCTGATTTCAAGGGATATTTAACCCCCATTCAGACTGCAACAAAGAGCCTTGCTGAGGAGGGGAGAGGGGGGGAGATGGGGGGGAGATGGGGGTAGTAGGGGGTAGTGGCTTTGGCTGATTGGGGACAGGCGGGGGGTTGGATCGGGGGGGGGGGTAAAGGGATGAGAGAGGAGGAGTGACAGAGGATACTGTAGAGGGGGGGGGGGGGGGCAGTTGCTAGCGGATCACAAACCTCATTTGTTCCCCCTCACGGCTTCAGCAGCCTGCTTTTCTACACGGAGTGAAGGGGCCCATGTCTACAGTACTCCCCCTTACCACTACCCCACCGCACAACACCCCACCACTACCCCACCAATACCCCACCCCACTCCACCTCTCCTCCAGCCGGCACTGCTACCCTCAGAAGCTACTATGGGCTATACTGCCAACTTCCCTTTCCACAGTGGCTATCTCTCTCTCTGTGTGTGTATGTGTGTGTGTGTGTGTGTGTGTGTGTGTGTGTGTGTGTGTGTGTTGGGGGTGGAGTGGGGAGGGGGATTTTCCAGGTAGTTTAAATCAGCCTGGCTGCTGTGGGGCAGCCGTGGCCTACTGGTTAGCGCTTTGGACTTGTAGATAGATAGATAGATAGATAGATAGATACTTTATTGATCCCCAGGGGAAATTCAAGGTCACAGTAGCATACAGACAACACACACACACACATTCACTAACAGCAGAAAGTAATTAAAAGTATATAATATAAAAACACAACTAAGCAATAAGGACAGTAGAAGATAAATATATACTAAATACTAGATATACTAAAATACAAATTATACTAAATAACACAATTCTAAAAAAACAGTATCCACATAGTGGGTGATTAATCAAACAAGATGCGCTTGCAATGACTGAGGCAGGGACTGAGCCTGTGATTCTCTGTGCATAAGGTAAGGTAAGGTAAGGTGCTCTGTGTGAATGAGTGTCATGGTGATGGTGCAAATGAGTAAGTCAAACAGTGCAACAGTGCAAGAATAAAGTCTATATATATATATATATATATATATATATATATAACTATATTAAGGAAGGTATAAGTGTGGTCACAGTTCGGCTGTGGCATGGAGGGAGGGGTTGTGCATATGTGCTAATATAGCACGCAAACAGTGAGGCAGAAGACAATGGTAAAAAGTGGCTAGTAGACAGACAGTTCAAGACATGGAGATGGAGGCAGACAGACTATGCGGAGAAGTCTATTTCTCCTCTTCCCTTAAGTGAAGCATTGAACAGTTCAATGGCCCTGGGGACAAATGACTTCCTCAGTCTGTCTGTTGTGCAAGGCAGTGAGCGAAGTCTCCAGCTGATCAGGCTCTTCTGCTTAACAATAATGTAGTGGAGTGGATGACACTCATTGTCCAAGATGTTGATCAGTTTGTTCAGGGTCCTTTTGTCAGATATTGAAGTGATGCACTCCAGTTCAGCTCCCATTACAGAGTCAGCTTTCCTTACCAGCCTGTCAAGTCGCCCCGCATCCTTCTTCTTTGTGCTTCCTCCCCAACATATACCACTGCATAGAAGCCATACCACTGCATAGAAGAGGATGCTGGCAACAACAGACTGGTAGAACATCCTGAAGAGCTTGCTGCACACATTGAAGGAGCGCAGCCTCCTCAGGATGTACAGCCTGCTCTGCCCTTTCTTGTAGAGTGCGTCAGTGTTGGCTGACCAGTCCAGTTTATTGTCAAGGGGTGGAGACCCAGGTACTTGTAAGTGCTTACCACCTCGACATTGATCCCATCAATGGAGACTGGTAGCAGAGTGGGCTTAGACCTGCGGAAATCCACCACCATCTCCTTGGTCTTTTAAGTGTGGAGATAATTGATTTTGCACCATTGCACAAAGTCCTCCACCAGGCTCCTGTACTCCTCCTCCTGCCCGTTCCTGATACACCCCACAATTGCAGTATCGTCAGAAAACTTCTGCATGTGGCATGACTAGGGTTGCAAAAGGCCGGAAAATTTCTAGTAAATTTCCGGAAACTTACCGGAAACTTTCCATGGGAAGTTAAGCTGGGGAATTTTGGGAATATTCCAATTCGGAAACTTTCATGGAATTAAAGGAAATTATGAAAATTAATGGGAATTTTCGGTAATTCATACTGTTTCATATACAAACATTAACATTTTGTTTCGTAATAAGCAATATGATTTGTTTGTTCGTATTTTCGCTTAGCTTAGCATACAAACCTAGCTACCATGCTAGCGGGAATCCCATTCTCTGCCTATGGTTTACTAGCGTGCTAAGCTAGCAACACTGAAACCACTCAACAACAAAATCCGATTGGTTGGAACATTAACTGACTATCAGTTTGTTCAGTTAGAATTCCAGAAAATGGTAAAAAAAAAATAAAAAAAAATATAATGACACAACATACCACCCCAACCAAACCTTATAGATTATTTAAGTTATATATAAGTTGTCAAGCTTAATCAGACAGATTAATTGTCCCATTACAGTTTATGCAAAATGACGTACACCCATTTGAATGAGGACAAAAGTGACGAGAAGCCAATAACTGGGCAACTCTGTTTGCACATGAGATGACATTTTCACTGGGAATTTATTTTCCCCATGCACATGAACACACCATAGGTTTCCTTTATGTCTAGTAGCCTATGCTGATTGCTGTGTGCATGGGATTGACGTATGTGCAGGGTAGAAATTTGACTGAAATTGCATTAAATCAGGTTGTTTTAACTAATATTATGCTGCAAGATGGGGTTTTGTCCACTAAATTTAAGTTCCCTGTTATAGACTAACTAGCCATATTAAAAATTCCCAGTTTATTCCCATTATTTCCCGTTTATTCCCGTTAATTTCCATATATTCCCGTTAATTCCCATGGAAAGTTTCCAACTTTGAAAATTCCCGGAATTTTGCAACCCTAGGCATGACTCAGTGTTGTAGCAGAAGTCAGATGTGTACAGGGTGAACAGGACTGGAGAGAGAGCATAGTTCCCTGTGGCGCTCCAGTGCTGCTGATCACAGTGTCAGAGAGACAGTTCTTAAGTCTGACGAACTGTGGTCGCTCCGTCAGGTAATCTGTAATCCAGGTTACCAGGTGAGCATCCACACCCATCTGCAAGAGCTTGTCTCCCAGTCTGAGGGGTTGGATGGTGTTAAAAGCACTTGAGAAATCAAAGAACATGATTCTCACAGCACTTTTCCCCTTGTCTAGGTGAGAATGTGTCCTGTGTAGAAGATAAGTGATGGCATCGTCCACGCCCACTTTCTCCTTGTAACCGGAGGGTTGCCAGTGGTTCGAACCCCGACCAGTAGGCACGGCTGAAGTGCCCTTGAGCAAGGCACCTCACCCCTTACTGCTCTCCGAGCGCCGCTGTTGTAGCAGGCAGCTCACTGCGCCGGGATTAGTGTGTGCTTCACCTCACTGTGTGTTCACTGTGTGCTGTGTTTCACTAATTCACGGATTGGGATAAATGCAGAGACCAAATTTCCCTCACGGGATCAAAAGAGTATATATACTTATACTTACTGATTACCCCCAGTTGGGAGAAGGGTGGGGTTCCAGGTAGTTTAATAAGCTTGATTCCCCCAGTCAGGTGCTAGGCTGAAGGTGAAGAGATAAACTGATGAAGGCTATTAGAGGGGTCAGCAAGAGAGGTGAGGTGAGCAGGGAGGAGGAGATGAGGGAGAGGGAGGCTCTGTGTTTGTGGTTAGATAAGGATAGGTTTGATGAGGCTGGGAACACCAAGGGCCATTTAGGTCGTCTAATCTGGTTCTCAAAGAATCGCTTGACTCCCAGAGGAACTCTGTAATTGCATTGTAGGATTAAAGAAGCCCAACCCCCATGCCTAAAAACACTCTGCCCTGAAGGGGGGTGAGGGGTAGACTATGTGTGTGTGTGTGTGTGTGTGTGTGTGACCCAGCCTCCCCTGAGCTAATTAGGGATGGAGGGAAGGGGCATATAAAGGGCCGCATACACACACACAGGTGTGGTCAGGTGAGGTCAGGTGGAAAGTACAGCAGTAAGAAGAGGGGCAAGTTTAGGCTAGTGCCCATGTGCATATTAGCACATTTTCAAATCCGTTGTGCTACTGAAACTAGCTTTTATTGGGTCCTTATTTGGAATAGTTTATTGAAGTGAGGACAGAAGGTCACCATCATGTGACATAGACGGTCAAACACCAGTGCTCAAAGCTGAGCCAAGTCTGCCTTCTAGATAACAGTAAGAAGCCGCCGCATTTAGAACGGAGACATATAGACTGTATAAATGGGTCATTTGTTCTAGGAATGATTAGAACAGCAAACACTAACATCAGGGATTAAGCTAAAAATAACGCTGCTTGTCATTACTCTGAGTCTGCCAATGTAGGGCATTAATAAAGCTGTGACTGCTTTCTAATAAGTCACTAATTGATCTGGTTAAGGAGACTTACACAGTCCTGGGAACGGGGCTATTAATGCAGGACAGGACAAGACAGCACTTTGCACAGGACGTGTGATGTTCAGGGAGGTACAACATCAAATATATATTTATACTTTTCCTTTCCTGTGTGTGTGTGTGTGTGTGTGTGTGTGTGTAAGCCCTTTCAGACACACGTGTAAGACCGGAGGTTCGGCGGATGTTAAACGGTGGGGCCGTATATCTGGATGACATAAATGGTCATATGGAAGTCCAAACTTAGCCGGTTGTTCTACTGCTCCCCCCCTAGTATTTCCTCCGGACATTATGTAAATGTGCTGTGTCTGAACGAAGCGTAGAACATGCGGTTAAAATTCACACCTAGTGAGAGGGCGTGTCAGTGACGTTTCTTTCGTGCGTCCATGTGGTTAAATCTGACTTAAATGCCAGTGTTATGATGGAATGGCATGTCCAGAAAATCTCCGACCTGGAAAGATGCAGACATCACAGAGCTACTGTCCATAAGGGCAGACAGCATTGTGATAGAACACATGAAGGGAACGGCAAGATACACGTTGATGTAACCTACAACTGCATCGCAAGGCCAAAGGAATTCAAAAGACCAAATCATCATAAGCAGAAGGCGCTGAAAAGGCAGTAGCGTACAGCGATGTCGTTGACGACAATAACAGGAGTATTTAATAAATTGTTAGCCAACACGGTCGGTTTTCTGTTCATTGATAGCCTTCTCATGACCTCACTGCTGAGTTCGCTGATATTTGTTGAGCATAAATAGAGAAAATGAAAACGAAGAAAACCCAACTTTGTTCCAAGACAAAGTGTGTGTGTGTGTGTGTGTGTGTGTGTGGGGTTAATCATGACAGTTGTTAAAACATGACTTATAGTGGGACCAGTGTTATATGCCATTGTAGGTGTGTGTGTGTGTGTGTGTGTTTGTGTGTGTGTGTGTGAGTGTGTGTGAGCGTTTGTACATGGGTGTATGTCACGTGACCATGTTTTCAAACCAACACCCTCCTCCTCCTCCTCCTCCTCCTGTCTCCCCCCTCTCCTGTCTCCCTGCCTGGGCTCTCTGTGTGCCGCGTGGCCCAGTAATCCACCCCTCTCCCCAGGCCCCTGCCTCTGACAGCCACGGGGTGGCCGTGCGGATGCCCGCGCATAAATTACCGCCACGGCACATAAAGCACTGCGAGGACCCCTCCCTGTCGCCGGGCGGCTGCCTTAAACGCCGTGGCCCCGGACGTCGATACGGCTCAACCCATTGAATTATACAGCTGGCCCCGCTCATTAACAC
>NW_027468566.1:0-82500 GCF_046254945.1 Alosa pseudoharengus | reverse complement strand
AAAAAAATCTACATATTTTACTATAACAGTTTCTATCATAGGCCTTCCTTATTTGGTGTACTTAGACATTATTGAATAAACATCTGAATTTCAGTATCTAAGTAGGTTAGGTTGGGATGTCTGCTATACATTGCTGTTAAAATGCACTTCCAGTATAGTGAGTACCTATTGGCAAAACCGGTTATCATTTTTATGTTGAGGCGGTGGGGGTGTTGTCGGCAGCTGCTAAAAGTAACTAATAAAGTAACTTGTAATCTAACTTAGTTACTTTTAAAATCAAGTAATCAGTAAAGTAACTAAGTTACTTTTTAAAGGAGTAATCAGTAATCAGATTACTTTTTCAAGGTAACTGTGGCAACACTGTCTATAATGCAGTGCATATTAACATTATATGTTATAGTTACTGTAGTAACATCAGTGTGGGGTGCATATCATTACGTATTTATAGCTACATTCTTATAAATATTTGTTTGCATTCCCTTGTATGTGTAAACAATTTATGAATTTGACTCCTATTTATGCAGATATTGCTCATGTTATAATACAAATATGCTTTTACATAGTTTGTAAGATGCTTATAATAGTTATTTATTTGCTTATTATATGCTTATTAATAGTATAACAGCACTTGATACCATTAACCCTAAACCAGAGCCCAATCCTTGCCCCAAGTAACCGATTTTAAGTTATTATATATATGTGTTAATATCTTAGCAGCCGGACTGTAAGCGTAATGTGATGTGTGATATATGAGTGTGTATAATGTGATGTGTGATATGAATGTGTGTAATGTGAATAGAAATTATTATGCTGATGATGATGCGTAACGTTGATGGCTTCTGCTCCTCAAGCTCCTCTGTTCCTGGCATAGCAGCCATGTTCCGTAACGTTGATGGGTTCTGTTCCTCAAGCTCCTCTGTTCCTGGTGTAGCAGCCATGTTCCTGGAGCTCCATGCTATCTTCCTGAGGTGATTTCACCGCCCAGGCGGCGGGCGGCGCTGCATTGCTCCAGCAACCCTTTCTAATCGGCCCTCTGAGAGTCTCAGATGGAGTACAGTAGATGCCCTTTAGCAGCTATATATGCAGCATGCAGCAGGTGGGTTTGTCATCTGAGACCTACAGGAGAGGTATATTACAGCAAAGGCACAGACACACACACACACACACACACGCACACACACACAGAGAGAGAGAGAGAGAGAGACAGAGAGAGAGAGAGAGAGACATGGAAACAGGTGAGAGACATCAGATGTTGTGACATCACAGTCAATAAAGCGCAGAGAGAGAAGAAAGCTGTTTGTGTGTGTGTGTGCGTGTGTGTGCGTGTGTGTGTGTGTGTGTGTGTGTGTGTGTGTGTGTGTGTGTGTGTGTGTGTGTGTGTGTGTGTGTGACGCGCAGAGGGAAAGAGACTGGCAGGGTGTGTGGGGAGTGTGTTGTAGCCTCTGCCTACAGCAGTCTCCAGCTCCATCTCATGAGAGTGTTCAGAGAGATGCAAAGCTAAGCAGTCAACGTGTGTGTGTGTGTGTGTGTGTGCATCTGTATGTGCGTGTGTGCGTGTGTGTGATCAGATCAGATCAGAGTGTGTTCACAGAGATGTGAAGCTAAGCGGCCAACAGCCAACACTGCTCTGTGTGTGTGTGTGTGAGAGAGAGAGTGTGTCTGTCTGAGAGAGAGAGAGAGAGAGAGAAATCAGATCAGTGTGTATTCACAGAGATGCAAAGCTTAGCAGCCAACAGCCAACACTGCTCTGCATTTCTGAGATGCTCCCAACAGACTAGTGCTCTTTGAAGCATAGCTAGTCCGGGGATACAGACATGTTTGTTCAGTAAGAGAGGGAGAGGAAGAGGGAGAGAGACAGAAAGAGAAAGGGGTGAGTTAGAGAGAGAGAGAGGAGAGAGAGAGAGAGAGAGAAAATCACAGGCCATTTTGGTACAGCCATGTGTATCGTTCTTTGACGTCTCAATAGAGGGTCTTTTACCGGTGCTCTTACTGCCAGAAGCCTTGATAGAAACACCCTTGTCAACCACCAGAGGAAATAAATGCTTCATTGAGTCGAAACTTAGTTAAGGGAGCAACCAGGCAACATCCCTGTGTGTTCTCTCTCATTCTCTCTTTCTCTCACTCTCTTTCTCACCTTGTTGTGTTTGGGTTGCTGTACACATCTCTTTCCCCGTACTGTATTTGTTGTTGATATAAAAACAATAATATATCAACATGCAAGAACAGATGCATCAACCCTAAACAATAAACAATGACAACAATAACAAAACGATGATCACATTTTGAAAGTAAATACCCCCTCCCCCTTATTGCTGGCGCTGGGAAAGCAGATGTTTGTGTTTATTCTCTCATGCACATCTTCCAAGCACACAGAGAAGAGGACGATGAGCGGATTTGCATTCTGCCTCCTTAATCTGCGTAAGAGAACCTGTTTCGGGTTGTAATTCACATGGTATGTCTTTTGACTCGGATTAGCGCGGGCCAATCCTCTTAAAGCGCGGGGCTCAGTGTAACTTATCAGTGGCGAGGCCGTCTCGTGAAACGCTGTAAATCCACGTCTCCACCCGCCCAGACTTCCAGAGCCCGGCGCTAATCTGCCCAAATCTCATCGGAGACTTTAACTTCAAAATACCTTTTGAAAGCCCATGCAGAGCTCAAGGCACGGCCAAATTCGATCCAGGGGCTTTTATTTTGATATGGAATTGTGGTCAGTGTTGTTCTCACGTCGACAGCTCAGTGAGTGTGGCCTGGCTTTGAGGTCCAGAATGAGGTGAGGGGGTCACAGAGTTTGCTGTTGCATAAATGTGTGTGTGTGTGTGTGTGTGTGTGTGTGTGTGTGTGTGTGTGTGTGTGTCTGTGTGTGGTGTTAAAATCACTCGTTCTCTCACTCTGTCAGATTTCACATCAAAAGACATGCCTGCTTGCAATTGTGGTGCAAGCCTCTTGCTGTGGCAGTTCAACTCCAAGCACAGCAGCTCTGTCCTGGTTTCACATGCTGCCACTGACATTTCAACCATTAAGACGCCATTTTACTGGAACAGCAGCACAGATTTCCATAAGTTGGCCTGTCGTCATTACACACACATATTAGTGCTTCATCGCAGGGTGTTAGGGAGCAGGACAGAGCGTAGGACAGAGCGGGCAGCTGAAACGCTCTCTGGCTCTGAGCTTTCCTTGATGCAGTGCTTTGACTTAGAAATACCGTGAAATATTTCAATCCTTGAGTCATATTCTTTATCCTTTAAGGTTCTTTATAATTCAATAAACAGGATTAAAGAGCAGCAGTGGCGGCGTGCTCCAGTTTCCCGCGTCAGCCGACAGGCCACAAACAGGCCCTCATTAAACGTTGTAAGATTACGGCTTAATCTCGCCCAACACATGTTGGGAAGAATAAAAGCAATTTGATTTGGGAGAAGCCGAGGCTGACGCTCGCGCGCCTTAATCTCATCGGGGCCTCGCCTGCTAAATGAAAAGACGCCGCTCCGTGTCAAAGCGAGGAGAGTGTGGGGGTGGGGGGTGGGGGTGGGGTGCAAAAGACGCCGCGTTCGGGGGTGCATTCTCGTCTTCTTCTTCTTCCTCCCTCTTCCTTCTTTTGTTTTTTCAGACAACAGGCTCCTCCCAACAGGCTCCTCCCACACAAGATCAGGACTCATTGCAGAGTCATCTACTGTCTGGCTATCTCTGTCTTTCTTTCTTTCCCTCCCTCTCTCTCTTGATCCCTCTCTCTCTCTTTCTCTTGATTTCTCTCTCTACCCCCCTCTCCCCTCCTCCCTCGCTCTCTATCTTTCTAGTTGATCCCCTCTCATTCTTTTCCTCTCTACAGTCTTCTCTTCCAACACACTCTCTCTCTCTTTTCCACCCTCTCTTCTCCTCTCTTTCTCTCTCTCTTTTCCACCCTCTCTTCTCCTCTCTTTCTTTCTATCTTTTCCACCCTCTCTTCTCCTCTCTTTCTTTCTGTCTTTTCCACCCTCTTCTTCTCTCTCTCTCTCTCTTTTCCACCCTCTCTACTCTCTCTTTCTCTCTCCTCTGATAATGTGACAGCCACACACACACGCACGCACACACACACACGCACGCACGCACGCACGCACGCACGCACGCACGCACACACACACACACACACACACCTGTTTTGCCGGCCCCCTCCCTGGTGTGTGGTGCCTGCTTACTTTAATTTGCTTCCCAATCATGTGGGATTTGTGGCGGTGGTGGCATGTGTGTGTGTGTGTGTGTGTGTGTGTGTGTGTGTGAGCGAGCGGTGAGGCGCTGGTGTGAAGATGACGATAAGCCAAAGCTCTAAATCCCGGCCTCAGCTGTCTTATCGGCCGCCGCTGGCCCGAGTGGCGCGCTTTAATGGGGGCGGCTCTCTGTCTGAGCTTACGCTCCAATCGCATTAAAGATTCGCCTTCCTTCCTTCGCCAGCACCACTGCCATGCTGTGCCCCCCCCCCCCCCCCCCGCACCTCCTGCGCCCCCCAACACCCCCCCCCCCCCCCCCCGCACCTCCTGCGCCCCCCAACACCCCCCCCCCCCGCGCTTCGCTTCTCACTCCTCTCTCCCTCGCTTATGTTCAAGCCATTCCTCATTTCTCTCTCTCTCTCTCTCTCACACACACACACACACAATGCACACACACATACATAATCCCCTTCTTTCTCTCACATACACACACACACACAAAATCCCCCTCCCTTTTTCTCTTTAGCTCTCTCACACACACACACACACACACACACACACAAAACACATACGGTTTTATTTGATGGGATATGTAGTGAATTAAAAGTTGCTGCCTGGCTGTGTGTGTGTGTGCGAGAGAGACTGAGAGAGAGAGAGAGAGAGAGAGAGAGAAAGAGAGAGAGAGAGAGGAGGAGGGGGATGCAGCTCATAAGCTTCTGTCTTAAAGCTCCGCAAGACCATTTGTCTCACTGACAAGCATGTGTATGTGTGTGTGTTTGTGTTCGTGTGTGAATGTATCTCCTCCCGTATGGAACAGACCATATTTAACAGTGTGTTAATGCTCTGTACCCCCCCCCCCCACTCCCATCTCCCTGGTTACTGATCCTGTGCCTCTCTGTAGAGCGCCTGTGATATGCTCCTAAGAACAGGTTAATTATAAGCGCGCTAAGCTAGCGGCTCCCTCCACGCTACCGCTAATTAGCTTAGGCCCAGTTTAGCACCAGACAGCCGCCTTAGGCACCTCATCTGTCGCCTGCTTGGAATATGAGTGACGCTCTGTATTTTGGTTTTAGCCCAAAAGGTTGTTGGTATTCTTTTAATCTTGGCATACGGTGCTAGTGGGCGCTCGCCTGCTGCCTGCTCTATGAGTATTTGGGGCACATGGGTGGTTTTGTGCCAACCGGTGCCATGCTATGCTGCTGTTCCAAGTGCCAGTGCTTTCATTTCTCACGGTTTTAAAGGCGAAATTACAGGGACATCACAGGGACCAATGAGACCATCTTCTGGCTAGAGTTCTTGGGACCTTAGTGATTAAAGATGAGTCAATAGGGAATTTGTGTGTGTGTGTGTGTGTGTGTGTGTGTGTGACTGTAGGTGGGGATGGGGGATAGAGGTGCTGGGGGGAGTGACATCCCCCTTGGTCTTGGTTTTGGGTTGATATTGTGTACCAGGAGAAGGGTTGTGGTGGAAGATGCCGTTGGCTGGTACGTTTTCACGTTCCTTCTCATCTCAGTAAAGTAATACACAATCTTGTCCAAAGGTAGCCATAGGATGATACAAGGACACAAGGTTACAAGGAAGTTTATTGTCACATGCATATAGTTACTGGAAGTAAGGAATGCAGTGAAATTATGTCTGGTGTCAGCCTATTTGTGCATTTATGGGGTTTAGTAGATTAAGTGGCAAGGGCTGCATAAGAAAGGTGGGGGAGGATTGGGATTGGGGGGGGGGGGGGGCACCAACAAGGAGCACCCAAGAGCAACAGGGGCAGGGAAAAACTCCCTTACCAAGGAAGAAACCTTGGGCAGATCCACGTCTCAAGGGGCTAACCCAACTGCCAGGGGTCTTGGTGTGTGTGTTGGGGGGATGACAGGGGAGATGGGATTGTGTGCTGTGTATGTGGGGAGAGGGCAGTGTGCAATATGTGTGTTGGAGAAGGTTCCTGATGAAATAATGTGCTGTGTATGTAGGGGAGAGGGGGGGGGGGGGCAGTGTACTGCAAGTATGGTAAAGGGAGTACTGAAAATGCAAGCAGAGTACTGTATGTAGGATTTATGTGAGTGATGACAGTGAAGATGTGTGTGTGGGCGGGAGGGTGTGGAGCAGTGACTGTGTGTGTATGTGTGCAGTGTGTGTGTGGGTAGGTGGGGGCAGTGTGCTGTAAGTATGTAGAGGATGTGTGTTGGAGAAGATCCTGAAGACAATGTGCTGTGTATGTAGGGAGGGGGGGCAGTGTGCAGCAAGTATGTAGAGGAGGCTTACTGTAGCAAGCAGTGTGCTGTATGTATGTGTGGTGACTGGGGATGGGGGGCAGAAAGGCTAGGCAATCAAGGACATGGGTAGATAGATGGAGGAGAAATCAAAAATAATAAATAAAAAGTTCTATTGAGATGTGCAAAAGTTGGAGAAAGTCAGATGTGTGTGTGTGTGTGTGTGTGTTTTGACGTGTAATGAAATAAGAAAATAAATAAAAGGTCTGTAGCATAGGGAGAGGGATGTAAAAGTGCTAAAAGTCATGTAGGTGTGTGTGTGTGTGGGGGGGGGGGGGTCATGAGTGCTGAGGAGTGAATGAGTGCAAAGTCAGTATAGTGTGAGTTCAGAGTTAGGAAATGTTTGAGAGTGCTGAGGAGTGAATGTGTGCAAAGTCAGTATAGTGTGAGTTCACAGTTCGGATGGCCTGGGGATAAAAACTTCTCCTGAGTCTCTCAGTTCTGGCTTTGTGACTACATAGGCGTCTTCTTGATTTCAGCGGTAGGAATAATCCATTGTTAGGATGAGAAGAGTTCTTCAGGATCTTTTGGGCTCTTAGGAGCAGAGGCGGACAGAGTACACAGCTTCATCACTTGAGTAAAAGTACAGATACCCTTTGCAAAATTTTACTCAAGTACAAGTAAAAGTACAACAGTCAAATGTCTACTTAAGTAAAAGTACTGAAGTACTTGTTTTTAAAAGTACTTGAGTATCAAGAGTACAAGAGTAGCCTACATTTTCTAAATATTGCATTACTACTGCCACAGTGCTCACATTTATGTACAGAAACGTCCGACATGGAGTTATGAAAATTTTTAATGTTAATACCTTGGAGAATGTAAAAGGAATTGAATCAAGTCATTTTCATCTTTTCACCATGTTGCCAGGGATGGGCAGTATTTCTAATACATGTATTTAAAATACGAATTTCTAATACAAAATACTATTTGCGCCTGCACAATCCAATCACATTTGAGAGGGAAACAACAAATTGAGGGTTTCCGAGATTTTTTTAAGTAATGGGTACTCACGGTTATGGATAGAAATGTAGTGGAGTAAAGAGTACAATATTTGCCTCTCAAATGTACTTGAGTAAAGTCATGAGTACTCCCCAAAAATTATAATCGAGTAAAGTACAGATCCCTCAAAATTGTACTCAAGTACTGTACTCAAGTAAATGTCCTCCGTTACTGTCCGGCTCTGCTTAGGAGTACTCTTCTGGAATAGATATCTTGTAGAGCAGGGAGTTGAGTTCTTATAGGACGTTCAGCTGAGCGCACTACTCTCTGCAGAGTACTACAATCTCTAACTGTGGAGTTCCCATACCAGGTGATGATGCTACCAGTTAGAACACTCTCAACCGCTGAAGTGTAGAAGGCCTTCATGATGGATGTAGAAACTTTGAATTTCCTTAGCTGACGAAGGAAGTAGAGTCGTTGTCTGGACTTCTTCAGAACATATTGAGTGTTAACAGTCCATGTTAAGTCTTCAGTAATGTGGACACCAAGGTATTTAAAACTTGTGACTCTCTCTACAGGTTGCCCGCTGATCATTAGTGGGGTGTAACTGTAGTTCTGCTGCTGAGATTACTACTATGAGATTACTATTTTTCACATAAGAAATCTAGTTCATGCATGTTTGTTTTTTGGTTATTCACATGTATTGTTTATGGTGTGTGTGATCTGTCATCCATGCCTTATACACTGAGCTGCAGGAGTTATTGCCTCCATCACTACCCTGCTGTGTGTTGCCTTGTACATGCAGGTCACGTCCGTGGCAACCACCGCCCTGGCAACCACCGGCCTCCTGTGCCCTGGCTGGTTGGAACCCTGGCATGGTGAGAGCCCTTATCTCTCCCTGCATATGCCCCTCCTGTTCTCCCCACCCCCATTCACACACACACACACACACATTTACACATACCACACACACAAACACACACACACATATCCACACACAAACACACACACATATCCACACACATTCACACACACATATCCACACACATTCTCTGCCCCCAGCCCATTTCACGCTTCACTCTTAACTCCTGTGATAACTCCAGACTCTTCTCCTCTCCTCCATGCTGCCATTCAGGCAAATGCCAAAACAAATCTTGACATAATTAGCGCTAATCCAGCTCATTACAGTCTGCTTAATTAGCCTATTAATAGCACTTCCTGGGAGAGCTTGTTTGCCGCGCAGGCAAATGTTTGTTCCCAAATTAGCAGACGAGGAGAGGAGACAGCTCCATTGTTCAAACAGGCGGCCCGTTTGACAATGCCGCGCCGGCCCCGATTAGCGGCAGACGGAGCTTGTCTCGCTCACCTCGCCTCGTCTCATCTCCATCTCGTCTCGTGGCCCGTGAGACGGAACAACAGACACACGGATCCATGGGAGTAAACAACGACAGACTGGAGGTTCTGCGGCAGCAAGGCTCAGATCCGGAGGAGCGGCAAGGCTCAGATCAGGCCTCACGAGCGGGCGAGTAGTCTCCAGCTGAGCTGCCTCACATCCCCAGCAGACACTTCTGGCCCACAATCATCTCTGAACCCACCATCGGAACCATGATCGGAATCATGATTGGACCCACGTCAGACTTCTATTTGCTCCATTTTCAGTTGCACACAGTCCTCCTTCAGCTTGCTTTAGAGATAGTAGTATAGTGTTGTGTATAGTGGTATGAGTATAAGTATATGTATAAGTATATACTCTTTTGATCCCGTGAGGGAAATTTGGTCTCTGCATTTATCCCAATCCATGAATTAGTGAAACACACTCAGCACACAGTGAGGTGAAGCACACACTAATCCCAGCGGAGTGAGCTGCCTGCAACAACAGCGGCGCTTGGGGAGCAGTGAGGGGTTAGGTGCCTTGCTCAAGGACACTTCAGCCGTGCCTACTGGTCGGGGTTTGAACCGGCAACTCTCCATGAACTAGTGAGACTTAAATTGTTCCACTAGTTAACTAGTGGAGAAAAACAGCTTGTTTGTGTTTTTAGGTGTAACTAGTTAACTAGTGAAAAAAATATGCTTGCCACTAGTAAGGCCCACAACACCCTCACTAGTAAACTAGAGGGCATTTTGACCTTTACATGTTAACAAGTGACCATTTTGGCATCTCACTAGTTAACTAGTGGGGCTGAAATGGCCTTCACTAGTTAACTAGTGGGCATTTTGGAGAACACTAGTAAACTAGTGACACTTTTTGCACCTCACTAGTTAACTAGTTGAATGGAAATTGCCATCACTAGTTCACTAGTGGGTGTTTTGGTGCACACTAGTAAACTAGTGACTCTTTTTAGACCTCACTAGTTAACTAGTGGGCATTTGTGTCTTCACTAGTTAACTAGTGAGCAGTTCTGCCTTTACTAGTTTACATGTAAGTGTCACATTGAAGCCACTAGTTTACTAGTTAAAGTTCCTTTGGCCAGCATGTTAACTTGTGTGCCACGTGCAAATGTTGTGGGTGGGATTTTGTGAAATTCTGCGCTGTGATTGGTTGTCATGTTCTATTTGGACATAGGGAGCCAATAGAAAGCCTCAATTTCCAGAGTTCTCCGCCTCCTAATTTGAATTCTGCGCCACTAGCTGACTAGTGTGAATTTAGGCTTCAACTAGTTTACTAGTATACATTTATGACCTCACTAGTTAACTAGTTTGGACAAAGGATGCATCAACTAGTTAACTAGTGAGCCTGCTGCCATCACCTAGCTAGCTAGTAAGCCATTTATGGTTCACTAGTTAACTAGTGACATTGACCTACTCCAACTAGTTAACTAGTGAGGAGTTTTGCCTTCAACTAGCTGACTGGTATGCATTTTGGCCTTTACTAGTTAACTAGTGGACATTTCTGGCTCTCACTAGTTAACTAGTGAAGCTAATATCTGTCCGGATACTGATACTAATTGACATCCTCTTTTTACTCTACCTGCTCTAACATTCTGGACTGTGTTGCACCTTTTAAAACACTGCGCCCGAAAGCCAAAAAAGAACCTTGGCTGACTGACACTTCCCGCTCAATCAGGCGAGAGTGTCGAAGGGCGCAACGCAAGTGGAAAAAGGACAAGCTGCATGTATCTTTTGATATTTTAAAGGAAACGTGGCTCAAATACCAAAAAACTGTTAAATCTGAAAAAAATCTCTGATATTGTTCTGCGCAATCAGGGCAAACCACATATTCTTTTTAACACTATAAACACTGCTCTCAATAAACACCAACCTGTTGAGTTAGACACCTCTTCAGTGAGTAGTGAACAATTTCTGCAGTACTTTGTTTCCAAAATCTCCAACATTAGAGCTCAGATAACCCCCCCCCTCCTTTGACCCTTCTATCTCTGTCACCTGCCCTGTGAGTTTCAGTCACTTCGAGCCTATATCATTTGCTAAACTAAGCAAAACCATAGGGCTAATGAAAATCTCATCTGGTCTAACTGACATTGTTCCTCCTCTTCTCATCGCTCAGACAATTGAGACCACAGGTCCCCACATATTAACGATCATGAACTGTAGCCTTGCCTCAGGTGTTGTGCCAAAGAGCTTCAAACATGCCGTTGATTGTGCAGCCGTTGATTAAAAAACCCAATCTAGACACTTCAATCCTATCTAACTACAGACCTATCTCAAAACTCCCGTTCTTATCTAAAGTTCTAAAAAAAACTTGTGCTTCAACAAATACAGTCTTTTCTTGATACACATGGTATCATGGAACCTCTGCAATCTGGTTTTAAAGCCCTCAACAGTACGGAGTCAGCCCTTCTGAAAGTTTTTAATGATCTGCTGCTAGCCACTGATTCTGGAGATTCTGCTATTCTGATCCTCCTTGTTCTCACCGCTGCTTTTGATACTGTTGATCATGATATTTTACTCTCCCGTCTAGAGCACTGTGTTGGTATCAGAGGCACTGCTCTTGAATGGTTTAAATCCTACCTAGCCGACAGAAGTTTCTCTGTCTGCCTGGATGGATCTGTATCCCCCTCTGCACCTCTTCCTTGTGGTGTTCCTCAAGGGTCTATTCTGGGGCCTATACTGTTCTCATTATACATGCTCCCTTTAGGATTCTTCCTCAGGAAATATATCTCCTTCCACTGCTATGCGAATGACACACAGATCTACATGTCCCTGAAACATAACGACCCCCAATCTTTTAAACTTTTATTAGCTTGTCTAGAGGACATCAAAGCCTGGATGGCTTTACATTTTTTTAATTTTAATGAAAATAAAACTGAGGTCATAGTCTTTCGGCCCAGTGCTGCTTGTGACACACAAGGTGACTTAGGCCCCCTTGAGCCATTTGCTAAAGATACAGTAAAAAACCTTGGTGTAATGTTAGACTGTAATTTTAAAATGGAGAAACAGATAAACACAGTAGTAAGATCTAGCTTCTTCCAGTTAAGGCTTTTATCCAAGGTTAAGCCTTTCTTATCCCTCAAAAACTTTGAGATGGCTATTCATGCTTTTATTTCTTCCCGCCTAGATTACTGCAACGCCCTATATGTGGGCATTAGCTGTTTATCCCGCCTTGAACTTGTTCAGAACGCTGCAGCCCGCCTTCTAATCAAAACACGAAGGTGTGAGCATATTACACCAGTGCTTGCAGCCCTTCACTGGCTCCCTGTCTGTTTTAGAATACATTTTAAAGTTCTTTTATTTGTTTTTAAATCTTTACATGATCTGGCCCCACTGTACATAGCAGATTTCCTGAAGGTGCAGACATCCTCTAGGGCTTCTAGGTCTGCTGACCAACTCCGGCTGGTTGTGCCTCGTTCTAGCAGAGGGGACCGGGCTTTTGCGGTGATTGCACCAAAGCTCTGGAACGAGCTGCCCCAACATATACGCCTGGCTCCCTCCTTGAGTGTTTTTAAATCTCACCTAAAAACCCATTTTTATGCCCTGGCGTTTAACACAGTCTGATTGTCTTATGTATTTATTTGCTTGTTTGCCTGTAAATATTGTTATCCTCACTTTTTGTTGTCTACCAAGTCGTACTAATTTGCCTGTCCAGCACTTTGGTCAGCTGTTGTTGTTTTTTAAAGTGAGTGTAAGATATGAAACATATGAACTAGTTAACTAGAGAGAATTTGGGCCTTACTAGTTAACTAGTGAGCATTTTGGCTGTCACTAGTTAACTAGTTCACACAGAAATGGCTCACTAGTTAACTAGTGGACAGAAATGGCTTGCATGTACATGACAATTATGCCTGATATCAAGATATCTGAATAAATGCTCAATCGGCTTGCCATAGCCTAACATGTTCAAATATACTGTGTGTTATGGGTTAAGACATGACATTTCTTGAAGCATTTGGAAACACACTGAATTAACTGGAAAGTAGAGTCCCTGTTATATTAGCTTGCTTGCAAATGCCGTTGTCCATGACCTGGCAGTTCTATGGAAAGCGGTTTTAACATACCTTATGGCAAACCGCCTACACTGGGTAAACTTGAAAGCAGAGCTTACCATTGTGTGTGCATGCATGGCAAGCTGTTTTAACGTTTAAATGTATTATTCATAGGAGCAATGAGATATTGATAGTACATTGAATATAACAGTTCAATTTCATGTTCAAATTTTTCTTATCAATAAAAAAAGCAATTCATGCTTTAGACCATTTTAATTTAAAAAGTTTTAAAAACAAAGTACCTGTTCAGGCACCGTTTCGGCACCGGCACCGTTTTAAACGTATCGATTTAGCACCGGTATCGGATAAACCCCAAACGATACCCAACCCTAATCTTGATCTTGATATTAAGATGGGATGGTAGCAGCCAACTTGGATGCTAACTGGCTAAAGCTAACTCCCCCAATCGTGACCCCCTGCTATTCCATGGCTGCCACTTGGATGACCTGTGTGCTCTATTAAGGTGATTTATGCTTCTGATTACTGCATCCACTTACAGCCTGAAAGAGCTGCGTGTGTGTGTGTCTGTGTGTGTGTGTCCGAAAGAAATCTGTATTGGTAATCCACAGTATCCCTTTAATCATCGCTGCTACAAGATTGTGGAGCGCTCTGCCAGTGAAAGAAGTGGAGTGAGTGAGTGGAAAAAAACAAACACACACTCACACACTTACTTTTGCACACTTGCACAATGCAGTCCAAGCACCACACACTTCACCATTCTCACATTTATAATAAATTACCCCTTCTTGTCTGCTACTTCTCTCTGACACACACACACACACACTCTCTATCTCTCACACAAACACATATTCAGTCATTCTGTTTGTCATTGCTAACAAACAGACTCATTCCCTCTCTCCAGCTCACTCTCTCTCTCTCTCTCTCTCACACACACACACACACACACACACACACACACACACAAAGAGACACACACACACACACGTACGCACACACAGGGCCCGTGGAGCCTGCAGCCCTGTCAGGGCATTGATGTACAACATTCTGGCCCATGTTTCCCAACACACAAACACAATCCCTGCATGAATATTTCAGTGCTGCAGTGCAATGCTGCGTGATTGTGATTTAAAGCTTTTCCATGTTAACAATGCTGTTTACTCTTTGCTGTTGTGCTGAATTATGGGAGCTGTGAGACCCCCTGCACTGAACAGTAATGGCTGGATTAGGGAGAAGTAATTACCCCGTAACATCTCTTCATCCAAAGCACTTCCCTTACAGCAAAGAAGAAAAAAACACACAGGTGGAGGAGTTGTACATACTGTATTTGCATTGTATGTAAAGTTTTGAAAGCCAAGTAACTTTTTAGATTTTTGCCACATATTTGCATCTCTTTCTCTCTCTCTTTCTCTGTCTCTAAGTGTGTATGTGTGTGTGTGAGTGAGAGAGAAAGAGAGAGTATATGTGTCTGTGTATGTGTGTGTGTGAGAGAGAGAGAGACAGTATACAGTATGTGTGTGTGTGTGTGTGTGAGTGAGAGAGAAAAAGAGAGTATATGTGTCTGTGTATGTGTGTGTGTGTGAGAGAGAGAGAGAGAGAGAGAGAGAGAGCATATGTGTGTGTCTGTGTGCATGCTTACATGTGTGTAGGTCTTTAGTGCGCTCCAAGCTCTAAGCTCTAAGTTAACATGTTCACACTGCATGATCCTTTCAAGTGGCCATGAAATGTGAATGTATATGTCGGCTCTCTGGCTTCTGTACTTTTGAAAAACAAAAAAACTTTTTGTGTGTATGTGTGTTTTTGTGCATGCGTGTGTTCGCGTGTATGTGTGTGTGTGAGCGTGTATGTACAGTATGTGTGTATGTGTGTGAATGTGTCTGTGTGTGCACGTGTGCTGGAATGAATTCAGTGCAGTGTTATATGACTTATTCTGGAGAGAGAGTGTGGTGCAGAAAGGATTGTGCGTGCGTGCGTGCGTGCGTGTGTACAATAAAAAAGGCAAAGGATCAATAGATTCCTCCTGCTAGAGAGAAACATGACAGACGCATCTAAAGCCTTTTATGAGAGAAGCGATGAATAATGCATGACGACGTCTCTTTTGCTCGGCTTTGTTGGGCTCTACACAGATGGGGCAGCGCAGCCAGATCTTGGAAACATATGAAAGATTAATAGGTGTGCAGGGACACGGCTTGCTTACAAAAGGACTAAATAATTATTATTTCACAGAGAGCAGGGAAGAGCTCCAGGGAACTCAGGGATGAGAGGGGGGCCGGGCGCCGTGCGACTGCTGAATGAGGTGGACCGGGGCTGAGGAGGGTCTTAGAGACGACAGGCTGCGGCGCTGGAGCTCCTGTGCTGCTGTGTGTGTGTGTGTGAGGCCCAGGCCCCGGCTGATCCACTATTTATTAGTCCTCCTTACAGACGAGTGAGGAGCCGCCCGGTGATGGCTGCTTGGGTCTGTGTGGTGTGTGAGGTGTCGTTTTGACGGGGTGCAAGGGGAATGTGACCCATGTGACCCTTGCATGTGACCCAGGTGCAGGTGTGTGAGTATGGCAGCTATGGGAACTTTAATGTCAGGACACGTAAAGGGTACAGTTGTTTTTCTGCATGGTTAGGTGATTGTGTGTGTTTGTGTCTGTCTGTCTGTGTGTGTGTGTGTGTGTGTTGCTTGTGTCTCTCTCTCTCTCTCTGTTTGTGTGTGTGTATGTGTGTGTGTCTGTTTGTGTGGTTAGGTATATGCCTGTGGGTGTGTATATGTGCATTTGTGTGTATGTGTATTGTGTTGTTATATGTAGGTGCATATGTATCTCAGGATTTGTGTGTGTGTGTGTTGTTATATGTAGGTGCATATGTATCTAAGTATTTGTGTGTGTGTGTGTGTGTGTGTGTGTGTGTGTGTGTGTGTGTGTACGTGTACCCTAGTGGGCTCAGCAGGTGAAAGTGAGCAGACTGCAGTGAAAACGATCCCCGTCTGAGGTCACAGGAAGTATGTGTGAGCGACAGCAGGCCTGTAACTCACATTACGCATGATTGGTCGCCTCAGATCAAGTGATACAGGATGCACTCCGACCTTTCCAGTCACAAATCGATGAATATTTGTGAGTGAAGCACGAGATGTTTAATTACATGCGCTGTTTATCGTGTCATATCCTGGGAAACGCTGGGATCCATTCCCAGAAAGAGAGTGTGTGTGTGTGTGTGTGTATATGAGAGAGGCCTGTAACATTACACTTTAGTGGCCCGTTATGTAGTCAGAGTCAACAATTAATCGAAATATTTATGAAACATTATACTAATTATCAATTGTTGTAAAGCCACTGCACTTCACTCCATTGTAACAAATGATGCAGTCACATATAAACAGTTCAACTACCATTTGAAATCATTCAAATGTATCAAATTTAAATTTACAATGCGTATGGTTTGAACAGAAAATCTATAGATGGCTGGCTTTCCAAGTGCATATTTGTGTGTGCGTGTGTGTGTGTGTGTGTGTTTGTGTGTGCGTGTGTGTCTGTGTGTATGTGTAATGTTTGTTTATGTCAATGAGTGATGCATGTTTCCGCTCAATGAAGTCTGCAACTTTTGATTAATATCCAGCTGGTGGACTGGAAGCACTACACACACACACACTGTGTGTCTGTTTGCAGTTTTATGCAGCAGGATGCCATGAGAACCCTGCTGAAAAAAATAGCTAGAAACCAGCTTATGCTGGTAGCTGGTTTTAGCTGATCTTTGCTGGTTTTCTTACAGCTCTTGCTGGTGTGGCTGGTTGGGCCACCAGGTGGACAGGCTGGCATGACCATCTGAGGAAGCTGATGTGGGATACAACTGGTGTAAGATGGTCTGGTCATGCTGCATGTTTTCTTGAATGACCAACATAAGCTGGCAAGGCCAGTTAAACCATGTTAAACCAATGTAAGACCAGCAACACCAGAACAAGCAAAACAAGCTGAATTACCATTGTTAGCTGGGTAAACTAGCTGAAGGTATGTTTATGCAAGAGTTTTGCTGCTCAATCTGGTCAACCATCATAGGGTGGTTAAACAAGCTAGTTAAGAAGCTGGTCAACCAGCAAACCACATTAACCTGGTCAGGCTGTTCAGCAGGGGAGAAGCTGATATTGCCATAAGTCATATTTCTAAACAGCATAACCTTTCATCTCTACACACCCCCCTCCCCCCCCCCCCCTGACTCAGTCTGCCGTCCTCAAAGACACACATAGCATTAGGACTACAGTCTGAGCACTAGGCCGTCCCGTGAGCCACGGAACACTCAAATGATGGAGTAAACAAACATGTAAACAAACAAACAAACATCATAGCAACAGCAAATCTCAGCAGATGTCCTTGAATTGGAGGAAGTATCCCCATTAGACAGGATGTACTCGAGGAGAGGGCGGAGGGATGGGGGGGGGGGGGATTTTCTCTCTCTCTCTCTGGTTTTTAATCGGGCTCATAAATGCAGCACATTTCAGCAATCTGTGCTGGAGACGTGGAGGGGGTCTAAACATTTGTCAGTCTTTATCTATTTTCAATTAGCGTGCTCTAATGATGAATTGAGTGCTCAGAGTTATGGATGACTTAATTAGCAGCAGGGGCTCAGCTCATTAGGGGCAGAGTGGCAGAGAACAGCAGCCGGCACTGCCCCGGGTGGCACTCCTCTCTCTCTCCCTCTCTCTCTCTATCTATAGCTCCCACTCTCTCTCTCTACTTTACACACACGCTCTCTCTCATTTCCTCTCCTCTTTCTCTCCACTCCTTCTCTGCACCTCTCTGTGTTTCTCTATCTCCTCCCTCACTCCACTCCTCTTTCCTTCCTCTCCACTCTGTCTCTCTTTCTCTCTACCTCCCACTCTTTCTTCCCTTCCTTTCCACTCTGTCTCTCTTTCTCTCTGTCTCTTTCTCTCTCTCCCACTCTTTCTTCCTGTCTCAGATGGTCTGCATCCAGCATCATTGTCCAAATGAGGTGATTGAGTCAACGGGATGTGTGTGAGGTCATTATTTTGTGTGTGTGTGTGTGTGTGTGTGTGTCAGTTTAGCGTGTTTCCATCCAACTTCCTAATGCACATTTAATCTATTCGAATAAGAGATCCCGGTTGGAAACACGTGAAATGCGCATCAAAATTCCTAATGCGCATCTATATTTGATTCGCTAGATGGGGGTGGATTAACTGTCGATGCACATAAGGTATAATGCGAATAAAGTTGATGGAAATGGTTTATTCGCATCGTGTGATGTAACCTTCAGAGAATCTCTGGCGCTTCCCTAACATTAGGCAACATGATGTGCTCTCTTGCTTGTTTCAGTAGAATAAAAGAAAATACACACATCGGTGTACAGTTGTTTTGCTGACGCTAAAGTTTTCGCCAACAACTCTGTATTACTCTGGCACACGTCGCAAGTTTATACAACTAGTGCAGTGCCCGTTCAAACATGCCATTCCTGTAGAAAACCTGAAGCCCAATTACAAGCCCGCAGGTAAGTCTGCTTTAACAATAGGATGATAGGGAAAAACATAATTCCAGCCAAGCATTCAATAATGAATACTGAATATCATAATATATTAGCCTATAATTAATGTGCAGTAAGCAGAATTTAGACATGACTGCATGTGACATTTCTACAGATCAGAATGGCAACAATGTTTTGAATTAAGGCTAAGGCTATAGCTTATTGAATAACTTTCCTGATAGTGAAGAGAAAGCCAACGTGTGCTTGTTTTACCGATATATAACGATATATGTTGCTTTTCTTATCCAAACAATGTCAAACTATGCACTGCACTTACTCATGCCAGTAGCAAGACACCTGCCAAGTTTGAAATCTAACGTACGAACGACACGCAGACAGACAGGCAGACGTTCCTGCAATTTATGGATAGATAGATGCAATGGCTTGTTTGTTGGGATAGGCGTCTGACAAGTACTCGGGGCAACAGCAGGGTATATCATTCGGCATAATTCTTCAAACCCTGACTTGCTGAATCTAAAGGTCTCCACCCACTGTTGGTAGAGCTAATCGGGCCTTAAAAGTTAGGCGGGTTCGGGCAAACATTTTCAGCTCTACAGTGAAGTGCCAAATTTGACCAAATAAAAAAAATGCCGAGACCTTGGTCGTTCCCAAGTGTATGGCGGTCTCCGGCGATGGGAAGCTGCCAACACCCGATTGCGCAATATAAACATTCTCCGCCTTCTCCTTCTAATCGATATTAAACAAAATATTTTCAAAATGAACGAATGAATTAGGCCCTAGGCTATTTCGATCACAGAGAGAAGGGCGTCCATTTCACTCAACGTAGGCAAAGTGTCCCTAAATACTTAGAATCAATAGTTGTTGGAAACGCTGACTAATGCGCATTTTATTTATGCGCATTACCACAGATGCGCATCACTCATTTGCATGAGTTGGATGGAAACACGCTAAGTGTCTGTGAATTTAATCGAATACATCTCTTCTCCTCTAATCATGTAGCTTAAAAATCTTTAAACGACCTGTTAAAATCACACAGTAATAACCAGATTGAACCAGTAGAGTGTTTTAAGCTGTTCATCAACTCCAGCTGTCTGTGTTGCTTATCACAGATGTTTGTCAAAGCCCAGTGCCACATTACCACAGAGTGCTGTTGCCCAGGTGGAGCTCGCTGGGTCTAAATGCCCGCAGTCTGTTGGCGTCATCACCTGGGTCTTTTGCTTCTAATGGCCTTTAAGTGGAACTGACAGAGTGGTAGCCCAAGCAGGACGGAAGATAGGTTTGTTCTCTTTCTTTTTCTCCCTCTCCTTTCATCACCTGCTCTCCTGAGGCGCCGTGCTGTGACAGCACTTGCGTCCTCCTCTGAGGGTTCTGGCGCTGAAGCGTTTACTGGGCCTCTCCTCTTTAACACCCTAACACCAGACAGCTACTGATGAGCTGTGTGTGTGCGTGCGTGCGTCCAAATGCGCCACATTTCTGCATTTAATACATTCCTCTCTCTTCACCAATCACAGCGCTCTCCTCTCCACCAATCACAGCACTCTCCTCTCCACCAATCACAGTGCTCTCCTCTCCACTGCCTCTTGTGATCATCAGAAGTGTTACATACAGTAAATGAGATACCAGAGCAGTCAGGGTGTGAGTGTGTGCGTGTGTGTGCCGGTGGTGTTTTCTCCAGCTCACTGAAATATGGACAATTTGACAAATCAGTCCCTCCCAGCAGACCCTTCATAACCCACACTGCATATGCATGTCTTTCTCTCCTGAAGAAGTCTAATCAGAGGAGTGTGTGTGTGTGGGCGGGTCTTCTGTTGGAGTGTGTGTGTGAGGTGGTGTGTGTGTTTGGGGGGGTCTTCTGTTGGAGTGTGTGTGTATGTTTGTGTGTGTGTGTGTTGTCTCTTTCTCTCTTGCTGTGTGCCATAAATGATTCATGCTGTTTAGCTCCGTTGTTTGGGCGCATCTGGCTCGGGGAGGCGTGGGGCTGGCCAAATGGAGTAGCCACATGGCACGGCCAGATGTTGGGCTCGCCGAGACGCACAGCTCATCACAAACAACAACCAGCGCCACCCCTGGGTCCATACCATCTGACAGACACTCTGTGCCAGACACATTGCATTATGGGGATCTGTGTGTGTGTGTGTGTGTCTGTGTGACGTATACATGTCTGTGTGCATTTGTATGTACATCTGTGTTGGTGCATATGTAAGTGCAAATGTATATGAGTGTGTATGGTGTAAGTGTGCATGCATATCGAAGAGTGTACAGTATATGGTGTGTGTGTGTGTTCCTATATTCTTGTGTATGGCATGTGTGTATGAGAGACAGTGTGCAAGTTGGTGTTCGTCTGTGAATATGTGTTTGTGCCTGTGCCTCTGTGTGTGTGTGTGTGTGTGTGTCTGTGTGAAGTTTCATGCAGCAGGGTGCCATGAGGAGAAGCTGATATTGCCATCAGTCATGTTTTTAAAGATAACTTTTCATCTACAGCCCTCCCCAACACACACACACACACACCCCTCCTGCCCCCACCCAATCTCAGGTCACGACGAGCGGTGGATTGGTATCCATAGATACGCATATCCATGTAAAACCCCAGGGCACTTGGGGAGGATATTTCATGGCATGCCTCTCTCTCTCATGTGTGTGTGTGTGTTTGTGTGTGTGTGTCTGTACCTGCCTCTCTCATCCCGTCTTTGATACATTTTTTATCCGCTGCGATTGAAGATTGGGCTCTCTCATTTCCGGTGATATGTGTCCTGGCTCTTCCATCTCCCAGCGGCGCTGCTAAAACTTGTATAATCAATTCAGAGAGCACTGCCTCTGCCTGCCCTATCTCTGCCTAAAACCCCTGTAATGAATTCATTAGGTATGAGAGAATGGCTGCCCGGGTAGGGTGTGTGTGTGTGAGGTGGGGGGGGGGGGGGGTCTGGGGGTGTAAGGCGATCGTGATGCAATCACCCATGAATTGTTTATGGATTGGGCGAGGTTTTCTTGTCAACTTGCATTGGTGTGTGAAGGTTAGACAATAACATCCAACCCCGAGTATTATTTACCCCATCTCCCCCTCTACACACACACATGCACACGCACGCACATACACACTCACACACCACCCCAAACAATTAGTTTCCCCATGTGAGTGTAAAAGCCCATTAGAGAAGTATTTAACATGGATTGGTGGGCAGAATATCATCCATTTGTTTTATGCATGGGGACTGATGAAGCTGTGTGCCCTCATTATCACACGGAGCTTCTATCTGATGCTATTTAGTGCTCACACCACGCTGCACCAACATCCGTTTGTAAAGTGTCTATATGTCAGTAACGTTTTGAAATTAGTACTTCGCCAGCAAGCAGTACTTGGTGGGCAGTTGTGCGACTTGTGCTAAAGTTCGCTTGCTAACATAACTTAAACTGGCTGGCCTGGCAGACACCTCGCAAATAACCTCAGACTTATTTGCTGGTTACAGTAATTAGGACAATGGATTTTACTGTGTCTATTTCTCGATACTTTTTACAAAATCTAAGTAAGAAAGGGCCAAACCAATAAGATTAATATTTTAGCACGACAGTCTGGGGTTTGCCATTCTGAGTACCGTTTCAGTCATACAGTCTATGGTTTCGGTGGTGAGCGACGCAGACAAAGGCGACAACGAACATTCTGGCGGTGAAATACACCGCGATGCACAGCAACCTGGCGCAGAACCATAAAAGGGTCACGAGACGAGTCACAACGCCGTAGAAGTGACGGCGTAACTACGCCGTTGAGTTGACGCAGAAGTATGTTAAGGCGTGTTACATACTCGACGTTCCAGACCTGTAGCGCGACAATGGGACGTCAAAATGACGTAGATCTAACTGGCGCGCCAGGATTTTGGCCAGGTCATGCACCACTCTACTTGTTTCAACTGAGCGTGCCAAAGCGGAAACAGGAAGATGAACTAGTTTGAGGGTAAGCGAGAGTTGCAGTTCGGAGGCCTGTTTTGTTACAGTCGTGAATTTTTAATACTTTGCTGGGTAAGTTAACAAAGTTACCAGCGAGAGTCGCAACACGTGGAATTAAGAGGAAAGAATAGAAAAGATTTATTTTTAACCAAAGGATAAACAAAATTTCTTTCCACTTTAGGAAATTACACAAACTTAGCCAGCGGCTAGCAAAAATGTTTAAATTATTAACATTTCCCTTGGGATGAATAAACTATCTATCTATCTATCTATCTATCTGCACACACCTTGGAAACTAGATGGTAGGCATAATGATGGTAGTTGTGAATAGGCGAGTCCAGAATGAATGTAGGTCTATGGAGCTGTACCCCTCAAAATCCTTTTCTCGGGATATAATTTTTTTTCAAATAATTTGAATATTGTATTCGAAAGGGGAGACAAAGACAATACATTTGGTTGAGTATTATATTTTTTAAAGTCACTTAATTGTTCTAAAAAGCCTTTCAAACCTGTCAATGACGTCATTCATTAGCATGATCATAGCATAGCATAGCATCAATGCTAGCGTGTTGGGCAACAACGACCCAACCTGTAAGAAAACGAAAGGACATGACTCCCGGATTATTTCACTTTTGATTGATAATCCATATCCATTTTGCGAAAAATAAAATAAAATCTGAGGGTTTCAGTTGTAAAATAGGTGAAAACAATTAATGTAGCCATGTAGCTCCATAGGACCCCATGTATTTTGGACTTGCCCGCGATCGCCATCTAGGTGAACTCTGGTGAACTGCAGCCAAATTCGGTTTGTATGGGATTAATAGAGAGTGGGGAGGCTCTCCGTAGACGGGCTCTGGTAATAGCCTTTTAGATAGATAGATACTTTATTGATCCCCAAGGGGAAATTTTCACAACAGCGACACCTCTGTTCAGGAGAATATTGCAACTAGTTTTGCGACCACCACGTGCGAGTATAAACGCTTACAGCGCTCCCGTGACGTCACATTGTCGCACTACAGGTCGGGAATGGCGAGTATGTAACAGCTTTAAGCCACCTCCAGATGGACCTCCAAGCCTTTGACATGGCGTTAATCTGAAGAGTATGTGATGAATCTGAATCTGGCATTAATCTGAAGAGTATGTGATGAATCTGAATCTGGCGTTAATCTGAAGAGTGTGTGATGAATCTGAATCTGGCTTTAATCTGAAGAGTGTGTGATGGCCTCTTGAATTGTCAGCATTGTGTTGGCAGGCGTGGGTGGCCTCCTGTGAATCCAGAAGGGAAACACTCAAGACACACCACACCCACACGCACACACACCTGTCTGACTCCTGCTCAAGTCCTCTGGGGGGGTTAAGTGTGTTAAGTTCTCTTCATCCCTCTCATTACACTATTCTCTTAATTTGTCTATAAACAACACAAAAGCAGCAATTATAAAAATACACACACACACACCACTCACACACACACAGTCAACTGGCTCTGTTTTGGATGCTAAGCAGTGGAAATGCAGTTGGTCATGGCCACATAAAGCATAATTGGCTTCTGTGGTTTAATGAAACCCTGTTCGTTATCCAATTAAAAAAGCAAATGAGGAGTTGTGGTGGGGCAGGGCGCAGAAGGAGGAGAATTGGTCCCTGCAGTCCTGCAGCGTCTGGCTCTTCCAGGGGATGTGCTGCCATCACGTTTGTCTGGGGATCTGAGGACTGATAGGAGAGGGCAGCCAAAGGCTCTTAAAGGAACACGCCACCCAATGTCAGTAGTAATTAGGGTTGCCAACATTCTGATATGAAAATAAGGAATGGGGGGGGGGGGGGGTGTTTCGATAATACACTTCAGTACACCGGCATCCACTTCAGTTAGTGGGGGGTGTTTCGTTAATACACTTCAGTACAGTGGATGTGGGGGGGGGGGGGGGGTAAAAACAGGAAATTGTGAGCTATTATTTACTAAAATGCGCACATAATATGCATTCTACATTCTATGCACAATCTAGTAAAATGAGATCATAATTGAGTAAAATGAGTGCACAATTTGGTCAAATGAACGCACATTCTCACAATATATTTAAAAAAAAATTCTTGCCTACATTATAGCCACTAGCCTACTATTTTCTATCTGGTGCAAAACAAGAATCATTTCGATGCAAAAAACACTTGATAAAGAAATAACTGTTTGTAGCCTATTATACTCAAACCAAATAACTCTGAAAACTGAACTGACGGATATGCTGTCATAGAAAAAATATATTGAACATCACATGCAGCTGCAGAAGCTCTGAATTTGGTCATCTCCCAGCACCCTCCCGATTTGTTATTTCTCCCGGAAAACTCCCGTAATTTGCATGGCCATCAAACTTCATTTTAAAATCATTGATCCATTCGGGTTGCCAGATTGTGCATGAAATACACCCTACACATACACGATCACTTAGTTTCAATTTCAACCGTTTTGTCATAGGCTAAAACCTGGCAACCCAAAACCCAAATAAGGAAGCGGGTGCCGACTGCGCAGCCTGAGTCTCGTCGTAAGCAAGCGGGCTAGTTGAATGGCCTACTCCAGAACTAGCTGTTGTGAAATTGTTGGGAATTTAATTGATTAACACATCACATAAACTGTTATTGAGTGTTGTTGATACACTGAACTTGTGCCCTCGGAACCAAATCTGACAGCAAGCAGCTTTGGAGTTTTGGTAGTAGGCTGCAGGCAGGCAGCTGGTGGATACATAACTGGCATGCGTAAGGTAATGGTAAGGTAAAAGCAACGACCGAAATGCAGTGTTGAAACACGTGTATGAAACGTATTAAATATGCAAACACAGATCCGGTATAAACACCGACACCCCCCCTCCCCCCCCGAAAAAAAATCTCCCGTTTTTGGAAAGCTAAATGTTGACAGGTATGGGATAAATGACAGCAGCAAAGTTTCCCTTTATTTCATACAAATCGTGTATTTTACGTTCATAGTCTAACTTATAATACTGATCTGTCATGGATTTGCACGAGTTGATTCTCAATAATACGGAACAAAATGCGTTCCGTATCAGTTCAATAAGGAATACATCTTTTTCCTTACAAATACAGGACAATTCCGTATTTTACGGAACGGTTGGCAACCCTAGTAGTAATATATGTTCTTACCTTAACTTCGCGAGTTGAGTCATACCTCTCCCATGTCGGTACGTGCACTCAAACACTCTGGTGCTAACATGTGTTAGCATGTTGCTATGCTAGCGGGCTCAGACGTAGCCATAGAGGGAGGAAGATAGCAGTAATCAAAAACATCCACGTTTTCTCTACTTAAATACAGTTGCACGAGTAGTTGATAAAAATGTGTAAGGTCACACAACATGAAACGTGGCGATTTTCCAAGCGAATAAACAGGAGAACTACAATGTGTGGCGCAATAGCACTTGGGAGTACTTAGACGTTAGCGTAGTAATATTAATTAACACCTAATTGTAGATCCTATCCACCACAGAGTTTAGAATCCATGATTGATCGCACACATGCATTTCCGTAAATAGAGACAACCTGCCCTGCTGGCGTTAGTTTGAGCTGACTTAGCAAAGTAGCAGGTAGTGGTAAAGTAGATTGTGAACAATCATGGTTATAACATGCATTGTAAAGGGTTTGCTCTCAGCATTTCTCACCGGAGGATTACACCACATCATTGCTGCAAACCCCGCTACCGATGGCAACACTATCCCATTCTCGACAGCACAGGCTCTCCACCAGTTGCTGTTCACCCGTGTTCTCTCACCATCTCACTTATCTTTCCTGCCTTTCACGATCCATAAAAGCTAGTTCCTCCTCTGTGTATTCAGGTTCAAACAAATACGGTTCTGGGCAGGGACGTGCACAGGAATTTTGAGGGGCAGTTGCTCTGACCTGAAAGAAGGGCACCCCCCCCCCCGAAAAAAAAAAAAAAAAAAACGGGCTATACACGGCATACATTTACCAACAAAACTAGATGCGCGCGCTGCTGTAAGCTACAATCAGATTTTTTTGTATACCCTTGTTGTCTCAATGATAATAACATCTCATTTCAGACTATAATTCAGAGTTTGCCGTTCATTTGCATTTTATATAACATCGTATTTTGTCATTTTTGGCGAAGACATGCATTCCGTTAGAGATATTGAACATTCTCTAACCATCGTGATTTCGAATTGGTGCAGTTTTCAGCACAAAAACTCATTTTATTCTTTTCATGGACAGCACTGCTCTGTGCTGTTCTATGGTGCTTTCTGCCTCTTAGTTGCGCACGCATGTTTTCGTGACGTTGCATAGAAATCCATGTATGGAGGACTGAGAATAATCGGGTCTTTATTATGACCACCGCGCATGATCGCATGTCCAAATTTCCGTCAATGATTCCCGGGATACTGAAAGACCGGGGTAGACGAAACTTGGTGGGCATGTAACCCCATATGGAAAGCATGGAACCATCGGTTTTTCGTTTTGATCTGTAGCCCCCCCGCTGGACTGCAGCCCCCGAAAGGAGGGTAGGGCAGACACAGTTTTCTGTGAATATCTCGAGAACCGTAAGGTTTAGGAGGACCATTTTTTTTTTGTATGTTGATCTCAAGGGGCCATGTCAACCCATTCCATAACCACTCATTTCATGTATAGCGCCACCTAGTTAAACACAAAAAAGTAAAAATGAGGTGTTGTAATTGCAGGTATCTGTGACCTAACATAGTCAAAACTGCACGAAATTGGAAGTGTAGGATCATTATGACACCCTCTGAATGCACGCCAAGTTTCGTGGAATTCCGTTGATGGGGGGCCACACAATAAATTAATTTATGTTACTATACACCAACTGGCCTGTAGGTGGCCGGAGACAGTTTTCTGTAAATATCTCGAGAACCGTAGGGCCTAGGAGGTCCACCTTTTTTTTGCATGTTGGTCTTAAGGGGGCATGTCAACCCATCCCATTACTACTTATTTCATGTATAGCGCCACCTAGTTAAAAATTAAAAAGCAAAAAATTAGGTGTTTTCATCACAATATCTCTGGCTGACATGGTCAAAACTGCACGAAATTGAAAGTGTAGGATCATTATGACACCCTCCGAATGCATGCCAAGTTTTGTGTACTTTCGTTCATGGGGGGCCTTACAATAAAATAATTTATGTGTACATTTAGTGACCGTACACCAACAAGGATTCCCGGGACATTGAAAGACCGGGGTACACGAAACTTGGTGGGCATGTAACCCCACATGGATAGCATGGAACCATCATTTTTCGTTTTGGTCTGTAGCCCCCCCGCTGTACTGGACCCCCCGAAAGGAGGGTAGGGCCTAGGATGACCAATTTTTTCCGTATGTTTGCCTCCAGGGGTCATGTTAACACATTCCATCTGCACACATGTGCATAAACAGATACACACGCACACACATACATTTACAGTAATCATACGTATGACACATACTCACACAGTAGACATATGTACGCATGCATGCACATGCACAAACACACATACGCAGGCAAACACACAAGCACGCACACACACCCACACACACACATGCACACAATTCAAGAATTTCTCAGAATTATGAACAGGCAAGATGGGGGTGGGGTTGTATAAAATGAATTTTACATGTGAAATCTATGAACTAATCATGTTTTGGTACTTGTTGTCCAGCAGATACCAGTGAGAATTGAGTGTGGATAATGCAATTTAGTGAGACAGAATCATATAGGCCTTTCAGCGTGATTTATTTTTGTGGAAAAAATGTGCTGGACTGGGCGGTGGTCATATTTTGTACCGCTCTGCGGTACATTTAGTTTATATTATATCTGCAGCACCAGCTGATTTTAACTCTGCTGAAGAGGACATATTTAGAACGTGTCGTTATTTCAATAAATTTGACAATTTTAAGCTTGATGCACTTTCTTAGAGCGATGATGGACAAGTGGGGCTCGAAAATGCCCCCTTGATCAAAGTGGGGAATGAAAGAAAAAGTTTGAGAACCACTGGATTATGGAGTGATATGACTCAGAAATGACATCGGGCAATGGCAGTGTGAGATGTTCAGAACGTAAGAGCTAAAACTTCTACAAGCTCAATAACATCCACAGCGGAAAAAAGAAGGTAAGAAAAATAGTCGGAAAACTTAAATGTGTAAGGCAAGCAAGCAAGTTTGGCGGTGTTACTAAAAATGTGAACATGCACGTTGCACTGTTGTGCGGTGGACTTTCGGAATGAATAGAGTCGGCGTTTCTTTAATATTGAGGCGCCATAGTTTGTCCGATCGGCCTGTTGGTATAAAATGAATTGCGCTGTCTGTCTGAAAAAGACGCACTCTCTTCCCATGCAGTCAAAATGAATGGGAGTCTTCAGAACAGGCTTGTCATAGTGTCACCCTAACAGTAGCCTAGCCTATAATGTGAATGACTTGTTATTTTATCAAAGCCTATTAGCCTCACGTCAGCAGCGCCGCATCACCCATATACATTAAAACAACCAGCGGATGGCGGGCGGGTGCGGTTTTGAAAATTGGTCAAAAAACTTTGGTGCGGATGGATGTGCACCAGTTGCACAGTGTTGCCATATGGCAACGTACCCTTATACATTAAAACAACCAGCGGATGGCGGGCGGGTGCGGTTTTGAAAATTGGTCAAAAAACTTTGGTGCGGATGGATGTGCACCAGTTGCACAGTGTTGCCATATGGCAACGTACCCTTTCTTTCACCATTTCTTTAAATTAGAAAATAAACATGAGCTCTGATTGGTCTTAAATTCATGGTAGAATCTGGTGGCAACCAATGATATGCTTTGATTACATCACATGACACTATGCTGCCTTGTACTGTCAGTCTTTCCCCACACTTTTGATGACTACAGTCGCTGCAGAAGTGCTCCTGAATATGTGAAGATTTTCCTCAATATTTCATATTTCTGCAGAATTTAAAAATAACTTCATGCATCTGGGGTAAGTTCTTATCTTTTTTTAATCATTGTCACATTGTTTTGATAGGATTATTACCTTTTTATTCAATAAAATAGTTATGTTGCCATATGGCAACATTGTGCGGTAGTGGAACCATATTTGCTCATGCTAATGCAAAAGCAGAGTAGCTTTGTTTGAATGAGACATTTAGATGTATAGGTGGACTGATATAGTTGGATGGTTGTATTTTGCTCATTTATTTATGTTTTTTGTTTATTTTTATAAAGTTTAATAGTAAAATATACACTTATTTTGTTTAGAAAATGAACACGGCAATATTCTATGGCAAGGCTAAGAGGAGGGCTGAAATGTCATTGTGCAGTCCCCATTCAGACAAACAGACACACACACACACACACATGTTCTACCATTCTATACTTGATAGGAGCTGTATCTAGTATTTCATTTGAAATGCCAATTGTTCATGCACACTAGGGTAACAAAGGTTACAGTGTATCATCTTTTGCCTCTTTTCATGTATTTCAGTTGAAGTTCAGGAGGAGGCACCATCTCAGGTGGAAAAGATCAAGAACCTGAAGTGCCAAAAGAGGCGAACCATCCTGCCCGTACTTAAATGGAAAGGTGCCCTACCGGTAGAGTGCTGCTCTGGGTAGAGTGCTGCTCTGGGTACTGCTCTGGGTAGAGTGCTGCTATGGGTAGAGGGCTGCTCTGGGTACTGCTCTGGGTAGAGTGCTGCTATGGGTAGAGGGCTGCTCTAGTGCTGCTCTGAGTAGAGTGCTGCTCTGGGTAGAATGCTAGGCAGAGTGCTGCTCTGGGTAGAGGGCTGCTCTAGTGCTGCTCTGAGTAGAGTGCTGCTCTGGGTACTGCTCTGGGTAGAGTGCTGGATAGATTGCTGCTCTGGGCAGAGTGCTGCTCTGGGTACTGCTCTGGGTAGAGTGCTGCACTGGGTACTGCTCTGGGTAGAGTGCTGGGTAGAGTGCTGCTCTGGATAGAGTGCTGCTCAAGGTAGAGTACTGCTCAGGGTAGAGTGCTGCTCTGGGTACTGCTCCATTGAGTGCTGGGTAGAGTGCTGCTCTGGGTAGGTAGAGTGCTGCTCTGGGTAGAGTGCTGGGTAGAGTGCTGCTCTGGGTACTGCTTTGGGTAGAGTGCTGGGTTTTTTCAGTGTAAATGTACATATGCTTTTTAAATGTGTTTTCCATGTTATAAATATCTATCTAATACTACATTTTGTTACATTTGTACATTTGTACAACATTACATTTGTTACATTTTGACAACAGTTTGCATCAGATGTTTTGTGAATGCTGCTGTTGTTTTGTTTGTTTGTTGTTTTGTGTGTTGTAAACAACACATTAAAAATATTTTTGTTGTTACATGTTTGATACACAAACCTGGAATAGATTTCAAGTGATTCTTACACATGTAATGTGAATGTATGCATGCTTTGTGAATGTATTTGCTGTTATGATGTAACTGTAACTGTTACTACCTCTTATCGTTTGACAACAGTTCTTAAGAATTTGCATCAGATGTTTTCTAAATGGTGTTATTAAAATAATGCTTTTGATAAAGCTCTTGATAACATTTTAACATTTTAATAATAAAACAATATAATTTCTAAAATAGGGGTCTGTAATCATTTATGAAATTCCTGCAATTTTGGGAGACAATACATTAGGCTGCTCCATTGTCGCACAATGTTGCCAAATGGCAACGTACCCAAAAGTACCCCCTAAAAAATAATAATAATAAAAAAAATTATAAATATGTTAATTTGAGTCCATTTTATATGTTAAAAAACACTGTAATTTTTTTTTCCATGATTGCATAATAATGTGTGCAGTAGAGGGTTAAGTTTTGCTATGCAGTTACGGTTGAAACTAGATGTACCGCAGAGCGGTACAAAATATGACAGCCGCCCAGTCCAGCACATTTTTTCCACAAAAATAAATCACGCTGAAAGGCCTATATGATTCTAACTATCTCACTAAATTGCATTATCCACACTCAATTCTCACTGATATCTGCTAGACAACAAGTTCCAAAACATGATTAGTTCATAGATTTCACATGTAAAATTAATTTTATACAACCCCACCTCCATCTTGCCTGTTCATAATTCTGCGAAATTCTTGAATTGTGTGCATGTACATGTTTATGTTATGCGTGTGTGTGTGTGTGTGTGTGTGTGTGCGTGCTTGTGTGTGTGCCTGCGTATGTGCCTGTGCATGCAAGCGTACATATGTCTACTGTGTGAGTATGTGTCATACGTATGATTACTGTGAATGTATGTGTGTGTGTGTGTGTGTGTATCTGTTTGTGCACATGTGTGCACATAAAATGGGTTAACATGACCCCTGGAGGCAAACATACGGAAAAAAATGGTCATCCTAGGCCCTACAGTTCTCAAAATATTCACAGAGAACTGTGTCTGCCCTACCCTTCTTTCGGGGGGTCCAGTCCAGCGGGGGGGCTACAGATCAAAACGAAAAATTACGGTTCCATGCTATCCATGTGGGAGTACATGCCCACCAAGTTTTGTGTACCCCGGTCTTTCAGTGTCCCGGGAATCCTTGTTGGTGTACGTCACTAAATGTACACATAAATTATTTTATTGTAAGGCCCCCCATGAACGAAAGTACACAAAACTTGGCATGCATTCGGAGGGTGTCATAATGATCCTACACTTTTAATTTCGTGCAGTTTTGACCTTGTCAGCCAGAGATATTGTGATGAACACCTAATTCTTTGCTTTTTCATTTTTAACTAGGTGGCGCTATACATAAAATAAGTGGTAATGGGATGGGTTGACATGCCCCCTTAAGACCAACATACATAAAAAAGGTGGACCTCCTAGGCCCTACGGTTATATAGATATTCACAGAAAACTGTCTCCGGCCACCTACAGGCCAGTTGGTGTATAGTAACATAAATTAATTTATTGTGTGGCCCCCCATGAACGGAATTCCACAAAACTTGGCGTGCATACAGAGGGTGTCATAATGATCCTACACTTCCAATTTTGTACAGTTTTGACTTTGTTAGGTCACAGATACCTTCAATTACAACACCTCATTTTTACTTTTTTGTGTTTAACTAGGTGGCGCTATACATGAAATGAGTGGTTATGGAATGGGTTGACATGGCCCCTTGAGATCGATCAAAACGAAAAACGATGGTTCCATGCTATCCATGTGGGGTTACATGCCCACCAAGTTTCGTGTACCCCGGTCTTTCAGTGTCCCGGGAATCATTGACAGAAATTTGGGCATGCGAAAAAAAAACAAAAAAAAAAACAAATCTGACTAAACCTATATGACCGCCGCTTCGCTGCGCGGCGGTCATAAAAACAGCCCATCCGTGCATCTCTAGTGTGTGTGCCTCTCTCTCTCGCTCAGTGTGTGTGTCAATGTGTGTAATACACTATACTAAACCATACTAAACTAAACTCAACTCAACACAGGTTGACAAAAACAAACAGTAAGTCCACACGAACACCCAGCAATTCCTGTCTAGATAATCTAATAATCTAGAAATAATAAAATGATAGATTCGAGCATCTTTTATAAAGGCTCTATTAACATGGCTTGTAAATGTTATTCAGAAGTGCAGAGTAACACATGCGTTCTTATTAAGCCCTTTCAGACATACGTGTAAGACCGGAGGTTCTGCGGATGTTAAACGGTGGGGCCGTATATTTGAACGACATAAACAGTCATATGGAAGTCCAAACTTAGCCGGTTGTTCTACTGCTGCCCCCCCTAGTATTTCCTCCTGACATTATGTAAATGTGCTGTGTCTGAATGAAGCGTAGAACCTGCAAAATTCACACCTAGCGAGAGGGCGTGTCAGTTATGTTTCTCTTGTGCGTCTGTGTGGTGGGGGCACTTAAATCTGACTTAAATGCCAGTGTCATGATGGACTGGCATAGTGCTGTCCAGAAAATCTCCGACCTGGAAAGATGCAGACATCACAGAGCTACTGTCCATAAGGGCAGACAGCATTGTGATAGAACACATGAAGGGAACGGCAAGATACACGTTGATGTAGCCTACAACCGCATCGCAAGGCCAAAGGAATTCAAAAGACCAAATCATCATAAGCAGAAGGCGCTGAAAAGGCAGTAGCCTACAGCGACGTTGTTGACGACAATAACAGGAGTATTTAATAAATTGTTAGCCAACACGGTCGGTTTTCTGTTCATTGATAGTGTAATAAAGTTTAGCGCCTAGTGACGCTAGTAACTCCCCACGATGACCAGCGAATATTGCTGCCACCACCTTTAATTAACCCGGTCTAATCACAATAGGTCTGAATAAAATTAAGAGCACACGTGAATGGGTAATAGGCCTACGTTAACTCATTGAATGCCAAGCTGTTTTCAGGAGCTTTGTCCTAGAGTGCCAGCAATCTAGACCATTGTTGATGATTTTTGTACAGCCACAGCATATTCTGTGTTATAGCTATGAACACATACAATAGCTCGATTAAAAGGTGAGACTTTAAGCTCTCGGTGGGTGCAAATTGTGTATTTCTACACGCATCTGTTCCTGAGAAATCCCAAGCTAAACAGTGGCTAGTTTTCATCAAAATCGCTGTTTTTTTCTAGAAATGGAGATATAACGTCTTTCATGAAGCCTGTTGCCTGTTACTTACTTGTGTAAACTTTCCGGGAAGTGATCAGCGAGACCTGGCGAGACTGCCACCTAGTGATAGACCCACGAAAATGGCCTGGTTTTGACCTGACGTGCATGCGTCACTGATTCGACCCAAAGCGGCAACCGTATTATGATAAAATGTCCAGATAAAATGTCCAGATTGTGCGTTTTCATGAGTTTTCGATCGTCATATATTTCATTTCCATTCATCACAGAGTTCCCAAAATCACATATAAGGTGTGTTAGAGTGTCTAGTTTCGTAATTAAAAAAAAAAGCTAAAAACTTAATATTACGTTTTTGGCACTCAACGCATGGGAAGGAAAAACGTAATATTACGTTTTTGGCACTCAGTGAGTTAAGACAGGCTACAATTCATCAATTCAACACTGCAATAATAAAAGTCAGCGCCACACTTCTCCAGTAATAAATACCACATAGAAATACACTCCACACACTACTAGGCTAGCTACTTAGAAAAACAGGCACTTTCAATACACACGTGATAAAGTCAGACGCTAAAAGGAATACACAGCTGTGGTGGCCTTAGCCGAACGATAGTCCAACAACACACATGCGCACGTACACACACGCACCCACACACACAATTATAAAGTTACAGGCCTTTAAACCGTCTTTGCAATTTCGGGCTTACCCCCTTTTTGCGTGCCTTATTCTTTAGCCAAACCAGTTCCCCTTCAACATAGAACTGATATTGTGCCTTAAAATCAAAATTAGACTTCTGATTTTCTGAAGCCCTCGCCTGATGTTTTCTTACAGCTTCAATTACTGTGGCTAAGCTTTCAGTTATTCTCTCCACACAAGCATGAACAGAGGAGAACTTTTCATTTCCCTCTAGATTTAACATTAGGTCAATAGGCAACACCATTTCTTGACCGAACAGTACTCGATAAGGAGTGAAACCAGTAGTAGCGTGCACACTACTTCTGTAAGCCATCATCACAAATGGGAGGAGGGCATCCCAATTCTGCTGGTTCTCATCCACATAAAAGACTAACATAGACAGGAGGGTACGGTTGAATCTTTCAACCATGCCATCCGATTGGGGATGGTAGGGTGTCGTCCTAGTCTTATTGATGTTCAACAGCTGGCAGAGTTGCTGAAACAATTTAGCCTCAAAGCTCCGACCTTGGTCAGAGTGCAAGCTTCGGGGAGTGCCATAGCGGCAAACCCATTCATTTAACAGCACCTGGGCTAATGTCTCTGATTCTTGGTTAGGGATCGCGTAAGCTTCCCTAGAGTGCTGCTCTGGGTACTGCTCTGGGTAGAGTGCTGGATAGATTGCTGCTCTGGGCAGAGTGCTGCTCTGGGTACTGCTCTGGGTAGAGTGCTGCACTGGGTACTGCTCTGGGTAGAGTGCTGGGTAGAGTGCTGCTCTGGATAGAGTGCTGCTCAAGGTAGAGTACTGCTCAGGGTAGAGTGCTGCTCTGGGTACTGCTCCGTTGAGTGCTGGGTAGAGTGCTGCTCTGGGTAGGTAGAGTGCTGCTCTGGGTAGAGTGCTGGGTAGAGTGCTGCTCTGGGTACTGCTTTGGGTAGAGTGCTGGGTTTTTTCAGTGTAAATGTACATATGCTTTTTAAATGTGTTTTCCATGTTATAAATATCTATCTAATACTACATTTTGTTACATTTGTACAACATTACATTTGTTACATTTTGACAACAGTTTGCATCAGATGTTTTGTGAATGCTGCTGTTGTTTTGTTTGTTTGTTGTTTTGTGTGTTGTAAACAACACATTAAAAATATTTTTGTTGTTACATGTTTGATACACAAACCTGGAATAGATTTCAAGTGATTCTTACACATGTAATGTGAATGTATGCATGCTTTGTGAATGTATTTGCTGTTATGATGTAACTGTAACTGTTACTACCTCTTATCGTTTGACAACAGTTCTTAAGAATTTGCATCAGATGTTTTCTAAATGGTGTTATTAAAATAATGCTTTTGATAAAGCTCTTGATAACATTTTAACATTTTAATAATAAAACAATATAATTTCTAAAATAGGGGTCTGTAATCATTTATGAAATTCCTGCAATTTTGGGAGACAATACATTAGGCTGCTCCATTGTCGCACAATGTTGCCAAATGGCAACGTACCCAAAAGTACCCCCTAAAAAATAATAATAATAAAAAAAATTATAAATATGTTAATTTGAGTCCATTTTATATGTTAAAAAACACTGTAATTTTTTTTTCCATGATTGCATAATAATGTGTGCAGTAGAGGGTTAAGTTTTGCTATGCAGTTACGGTTGAAACTAGATGTACCGCAGAGCGGTACAAAATATGACAGCCGCCCAGTCCAGCACATTTTTTCCACAAAAATAAATCACGCTGAAAGGCCTATATGATTCTAACTATCTCACTAAATTGCATTATCCACACTCAATTCTCACTGATATCTGCTAGACAACAAGTTCCAAAACATGATTAGTTCATAGATTTCACATGTAAAATTAATTTTATACAACCCCACCTCCATCTTGCCTGTTCATAATTCTGAGAAATTCTTGAATTGTGTGCATGTACATGTTTATGTTATGCGTGTGTGTGTGTGTGTGTGTGTGTGTGCGTGCTTGTGTGTGTGCCTGCGTATGTGCCTGTGCATGCAAGCGTACATATGTCTACTGTGTGAGTATGTGTCATACGTATGATTACTGTGAATGTATGTGTGTGTGTGTGTGTGTGTATCTGTTTGTGCACATGTGTGCACATAAAATGGGTTAACATGACCCCTGGAGGCAAACATACGGAAAAAAATGGTCATCCTAGGCCCTACAGTTCTCAAAATATTCACAGAGAACTGTGTCTGCCCTACCCTTCTTTCGGGGGGTCCAGTCCAGCGGGGGGGCTACAGATCAAAACGAAAAATTACGGTTCCATGCTATCCATGTGGGAGTACATGCCCACCAAGTTTTGTGTACCCCGGTCTTTCAGTGTCCCGGGAATCCTTGTTGGTGTACGTCACTAAATGTACACATAAATTATTTTATTGTAAGGCCCCCCATGAACGAAAGTACACAAAACTTGGCATGCATTCGGAGGGTGTCATAATGATCCTACACTTTTAATTTCGTGCAGTTTTGACCTTGTCAGCCAGAGATATTGTGATGAACACCTAATTCTTTGCTTTTTCATTTTTAACTAGGTGGCGCTATACATAAAATAAGTGGTAATGGGATGGGTTGACATGCCCCCTTAAGACCAACATACATAAAAAAGGTGGACCTCCTAGGCCCTACGGTTATATAGATATTCACAGAAAACTGTCTCCGGCCACCTACAGGCCAGTTGGTGTATAGTAACATAAATTAATTTATTGTGTGGCCCCCCATGAACGGAATTCCACAAAACTTGGCGTGCATACAGAGGGTGTCATAATGATCCTACACTTCCAATTTTGTACAGTTTTGACTTTGTTAGGTCACAGATACCTTCAATTACAACACCTCATTTTTACTTTTTTGTGTTTAACTAGGTGGCGCTATACATGAAATGAGTGGTTATGGAATGGGTTGACATGGCCCCTTGAGATCGATCAAAACGAAAAACGATGGTTCCATGCTATCCATGTGGGGTTACATGCCCACCAAGTTTCGTGTACCCCGGTCTTTCAGTGTCCCGGGAATCATTGACAGAAATTTGGGCATGCGAAAAAAAAACAAAAAAAAAAACAAATCTGACTAAACCTATATGACCGCCGCTTCGCTGCGCGGCGGTCATAAAAACAGCCCATCCGTGCATCTCTAGTGTGTGTGCCTCTCTCTCTCGCTCAGTGTGTGTGTCAATGTGTGTAATACACTATACTAAACCATACTAAACTAAACTCAACTCAACACAGGTTGACAAAAACAAACAGTAAGTCCACACGAACACCCAGCAATTCCTGTCTAGATAATCTAATAATCTAGAAATAATAAAATGATAGATTCAAGCATCTTTTATAAAGGCTCTATTAACATGGCTTGTAAATGTTATTCAGAAGTGCAGAGTAACACATGCGTTCTTATTAAGCCCTTTCAGACATACGTGTAAGACCGGAGGTTCTGCGGATGTTAAACGGTGGGGCCGTATATTTGAACGACATAAACAGTCATATGGAAGTCCAAACTTAGCCGGTTGTTCTACTGCTGCCCCCCCTAGTATTTCCTCCTGACATTATGTAAATGTGCTGTGTCTGAATGAAGCGTAGAACCTGCAAAATTCACACCTAGCGAGAGGGCGTGTCAGTTATGTTTCTCTTGTGCGTCTGTGTGGTGGGGGCACTTAAATCTGACTTAAATGCCAGTGTCATGATGGACTGGCATAGTGCTGTCCAGAAAATCTCCGACCTGGAAAGATGCAGACATCACAGAGCTACTGTCCATAAGGGCAGACAGCATTGTGATAGAACACATGAAGGGAACGGCAAGATACACGTTGATGTAGCCTACAACCGCATCGCAAGGCCAAAGGAATTCAAAAGACCAAATCATCATAAGCAGAAGGCGCTGAAAAGGCAGTAGCCTACAGCGACGTTGTTGACGACAATAACAGGAGTATTTAATAAATTGTTAGCCAACACGGTCGGTTTTCTGTTCATTGATAGTGTAATAAAGTTTAGCGCCTAGTGACGCTAGTAACTCTCCACGATGACCAGCGAATATTGCTGCCACCACCTTTAATTAACCCGGTCTAATCACAATAGGTCTGAATAAAATTAAGAGCACACGTGAATGGGTAATAGGCCTACGTTAACTCATTGAATGCCAAGCTGTTTTCAGGAGCTTTGTCCTAGAGTGCCAGCAATCTAGACCATTGTTGATGATTTTTGTACAGCCACAGCATATTCTGTGTTATAGCTATGAACACATACAATAGCTCGATTAAAAGGTGAGACTTTAAGCTCTCGGTGGGTGCAAATTGTGTATTTCTACACGCCTCTGTTCCTGAGAAATCCCAAGCTAAACAGTGGCTAGTTTTCATCAAAATCGCTGTTTTTTTCTAGAAATGGAGATATAACGTCTTTCATGAAGCCTGTTGCCTGTTACTTACTTGTGTAAACTTTCCGGGAAGTGATCAGCGAGACCTGGCGAGACTGCCACCTAGTGATAGACCCACGAAAATGGCCTGGTTTTGACCTGACGTGCATGCGTCACTGATTCGACCCAAAGCGGCAACCGTATTATGATAAAATGTCCAGATAAAATGTCCAGATTGTGCGTTTTCATGAGTTTTCGATCGTCATATATTTCATTTCCATTCATCACAGAGTTCCCAAAATCACATATAAGGTGTGTTAGAGTGTCTAGTTTCGTAATTAAAAAAAAAAGCTAAAAACTTAATATTACGTTTTTGGCACTCAACGCATGGGAAGGAAAAACGTAATATTACGTTTTTGGCACTCAGTGAGTTAAGACAGGCTACAATTCATCAATTCAACACTGCAATAATAAAAGTCAGCGCCACACTTCTCCAGTAATAAATACCACATAGAAATACACTCCACACACTACTAGGCTAGCTACTTAGAAAAACAGGCACTTTCAATACACACGTGATAAAGTCAGACGCTAAAAGGAATACACAGCTGTGGTGGCCTTAGCCGAACGATAGTCCAACAACACACATGCGCACGTACACACACGCACCCACACACACAATTATAAAGTTACAGGCCTTTAAACCGTCTTTGCAATTTCGGGCTTACCCCCTTTTTGCGTGCCTTATTCTTTAGCCAAACCAGTTCCCCTTCAACATAGAACTGATATTGTGCCTTAAAATCAAAATTAGACTTCTGATTTTCTGAAGCCCTCGCCTGATGTTTTCTTACAGCTTCAATTACTGTGGCTAAGCTTTCAGTTATTCTCTCCACACAAGCATGAACAGAGGAGAACTTTTCATTTCCCTCTAGATTTAACATTAGGTCAATAGGCAACACCATTTCTTGACCGAACAGTACTCGATAAGGAGTGAAACCAGTAGTAGCGTGCACACTACTTCTGTAAGCCATCATCACAAATGGGAGGAGGGCATCCCAATTCTGCTGGTTCTCATCCACATAAAAGACTAACATAGACAGGAGGGTACGGTTGAATCTTTCAACCATGCCATCCGATTGGGGATGGTAGGGTGTCGTCCTAGTCTTATTGATGTTCAACAGCTGGCAGAGTTGCTGAAACAATTTAGCCTCAAAGCTCCGACCTTGGTCAGAGTGCAAGCTTCGGGGAGTGCCATAGCGGCAAACCCATTCATTTAACAGCACCTGGGCTAATGTCTCTGATTCTTGGTTAGGGATCGCGTAAGCTTCTGTCCACTTTGAGAAATAATCTCCCACCACCATGATGTACTTATTCTCACGTCTTGTTTGAGGCAAAGGGCCCAAGATGTTAACAGCAATCCTTTCATACAGGCGAGAAGTAATTGAGGGGACAAGGGGCGCCCGAGGTGTTGGTCCCACTTCTTTTTGTGCGCCACACTCTGCACATTCTTGGCACCACTGTTTCACCTCGGTAAACCATCCTGGCCAGTAGAACCGCTCCCTAACCTTCCCTTGAAGTTTTTGTACACCCAAATGAGCAGCAGTGTTAACATTGTGTAGCTGACTGAGCACCATAGGCACTAAGGACTGGGGCAATACTATTTGGGTCTTTGCTGACCACCCCAGTTTCGACCTTACCCACTGGCACTGGATGATGCCGCTCTCTTGCATCTGCTTGACTTGATCTGCTACCTCTCCTTGTAGATGAAGAGGTACCCTACGAGATGCCATTTTTATGGGTTTGGCTTGACCGGTGTCTATCTGATGGCGAGTCAGGTGGGTCCTACCCAAGACAGAGCTATGTTGACTAAAGACAGAAAGATGTTCTCTGAGCAGTTCTCTAATGGTTTGCAATTGTATCAGGCTGAAACCACAGTCTTTGAGCCCAAACTGTGTCAACAGTGACTCAGTAGTCAACTGTGACCCTTCCACACAATTTGCGATCGTGCCATTTTCCCCCACTACAACATCTGTGTGCAGGGTTCCCACAGTCATTCCCTTCCTTATGATGGTAATTTTGATACCACAGATTTAATAGAGACCCAGTCAGACCAATAGTATGAAAAATCAGGAATAGAGTTTATTTACAATGATGCGCATCAAGGGAGAGACAGCATGACTTCACCTAAAGATCCATCAGCTGCTCTAACTAGACAAGGAAATAGTTAGAGTTTAAGTATCCTTCCAGGCTGACGGGAGATGGCGTTGGTCATCCCATCTCACGTGGACTACACTGAATCAGACCCTGATTAGTGGCAGCCTGGCAATCAGGAGCAGATATCTACTGACGCATCCATGCAGAACAGTGAAACACTGCAAAGTCATAATATTCCTGCTTATCTCTAAACACAGTCACACAGAGATATACACAGGGACAGTACAGATATCATACAGTCATTACATAGAATCATACTTTTTAGTATCAAAGTGACCCACTAATGAGAAATGCAGAACATTAAACCACATATTGGAATATTGGACATAATGCTCTATTCCACTTTCTCTCAGTCCCCCTTTTTCAGCCTTTATGGCTGGAACATTTAATCAAATAATGTCGCTATATAAAATATAAATGATTATACACTTGTTTCATTAAAGTAAGTCAGATCCAAATAAGCAGGTACGTGATTAGATATATGATTTAACTGATTTCTTCATAAGTCATGAAAAATAATAATAAGTTCTGAATCCAATACTCTCAAGTCCCCCTTTAAAAGACTTGAAGCCTTTGACACCAAACAATAGCACACATTCTGATTGAATCAGGATGAGCCTATTATTAACTGAGAGTAATGCAGTAATTGTGTCTCTTTACCATGTGTATAATACTTAGGAATACTTAGGCAAAGCTGAATATAAAACCAAAACACATAAGAAATGTCGCTCAACAATTCTCAAATAGAACCCAATAAAGGAAATGAATCAAATGAAACATGGTTACATGTATAAAAGTGGCCCTGATTGTCTTGATTTCTCACAGAGTGTGAAGAAAAAGTTTACAGACCACAGAGTACCAGTGATCACAAGAATAACCAAACAGTTCAAGGGGAAAAGAAACAATAGACAAAGGGGGGGGGGGGGGGGGGGGGGGGAGTAGAGTCTGTAAGGCTCCCCCTTTTTAACCACTGATTGCACCTGAAACAAAACACAGAGATATACATATCTGGGCCCAAGGCCCCAGTAGCGCTTCTTAAGTTTCAGCTAACATTATTAAAAATATTTCAATTGCAATACTGCTATGGTCTGTCACCAAACTAGTAATTAGCAATGAAATATAAATTCAAATGATCATAATCTTCATGGATACTTTTTTTGTGTGTGTGCCTCATATCACAAATTGTTTATCATACAGCAAAGCTAAGTTATCTTAACCTTTTTCCACATTGTTTAAAGCAGGCCTAAAGGAATGTTTTAAAGAACTTGGTTAAAACTTTATTCTGAACATATTCTGAACGTCTGAAACAAATGGAAAGTTGTATTTTATTTTATTGCATTGCTGTATCCAAAATAATTGTAAACAATATGGTCTAGTATGTATGTCATCATACCACATTATCATCTTGACACTGGTTTGCATAGCTGTAAAACAGTTGTAAAAACCTTTTCCATGTCAATAAAGAGAAAAAAACCCAATAATACCCATATAACAACTACAGTGGGTGTGTTAATAAACATATGAACCTATTAGTTCAAAATTAGTTCAGTGTAGTGAAGTCAATATCAACAACCTCTCATCCTCCATGAAAGAAAAAGCTATCTTTAATCATAACTTGATACCTGGGGGTGCACATCAGTGAAGACCTCTCCTGGACCACCAACACAGCATCACTGGTGAAGAGAGCTCAGCGCCGCCTGTACTTCCTGCGGAAACTCAGGCGAGCAAGTGCTCCACCAGCCATCATGACCACATTCTACCGAGGCACCATTGAGAGCATCCTCTCCAGCTGTATCGCTGTGTGGGGCGGAAGCTGCACTGAATACAACAGGAAAGCCCTGCAGCGCATAGTGAACACAGCTGGAAGGATTATTGGTGCTTCACTCCCCTCCCTGAAGGACATTTACACCACCCACCTCACCCGCAAGGCGACCAAAATTGTGAGTGATGCAAGTCACCCCGCTCACAATCTGTTTGATCTACTGCCCTCTGGGAAGAGGTACAGAAGCCTGCGCTCCCGCACTACCAGACTCACCAACAGCTTCATACACCAAGCTGTTAGGATGCTGAACTCTCTCCCTCCTCTCCCCCCTCCACCCTCAGCTACATAACATCCTGGACATTGGACCCACAATGGCCGCCTGCACCACTCCACTTGCACACTTGTACACTTTGCAACTTGTTGCTGTTGTCCTGAAAACACAACACTTCTGCTGCTCTTACATAACTTGCACCACTATGCCACTTTATTTCTTACTTAGGTCAAACAGAACTACCTCAGCCTCTTATTGGCCTGACTTTGCACTAGTATTTTATTTTATTGACTGTCTATGCACAATTTCAACCAAATTTTGCTGCTCTTATTTTTTCATTATATGTACCCTCTTATTTACTTATTTACTTACTTTTTTGTTTACTTGAATGTTATGTTTGTCTGTGGACTTAAAATTGGTAAAATATGTCTTGTCTCCACCGTGGGATAGTGAGAAACGTAATTTCGATCTCTTTGTATGTCTGGAACATGTGAAGAAATTGACAATAAAGCTGACTTTGACTTTGACTTTGATACACTGCAAGAGCTAGCTGTCTATGTTATCAGACTACTCTTAATCAGACTCCCCCTTATGATCTGCAGCAAGGCTGCAAGATTATTCCCTTAGCTAAAATGTTGTCGCGTATAACACTGTGTCCTAGAGCTAAGTGCGTCATAGCATCAACAATTTAATAAATTCACTGCTGTTGGTAAGATTACAACTTTGCTAAACTGGCCCTTAAGTATGAATTTAACTGATATGCTTCAACTCTTGTCAGTGCCAGAAGCACGATATTGTGGAGCAATGCTTAATACATATGTCCAAGCTAAAAGTTCTGCCACTTGTGCCCATCTCACCCTTTTTATCCAGAACCTTCTCTGCCCTCAGAACCTGTATGTCTTCCACTGTCGCCCATTCAGCTAGTCGCTCACCATATTGTATGGTGGCCTCACTCGAAGCAGGACCTGGCAGGGCTCAAGGCCTACACACCTAGCCAATCAACAGTCAAAACACATCTGTGTCTACCTTGAAGCAGGAACATAGCGTCCGCATGGCTTCCAGTGTTTGCGGCCTACACGTGGAACAGGATAACTTGGGTCAGGTTCTATTAGCATGGGGAGCAGGAAGCTTGGGGAAACAATTAGCCTGTATTTAAGACAAATGATCATACTTTCTATGGGGCCTTCATTAAATTTACAACTGGAAAATCTAAACCAAAACTGGTTTATGTGTATATGTGCTCCTGTGACTTGTAGTGGATTGGGGAGAGCAAGGATGGCCTTGATGCTTTGGTCCAGGCATCCAACACTCTTTATAGCACAGCACACAGCATTTCATTTTTTTTCTGCAAAGCTTCACTAAATTTAGTTAAAACAACAGATATTCCTAGGTGGAGATATCAGATATCAAAATGTATATAAAACACTGGAGGATGATGTAGGAGTTTGCGACCCTATGACATTTTAGTCATTGATTAAATCAATCTAATTTGAGGCTAACCGTGTAAATATACACTTTAGATCATCACAAATAACATGCAAAACTGTTATTTCCCTCACCAATGAGCACTATGTAGAGGTCCTTATAAATATCAAAAGGATCTCATAAACCTAGGTTTTTCTATTTAGGATGAATCACCCCTGAGCCTCTTCGCTTTGGGTTTCATCTCATCTTAGGACTACTTCTGACAAATAGCCTTGACTCCCTTCGGAGGATATATATATATATATATATATATATATTTATTTTTTTATTTTTTTTATTTTACTCACCGAACATTTGCCTTTTGGTTGATCACTGGTTCTCGCTCCGACGTCTCAGGAGAATTCCCTTTCAGTAGGATCCCGTCACCGGGGGTCAGAAGATCAGCCATTTCGCCTTGCTGTTTCAGACAACCAAGGGCTTTCAGGATTCCAAATCCAAGGTCCCAGACCTCACCATGTACGGTTTTTCAGAAAGCTCGTTCTGACCCCAGATGTTGGGATCCCGGGACCTCTCGCAATTCTGTTAGTTAAATCAATTCGGAATCAAGAAGATGAGACAGGAGCCAGTGATCAAAATCATCCAATTATATTGAATATTTGCAAACTAGCACAGCTGGTTGAAGCAAAGAGTTTTACATTCTAAGAGTGCTAATATACTTCAGTGGCTACATAAGTCAAGCGTAACTACACCTAAAGTCATACAACTCCTAATGGGTAGTCCCTTAATCAAATGTTGGTGGTTTGTTACCTTACTTGTTGTTGTGATCAGATCTCTCATATATTAGGATCTCAGGCTTCTCTGAGTATATCTTATTCTAGGGCTAGGGCCTGAATCACCAGGGAAGAAAAAAAAAAAAAGATAGGATGGGCTGCAGCAACCCAACAGCCCTGGTCTAGCTTGTAAGTCTCTGGTTTACCCGTTGCTGCGTGTTCAGCTCCCTTACGGGTGTTTCCAGAGGCCCACCCCAGAACCAGGACTGAAAGATCACCCCCCTCCATTTTGTCCCAAAGGAAAAACAAAACACTTAGGACTGTAGAAATTATTAAATGACAATTGTAATTCAATGGCTCTTTTAGCATTGACAGTAAAACCAACAAAAATAAAATAATCAAGGCATGTTGACCAAACACAAGCCAAAACAAAACATGTTCCACTCTTAAGAGAAGTAACTCTTGACTGAATTAATATGTTATGCTATCAACATCAAAGCGTCATTTTAAAAGAGAATTTGAGACTCCTCTGACAAGAAACACCTTCAAATTGGTCGAACTTAGATATAAAATATCTTAAACTTCATAATTCAAGTGTAATAAATGTCTTTTTCTCTTCTCCACTCTCTCTCTCTCTTTACACTGGCTCCCTGACCTTCAAGTGCAGAGATAACAACCACTCACACACACACACACACACACAGCTAAGTCAGAGAAGATCTGTACCTTATGGTTAAGTGTGTTAGTGTTTTCCGTACCAGCAAGAGTGCCCTCAATGGTGACCACAGAATATCCTTTACCTTTGTGAAAAGGAACAACTCAACAGGAGAGAAGGAATTAGACTTCAAACACTTAACAAAATCTTGGCTTTAGTTTAGTTGATCAAACAAGTTTGAATCCCAAGCAAAAACCCAAAAATAATTCTCTTATTGAGGAATAAAAAAACAAAAACAATTAACAGAGATGCATCTTTCTTAGGTGTATTCTCAGTTACAGTCTGTAACAGATATGTGACCTTCATGCATATCAACTGGCCAACACACACACACTCTCACTCAGGCCTTATGTCGACTGACAGGAGGGAAGACAAAGACAAAACGAACTCAGTCTTTAGTTGCAACACATAACATGTAGCCTATACTTTTAGACGGATTCTTTCTTCTAAATATTTTGTGGTATTTTTGATTGGCTGACACACAATGTTAGCAGCACTGGGATGTTTTGAATAGGCGTCCCCACCTTTATCTTAGTTTGGCCCAACTAATGCTGCTGACCATGTGTGGCTGCCACAGACAGACAAAGCTGCCAAGTAAGTTAACTTTCCCTTAACAACGCAGATGAGGCGGAAGTTTTCTTAGATTCAAATAGCTTTGCAGCTCCGAACAAACTATGCCAAATAATAGTTCAAGCAGAGACCGGTTGACACTCAGACATGTTAGTGTCAGAGAGTAGCAGACAATTGCAAAGTACACATACACATAACCCGTAGGTCAGAAACATACATAGACGTACATGTTGAGACATAAACTCATAAACTCATGTTCCTGATTGGTTACCGTAAAGTGACTGGTCTCAAAATTTGACAGATTGTCCAATTTAGCAAACCCAGTGAATGTGATCTCTCGCCCAGACCTGTACTCGAAACATCTGTAACTCTCCGGAGATTCGTTACCGTAGGCCCAACCGTGTGCGCACACAATGTGTTCCTTCTTTCGGCCTTTGGCCCAATTCTGTCTATTTTTAAGACAGGAGCTCTACTCAACGCAATCCCCCTTTGCCCTTAGGCAGTCATAATAGCATTTTAAAGGAACGAAACGTACTACTCACCGAGAGCGCGTCTTTCCAGCGGGCTGAGGGATCACACACAGTAAGTTTGGTAAAAAGAACAATCCTTAATTCAATAGATCAATACAATCCTTATCAATCTCGGTAGGACCTCCATAAACTGATGGTAATTTTGATACCACAGATTTAATAGAGACCCAGTCAGACCAATAGTATGAAAAATCAGGAATAGAGTTTATTTACAATGATGCGCATCAAGGGAGAGACAGCATGACTTCACCTAAAGATCCATCAGCTGCTCTAACTAGACAAGGAAATAGTTAGAGTTTAAGTATCCTTCCAGGCTGACGGGAGATGGCGTTGGTCATCCCATCTCACGTGGACTACACTGAATCAGACCCTGATTAGTGGCAGCCTGGCAATCAGGAGCAGATATCTACTGACGCATCCATGCAGAACAGTGAAACACTGCAAAGTCATAATATTCCTGCTTATCTCTAAACACAGTCACACAGAGATATACACAGGGACAGTACAGATATCATACAGTCATTACATAGAATCATACTTTTTAGTATCAAAGTGACCCACTAATGAGAAATGCAGAACATTAAACCACATATTGGAATATTGGACATAATGCTCTATTCCACTTTCTCTCACTTAACATAAGTTCATCTTCTGTTACATTAAGCACCCTGAGTGGCAGAACACCATGATCAACTCTACACAGAGTCCTTGCTATCAAGATGTTTACTGCTAAACCAGTTGAGGGCTCCAACATTCCTTCGAGAAGCTCCCCCTGTGCCCCCTTAATGCTACCTGGGACAATGAACTCACTCCTTGGCGGGACAGTTACATCCTGCTCAATAACCACGGTTCGAGCCTGATCAGTTGAGTTACTGAAAAATAGTGGCTGTTGTTGGCCCATAATACGGAAACACTCCCCAAGATTAATCACAGCCCCAAATTTAAATAAGACATCTGTACCCAGTAATATCTCATGCCAAGGAATATCAGCTACTAAAAATTCTGTGACAAGAATCCCCCCCCCCCCCCCCCCCCCCCGGTAAGAATACCCCAATACCGTGGAGCCCGCAAGCAGCACTAATTTGTAGGCCAGATGAAAGATCAGAGAGGGGAGTGAGCATTTGACCCGTTCTACTTACTCCCTCTAGTTTCCCTGTAAGTAGGGGCAGTCTTTCTTCATGTGCCGAGTACAGCCACATTCCCAACATGCATCAGAGCGGTCCTTAGGGGCCCCACTAGTGGTCTGTGTCTACAAAATGTTCACGCGCCAAAAGATCTTGGGTGGCGCTATTAGCTGTCGGGTATGCTTTAGAAATTAGCTGCCTCAGTGCATTGCCAAAGTCTCTTGCAGATTCTGATGGTAACCTCCTCCTAGAGGAAAAACTGGCCCGATTCCAATCTTCACTCTCACAAGGATCAAAGCATTTATTTAGTGCTGCCTTCAATCTTGTGTAACTGCTCCGATCATCTGCCGTCAAACCACAAAAAACTTCCCTGGCTTTCCCAGATAATAAAAGAGACATACATTTTAGTTTCAACTCATCATTCCAGTTATTGACATCCGCTGCTAATTCGAATTGTTGAGACCAATCAACCCAATCACGACTCTGACTAGTAAATGTTTCCGGCATGAAAACCGGGCGCGCCACCCTGCCGTATCATCAGATCCCTCAGAGCCTGTAGCGCGTTCCATTATAAGCGAGTTACTTTCTCGATTCTAATATCCCACCGCTGCCACCAATGTAATAGAGTTCAGTGCCTAGTGATGCTAGTAACTCCCCACGGTGACCAGCGAATATTGCTGCCACCATCTTTAATTAACCCGGTCTGGTCCGGTCTAAACACTGAGCATACAGGCGGTCTGAAGGAAATAACAATGATATTATTTTACTTTAACATGTCCTAAAAGTGGCGCACGTTGGCCAAACAGCAACACACAACATTAGGTAATCACAATAGGTCTGAATAAAATTAAGAGACCATGTGAATGGGTAATAGGCCTACGTTAAGACAGGCTACAATTCATAAATTCAACACTGCAATAATAAAAGTCAACGCTATACTTCTCCAGTAATAAATACCACGTAGAAATACACTCCACACACTACTAGGCTAGTTACTTAGAAAAACAGGCACTTTCAATACACACGTGATAAAGTCAGACGCTAAAAGGAATACACAGCTGTGGTGGCCTTAGCCGAACGATAGTCCAACAACACACACGCGCACGTACACACACGCACCCACACACATAATTATAAAGTTATTAAAAGCAGACTTCCCTGTCCGGGTTCAGTGAGATTCGTCGTCTCACTGAAAAGCGGGTCGCAAGTGTCTCTGGTCACACGCACTTCAGGGTAACTCACTGGCGTTCCCCTACACTGGATTCTGGCTACCTTAAATCCAAAGCCCCGCTGTCTTCCTCCGGGCCAATAAGTGGTTCCCCGGTATCTTCAGCGCCGGTGGTGCTAGCCGACCACGAACGATTCCAACCCTCAAGTCCCCAAAGTCCATGCGAACCCAGGAGCTCCCTACGGCGTGATTCCAGTGTCAACCAAAAAAAAAAAACATCCCAGCAACCCCCCCCCCCCTTCTTAAAAACTATCAATTCATTAGGCTCAGGTGTTTGAACACAGCCATTAATTACCGATCGCCACCACCTGCGTTGTAAGTGGTGTCAGTCAATTCCCCCGTTTCTCCACAATAGACCTCTAAAGTTCGCCTACAAAAAAGATCCAAAACGGCCATCTTTGCCCATATAAGGAGATCCGGTTGTTAATTGAAGCTAACTACCTATGGCAAATTGCATTGCAAGTTAGCTCTGGAGTAGCAAAAATCTAAGTGTGCCGCCTTCACTTACCGGAGATCACAGTATCCACTCGAAGGCAGAGGACAAAAGTGTGTTCAGGAAAACGTCTGCATTTCAGACTTTTTCATCCCCACGAGACTTTAACAGGTGCGATTATTCAAAATCCCCATGTTATTTTCCCATAGGAAAAATCGCCAGATACCGGATGTCAAAGATGGCAGCTTTTTTGTAGGCGAACTTCAGAGGTCTATAGCCTTCTCATGACCTCAATGCTGAGCCCGATATTTGTTGATCATAAATATGCCTAGAGAAAATGAAAATGAAGAAAACCCAACTTTGTTCCAAGCTCCTTACGTAGCCTAGCTTAAATGCAATAGACATAGACAGTATTTTGTTTGTTGTTTAAAAACGTTTTATATGATGGCCTTGACGTCTTAGCCTACTGAATTGGCTGGTAGCCTATACCATAAAGTTCGTGCATGCTCTCTCCAACGCAAAACAGATTTGGGGTTCCATAGCCAAGTAATTCTGCTACATAACATTGAAAACAGATAAATGTGTTTATTTGAAGCACACATACAAATACTGTAAAAGTAGTAATAAGTATGTAATAAGTAATAAGTATAAGTATGTGCATTTACGTGACTACTTCAAGTATTAGCCTACGCACAATAGATTTTTCTTCTTTAGCCTATATTTTTCTTCTTTAGCCTATATAATGCATACACGTTGTAAACAAAAACAGCAGCTGTGACAGCGGCCACATATAATCTGCGTCATATCTCGCCTCTTGTGAACTCTACAAGTCCCCACCCCTCACTCAACAACCACACAGAGATTCTCAGTAAAAGCATATTAATGCTCTACTCTTGACGTTGCCCTAGTCCCATCCTGACATTACCCCGATGTTACCCTGACGTTACTCTAGTCCAGCGGTTCCCAAACTTTTTCTCCCGCGGACCACCTTTTACATACTGACTCGGCTCGCGTACCCCCACCATCCGACACATAATACAACACATTCTATTGACGTATTCCAGGCATCATGTTTAATTAGCCACCCTACATGATAACAAATAACAAAATCAAAATGTGCAACTGGTCTATGAGCTCTCACGCTAAAAACAGTGTGGAGAAAACATTAGACTGGTGGTTAGATAAATCTACGTGAAGCTTAGGCCTATATGCCTCATCATACTTTTCTTTTCTTCGCGCAGTCTTTTCTGCCTCGTCTGTTATCCCCCGGCGCTCCGGAGCCACCTCCGCCTTCATCATTCTGCCTCCATCCCATCCGTCCCCTGCTCTGTTTCACTTACTTCTCCTCTTCGATCGCTTTGATTAGGCCTTTTGGACAGTGTTCTTCTTTTTAGCCAGTTTTCCATGTTTGCGTAGCCTTCTACCTATCTATACTTCCACAAAACTAACAAGCCAGATATTCTGTCTGCCCGCAGGAAATCACGTGCATTGTGGGTAGCTTATTTTTTAATGAAAACATAGCCTACTATAGAGTTTACTAATGTTTTCCTTTAATTTCACGTTTCCATATCATTATAACCCGATTCGAAATGATGTATTATTTATGGTTAATTGATTAATCATTTTTAACACGTTTCCGCCATTGCCCTTTTCATCTCGCGTGCCCCTAGTGGCAGCTCGCGTACCATCGGTGGTACGCGTACCACAGTTTGGGAATCCCTGCTCTAGTCCCATCCTGACGTTACCCTGAAGTTACCCTAGTCCCATCCTCATCTCCTGACGTTACCCTAGTCCCATTTGCATCTCCTGAAGTTACTCTGACGTTACCCTAGTCCCATCTGCATCTCTTGACGTTACCTTGACGTTACCCTAGTCCCATCTGCATCTCTTGACGTTACCTTGACGTTACCCTAGTCCCATCTGCATCTCTTGACGTTACCTTGACGTGACCCTAGTCCCATCTACATCTCTTGACGTTACCTTGACGTGACCCTAGTCATCTGCGTCTCCTGACGTTACCCTAGTCCCATTTGCATCTCCTGACGTTACCTTGACGTTACCCTAGTCCCATCGCATCTCCTGAAGTTACCCTAGTCCCATCTGCATCTCTAACATGTGTCACTGCCAGTCCAAAACATCAGTCTGCTACTCAGAGAGTAGAAATACTATTTTCTGGCTGGCTGGTATGGTGGGTATTAATTCTGTATAAAGGGACACCTATGAAGTAGATGAAACTTGAGCTATACATGCATGACTATTGCCTACATACACGAGTGGCAGCTGGGTGATGAGCAGGATAACGGCTTTCGAGGTGTTCGGACACCCTTACTCAATAGCCCTGCGTAGTTATGCTGCAGGTGTGTGGTTATGCTGCAGGTGTGTAGTTATGCTGCAGGTGCGTGGTTATGCTGCAGGTGTGTACACAGTGATAGAAATCAATATGAATGGATTCCCTCATTTCTGAAATGCAAACAAACACCAACGAGTTGCTCTTGTTCCACCCACAATCGTGCCATACACAGTGTAATGCAGCTAACAGGTGAGGTGACTTTAAATTAGTCCAATTATTTCAGCCTTTATACTCATCACGCAGATCAAGTTAGATGACAACAAAGTTATGTGGCAGCAAAGCAAGAGACAAATCGCTGCACCTGAAGCAAAAAACTGTTCTATTTTCAACACTAATTAGTGATATAATTTGAATTCTACTCTGACAAGTATCCCGCATAGAGTGGAGGTTGCGGCGGGTGGGCTGTGAGTAGTTTGAGTCGTGCTTGACACTGGTGTATGGCATTGAAGACGGGCTGCGACCCGCCGTGCTTCTTCTCCCTCGCGTTAAAAGCCCCCACGAACAAAGCCAGGATTAAAGAGAGCTCCTTTGAATGAGTCATCACTTTAAACTACACATAGAGTTTACAGTTCAAAAGAGATTATAAATATTAAAGCAGGCTTTTTTTAATGATCGGGTAAAAGCTTAGCAAAAGACAGCGCAGACACACACACACACACACACACATTCAAAGGATTAGACAAACACAAAGCTTCAAGGTCTTTGCCTTGGAGGAGACTGTACTTATTAAATTGCCTCTTTGTAATTTTCCTTTAAATAATGTATTATTGTGGAAACAAACAGCTCAGTGCAGGCAACTGAGAGAGAGAGAGAAACAAAAATGGAGAGAGACAGAATAGGGGAGAGGAGAGATAGAGACAGGGGCAGAGGGAGAAACAAAGATGGAGAGAGAGAGAAAAGAAGAGAGGGAGTGAGAGAGAAAAAGATGGAATGAGAGTATGAAGAAAGAGGCCCTGGCGCTGAGGGAAATGGGCTCTGGCTCCTGACTGGCAAGATGAGGCAAAGCAAACTTTGTTGGTTTTCATTGTAATGTGTCCCTTGGGAGCCAGCCTTTACAGAGAGAGAGACAGAGAGAGAGAGAGAGTGCTAGAGAGAGAGAGAGAGTGAGTGTGTGTGTGTGTGTGAGAGAGAAAGAGAGAGAGCGTGTGTGTGTTTGTGAGAGAGAGAGTGAGAGAGAGAGAGAGTTATTGGATATATTGAAATTTGGTTTTGTTTTTCTTGAATTATTCACTTAATTTATGCTAGAGGCTGAATTTATTCAACACTCTTTATTCACACACACACACACACACACACACAAAGGTTCTTAAACAGCAAAAAAGGCACAGGGACTTCTATACCATGGCCTTTACCTACCGTTGTGTAGCCCCTCCTCCTCTCTACAGTACCGCTGCTCCTCACACACACACACACACACACACACACACACTACCTGCCCCCTCTCTACAGTACCATTGTTCCTCACACACACACACACACACACTACCAGCCCCCTCTCTACAGTACCGCTGCTCCTCACACACACACACACACTTCCTGCCCCCTCTCTACAGTACCACTACTCCTCACACACGCACACACACGCACACACACACTTCCTGCCCCCTCTCTACAGTAGCACAGCTCCACAGTCAGGCTACAGGCTGGCTTGTGTAATTAATGAGTATTGTCTGTGGAGGGAGGCTCTATGGGTGGAGGGGCATTAGGATGCGGCCGAGCCCTGCTAAGCTACGCGGCCTCATCCTTCCCATGTGTGTGGAGGCCAATTAGTGGGCGGCTCAATAGGCGCTGGGCACGGGGCCGGATCAATGGCGACTGGCTCTCCACTCCCGGGGAACAATCTTCAGCTTTAATGACGGCACATTGATTTTTAAATAACTGCTCGTGTTTCGCGCACACTAATCACTGGCCTTTCACTGGGGCCACACCTCCACACACTCTCACAACACAAGTGTGTGGGTGTGTGTGTGTGTGTGTGTGTGTGTGAGTGTGCGTGTAGTGTGAATGTTTGTGTGTGTGTGTGTAGTGTAAATGTTTATGTGTGTGTGTAGTGTGAATGTTTGTGTGTGCGTGTCTCTGGTGGTAAACCCAAACAGTTGAAAGTTCTTGCTGTACACGTGATGTCTGGTTGGAAGAAAAGTTTTCCTCTCAGGCTCCTGCCGTATTGATGTAATAGACATTGTGTAGCTCTATTTTATGGTCATCCTAAAGGTACACAGCTTTTTCATTTTAATTCACTTGGCACACACAACTTATGACCAGCATCTCTGATGGTGTGTGTGTGTATCTGCTTAACTGCTGGCCCTGTCGTGAAAGCAGAAGAATCCGACCAATCCTAGTAAAAGCTTTGAACTTGAAATTCCCCTTTGAGTCAGAGGGATTGTGTGTGTGAGTGTGTGTGTGTGTGTGTGTGTGTGTGTGTGTGTGTGTGTGTGTGTGTGTGTGTGTGGTGGTCACATGATCTCTGAGGCTGTGAGGCCCGCTGGTGCAGTGTGGGAGATGAATAGGTGGGGCGATGAGCAATGCTAAGCTAAGCCAACCTGCACTGGCAAAAGGATGGAGCAGGAGGTGGAGAGAAGACAGACAGATAGACAGGTAGAGACACTCGAACAGACCACACACAGGTACACACAGACACACACTCATACATATAGACAGACAGATAGAAAGACAGACTGACAGACAGACAGATAGTGAGACAGGGTATTGTAGTCTCTCTCTCCTCCTCAGATAGTGAGACAGGGTATTGTAATCTCTCTCTCCTCCTCAGATAGTAAGACAGGGTATTGTTGTCTCTCTCTCCTCCTCAGATAGTGAGACAGGGTATTGTAATCTCTCTCTCCTCCTCAGATAGTAAGACAGGGTATTGTTGTCTCTCTCTCCTCCTCAGATAATAAGACAGGGTATTGTTGTCTCTCTCTCCTCCTCAGATAGTGAGACAGGGTATTGTTGTCTCTACCTCCTCCTCAGATAGTAAGACAGGGTATTGTAGTCTCTCTCTCCTCCTCAGATAGTGAGACAGGGTATTGTTGTCTCTCCCTCCTCCTCAGATAGTAAGACAGGGTATTGTTGTCTCTACCTCCTCCTCAGATAGTGAGACAGGGTATTGTTGTCTCTCCCTCCTCCTCAGAGGCAGCAGCGATGGACTCCATGGCAAACAAACTGCTGTTGGAAATGGCAGTGAGACAACTAGACAACAACATTAATTAGAGGAACAGGGAGGCAAACACGGAGAGAGAGATTGAGGGGCGAAGGACAAAAAATGTGTGTGTGTGTGTTAGTGTGTGTATGTGTGTGTGTGTGTGTTAGTGGGAGGGGGGTGTTTAATGTGTGAATGATTTGTACCTGTTCTCTCTTTTTTTGTTTTCCCACTTTGTAGCTTTCACACACACACACATACACACACACACATACACACACACATACACACACACACACACACACACACACATATTCCCCCTCTCTCTATCACTCATTCATTCACACAGACTTTGTTAATCTTTTCATTTCAAAAACACAAACCAAACAGACAAACAAACACACATGCTGAGGTAATTGGCGCTCAGTACGGTAGCAAGAGCATGGCCCGTTTGATTGGCTGGAAAAACATGGTAAAACTGTAACAGACATGTCTGACTCCACCACTGCATTCTTTGTGTTCGTTTTGATACCATGTGACATACAGTAATGTCCTCAGTCATGCAAATGTAAGTGAGTAATGTCAGGGGATCTACAGGAGCTACCATATAAGCCTGGGCTACACATACACAAACAGACACACACACACACTCACAGACGCACACACACGCAGACATTCACTCACAACTCTGTCTCTGTCTCTTTCTAACACACATACACACACATACACACAGTGACAAGCTCAAACACACACACTCAAACACACCCATCCCCACACACACACTCACACACCCATCCCCACACAAATGAGAGTTTATCTGACAGGTCCATCACGCCGCCACAGAGATCTGACACAGCAGGCGATGCACATCTATTACTTACCCCCCATCCACACACACACACACACACACACACACATACAGAACGGATGCAGCGGACGCCACACATCTATTTCTGCCGATCCATCGGTGATTGCCCTCATACTTTACAAATCCCGCAGTATATACCACCAACACCCTCTACCCCATATACCAGTCTCCACCAATCATCCCTCTCTGTGTGTGTGTGTGTATGTGTGAGACTGTGTGTGTGTGTGTGTGTGTGTGTGTGTTAGTGGGGGGGGGGGGGGGGGGGGGGGGTTGGCCAAGACCACGGGTGCTGGTGTTAAGTGTCTCATTACAGAGGGATGAAGGTGGCGTCGGGGTGGGTGTCACGGGGTTGGGGAGGGGGAGAGGGTGAGGGTGGCAGGCATGAGTGGGGCAGGAGAGAGGGCCTCTCGTCTCGTCCAGGCTGGGAATCGCTGCTTAATCCACGGCACATTATTCGTGTGAGGAGGGAAGGTCACCACTCAAACCCTCTTTAAGCAGAGTCTGAAGCCTCCAGAGAGCTTATGGTAATACACACACACACACACACACACACACACACACTTACACAGACATAGGCGCACACAACTCACACACCCACTTAGGTCCACTTCCATTTCAATGCGTGATACTGGTCCTATTTTATTTTAAAGTATTCTCTCCATAGCCCCCCCCTCTCTCTCCATCCCTCTCTCTCTCTCTCTCCATCCCTCTCTCCGTCTCTCTCTATCTGTCTGTATAATATTGAGACACTAATGAAGAGTCTAATGCAATGCTGCTATGGCAGCCTCAATGGAGACTATGAATTATTCAAACCCCTACTTGTTCTTTAAATCTTTTTTCTAATTTCTATTTCTATGTTTTTTCTCCCTCTCCCTCACTCTGTCTCTCCATTCTCTCTCTCTCTTTCTTTCTTTCTTTCTGTGTCTCTCTCTATCTCTTCCCTCTCCCCACCCCTTCACATCTCTCCTCTCCCCACTTTCTTTGTGCCTCTATCCATTTCTCTCTCTTTCTGCATCTCTCTCCCTCTCTCTCTATCCATCTCTCTCTATCCCTCTCTCTCTATCTCTCTCTCCCTCTTTCTCTCTCCCTCTCTCTCTATCATCTCTCTCTCACTCCTCTTTGCTCTCTCTCCCTCTCTCTCTCCCCCCCCCTCTCTCTCTCTCCCTCTCTCTCTCTCTCTCTGTTATTGTCCATTATGACAGGCCATTATCCCGGCCTCAGACTGCCATGAGGCGAGTGTCTGCCCAGCCCCATCGGTCACCTCTCTTGCCCTCTGTGACCTTCACCGTGTCGGCCGAGCGACGGAGAGCGCACTGCCATATAAACACACCAACTGAAAGGAGGGGGAGGTGTGTGTGTGTGTGTGTGTGCGTGTGTGTGCGCGCGTGTGTGTGTACATGTGTGTGTACGTGTGTGTGTGCGCGTGTGTGTGTGTGGGCTCACACACTTTCTCTCACCACATCATGTGTAACATGAGTGTAACATAGAGAGGGGGAGGAGAGCAGATGTTCCTACTGCGAGACCAGCAGAAAAAAATCACAGCAACAATGTACAAATCATTCTGTAGGAGTAATTGAATATCATAAGGAATAATTATCACCCCAAGGCATCTCAATATGATATACAAGAGAAAATCATATCTCACGTGGCATAACATAAAGCATACACACACAGACACACACACACACAATCCTGCACTTGATTGTGATGAATCTGTCAAGACAAAGACAGCAGCAAAACAGAGAAGGAGAGAGAGAGTGAGAAAGTGAGAGAGAGAGAGTCGCCGATGCTTGTTGAGATGAGTGTCATGCATTTGATCTTCTGATTAGCCCTGCTAAGCCTCCCTCAGTCCCCGTCCTTCCTCCCTGATCCCCCACTCTCTCACACACACACACACACACACCCACACTTCCTACCCCCTCCCTAGTGCTCCTGATGGCCCTATCTGTTATCTCAGATGGATGTCTGGGGCTGGGGCTGCTGGGAGATCAATGAGGCCGCAGCAGTCTCATCAGCAGAGAGACCCAAGAGACCACCCGGGGGAGGAGAGACGAGCTTATCTCATGACCTCTGTAATTACCTCTCCTACCATCATGCTAAGTTGTTAGTGTGTGTGTGTGTGTGTGTGTGTGTGTGATGCAGTCCCAGGGGGTCAGTTGCAAAATAAGGTTGAGGGAGAGATAGAGTTATCTCCTGACCTCTGATATTGCTACCAACTCTAGTGCTAATGATGCTAGCGTGCTAATTATCCACTCTAGAGATGCTTCGAGATGCTAATGTGATCTGGTTGAGAAAACTACATAACGTGTGTGCGTGCATCTGTGTGTTTTTATGTGTGTGTCCATGTGTGTGTATTTGCATGTGTGTGTGTGTTTGTGTAGATGCTAACATGATCTGACTGAGGTAACCACATATTGGTCCAGGTTAAAGCCCAGCTTAAAATCCCAGAATCATCACCTGCCTGAAAATAACATACTCCCGCCTCCCGGTGTGTGTGTTTGTGTCTGAGTGTGTGTTTATATTGCTGCTGTTTAAACTGGATTGAGAGTGATGTTTGTGTTGCTCTGATTCGGTCCCCCTGTGCTCCACCCTCAGGGGTTAGAGGGTGTGTGTGTGTGTGTGTGTGATCTGGTCCCCTGGATCTTCCCTTGAGGGGTGTGTGGGTCTAATCATCCCTCTGATAGCATCACTAGGAGCCAGACGAGGCAGATACACACACACACACACCCACACACACACTCACTCACTAGTGGCAACAGCAGTGGCAGCAGCAGCCCAGATATATGTATCTAGTTAATGAGAACCCAAACAGGGACCCTCAACAAGGACCCACTAGGACAACGTGGACAGCATGGGGCGTGTGTGTTAGGGAGAGCATGGGGTGTGTGTGTTATGGAGAGCATGGGGTGTGTGTGTTAGGGAGAGCATGGGGTGTGTGTGTTAGGGAGAGCATGGGGTGTGTGTGTGTTATATATTTTTATTTATTAAACCTTTATTTTACCAGGAATAATCCCATTGAGATTCTGAATATCTTTTTCAAGGGAGTCCTGGCCAAGACAGCAGCATAATAGTTCCATATTTGGGTGTTAGGGAGAGCATGAGGCGTGTGTTATGGAAGAGAGAACAGGAGAGCATGGGGTGTGTGTTAGGGAGAGCATGGGGTGTGTGTGTTAGGGAGAGCATGGGGTGTGTGTGTTAGGGAGAGCATGGGTTGTGGTTTAGGGAGAGCATGATGTGTGTGTGTTAGGGAGAGCATGGTGTGTGTGTGTTAGGGAGAGCATGGTGTGTGTGTGTTAGGGAGAGCATGGGGTGTGTGTTAGGGAGAGCATGGGGTGTGTGTCTCATCTATTTTTATGTGTAGTCCACTGCTCTCTTTGTCTATGTGTGTGGGAGCTAATACTCTGTGCGTAGATAAGTGTGTGTGAGTGTGTGTATGTGCGTGTGTGTGTGTATGTGTGTGTGTGTGTGTGTATGTGTGTGTATGCGTGCATGCGTGTGTGATAGGGGTAGAGTGTAACTACTGGTGTCATGGGGGCAGAGTCCCTGTGCAGCTCATTAAATCCCTGTCACTGTGGTCACCAACCTTCCCACCACCACCACCCCACTGTCACCCCTCCCCACACACACACACACACACACACACACACACACACACACACACACGCACACATGTGTTGTTTATTAATTCATGAGAACATGACGGAAGTGATGAGGTGGGGGGCTGGAGGCTCTGGAACATCAGCATGTGACTCAGAGGAGATGGTGTGTGTGTATGTTTCTGTGTGTGTGTGTGTGTGTTTCTGTGTTTCTGTGTGTGTGGGTGTGTGTGTGTGTGTGTGTGCATGTGTGTGTGTGTGTGTGTGTGTTGATTGATAAATAGATAGATAGATAGACAGACAGACAGATAGATCCTTTTGGCGTGAAATACAAAACAATACAAACAAAACACAACAATAAAAACAACTAGATGTACCGCATAGCGGTACAAAATATGACCGCCGCTCAGTCCTGTACAGCCGTTCCGCGAAAATAAATCACACTTCAATTTGTCTCCATATTTTACTCCATCCCCCACTCTTGAAACTTTTGTGTATGCTTGTTTGGCATGCCTGAGTGTGTGTGTGCGGCTGCACAGAAAGTAGCCTACTGGTGCTGAAAAGTTGAATAGATTGTAGAATAGCCAAAGAAGATGTAGCATTGTTATAAAACCTTTAAAATCTCTAAACAATCACAAGTAGGGCAGTTCATCACAGTTCATCCATTGCAGCTGATTGTTGAAAGGTCATTTACACCTGTAGGCTACATTGTATTTGGGAAAAGCAAAAGGTATCAGCATAATGTTATTTATGTATTTATTTGTTTGTTTGTTTGTTTGTTTATGAACAAAAACATCTCTGTCAGTTCCATGCCGTTTTCAACAGCTATCAAAAACAAAGGTCATTTTTGGATGGATGGATTTTTTGTGAATGTTTCTTCTTCTACATAAGATTTTAGTCATCTTTAGTTCATGTAATACTTCATTGTCAATGCACAAATTAAGTAACAGTAGTCTGAAACATTATTGTTAATGCACAAATTAAGTAACAGTAGTCTGAAACGAAATGCTGTTTTACATGTAACCAGTGGTGCAAATAACTGACATGTCCAAATGGGCCTTGATGAAATGCGTCGCTAGACTGTTCATACACATTTTAACGGGCCAAAGTTGAAGAACTGTTGTCCGTTATTGTTCGTGCAAATATAGGCTGATTCATGTTCCCTTGCATTGTGTAACTGAGGTCCATGGCTAGTCTGGCTTTCACCAGACCAAGCTCAATCTTTTAAGAAATCAAAAAATAAATAGCGGGCAGATCAGGCTGGGTTCACCCAGCCTAGTCCATGGCACCCGATATTGTTTAATTTTCCGATTGAGATATCCACGCTCTGGCTATTCTAAATGCAAAAATGCATCAAGGAGTTATGACAAAACTGTAACTAACAAACTAGATCCTAATAGAAAGCTGTTAGCTTCCCTAAGCTACAGGTAGGCTTATAAGGTAGGCCTATTTACAACATAAATTGTCAATAGGCTATGCTGGCGACACAAATAAAATCTCCTTTGGAAACCAATGGCTTACGCCTTACAGTATCAAGCGGACTTAAACTGCCATATTGTGGCGAAAATTTGTAATAAAATTCATGCAGCTCCATGAGTTAAGGAAAGCGCGAATGAAGTAGCCACTTCTAAATAGGACCCACTACACAGTAGCTTAAGGTGTGTTGCTAAAGCAACCATAATGAAATTAAGGTGTCATTGTTTGGATACTTCACACACACATGCTTTTTAATTTCACAGACTACAACTACCAAGCTGGAATCAAAGCACATCGATTCCCCTCTCACACACCCTGCACGCACTTAAAACGAAATAAACAGGCTTAGTCTCACGCATGTATAGGCAAAACTGTATCAGTAATGTTGGTAAATCTTCCATTGCACAGAATGATTGTTGTAGCACGTGCAACAAATGACAGTCGAAAGATACAATTACAGTGCTGCTATCAATTTGCTTGGTATATCCGCATTTCTAGTTTTCTACAAATGCAATCAATCAAATTGGCCTCCATCACTCAACCAACGCTAACGGTAACATTACCTAGGTCCTTATTGATATTATAAGATTAACGTACCTGCAGTAAAAACCAAGCATGTCCGATAAACATCCTCAGATTTATGTCGGCTTCAAGAAGAAATGGGAATTACATTTCATGTGAACATCGTCCTATCCTTATTAGACGTTCTCTGCGGTAAATTACAGTCCTTGTAGGAAGCGTCCATTGTTTTTTTCAACCCACTTTTAACTTCCAACAAAATTACGTCTCACTGCAACGATGCGCCATCTAGTGGACAAACGACTACTTATCGCCAATACTGGAAATGCAGCCATGATGATGGTGATGAATATTTATTATGGCTTTCTTTTAATCCTACTGAATTTGTTATTATGTATCGGCCGTTCTAATACCGATAGTATGTGGGTGCCTGTGTGTGTGTGCATGTGTATATGTGTGCACCGCCATCTACAGGCCAATGAGTGTACAGTCACTAAATGTACACATAACCTAATTGTTTTTAGACCCCCCCATGGATGAAATTCTACAAAACTTGGCATACCCCCAGAGAATGCCAGGTCAATCATACACATACAATTTGGTGCAGTTCTGAACATCTTAACTGAAGATAGGGGCGATTAAAGCAGAATAATATTGCATTTTCATTTTTTACCGGGGGGGTGCAAATCACAAATGAGTGATTATGGGCCAGGTTGATGTGGGCCCTTGAGACCAACATACCATAAAAGATTCTTCATCCTCAGTGCCACGGTTCCGGTAGTTATTTAGGAAAAACTGCTTTTTTTGCGGTTCGGGGGGCCCAGCACGGGGGTGGAGTGGCCCCCGGGGACGAAACGAAAATTTTCTGTAAAAGTCTAGTGGGGCTACATACCCACCAAATTTCATGTGCCCCGGTGGTTCGGTGTCCCGGGTATCGTTGACCAAAAATTCAGGAAGTAGATGACGGAAAAAAAAAAAAAAAAAAAACTTTGACAATCCCTATATGACTGACTGACTATATATGGCGGTCATAATAATTATGAAGTGATGAAATGCTATGGTACGTATTAATATATGTCCTTGGAGTTAGTGCAAATGCTGCACAGCCCAAAGTGATTCATAGTGCAAGGGTAAGTAACTTGTTGATAATTACATGAACAAATATTTGGAATAACAGCTTAAAACACGCTAAGACCCTAGACCAGTTCTATGCAGTTGTATGCTGTGAAGGAAGCACAAAGAAGAAGGATGCTGGGCGACTTGACAGGCTGGTAAGGAAAGCTGGCTCTGTAGTTGGAGCTGAACTGGAGTGTATGACTTCAATATCTGATAAAAGGACCCTGAACAAACTGATCAACATTGGACAACGAGTGTCATCCACTCCACAGCACTATTACAAAGCAGAAGAGCTTGATCAGCTGGAAACTTCACTCACTGCCTTGCACAACAGACAGACTGAGGAAGAAATTTGTCCCCAGGGCCATTGAACTGTTCAATGCTTTACCTAAGGGAAGAGGAGAGATAGATTGTCAGCCAGATTGTGGTCACACTTATACCTACTGTACTTAATACTTAATGCTTTATAATCAATACTTGTATAATGGCTGTAACCCTATTACGTCAACCCATTCTTGCACTGATATAGTTTTTCTATAGTTTTTTTTATAAAAAGTATATATACTCTTTTGATCCCGTGAGGGAAATTTGGTCTCTGCATTTATCCCAATCTGTGAATTAGTGAAACACACTCAGCACACAGTGAACACACAGTGAGGTGAAGCACACACTAAACACTAAGCACACTAAACACTAAGTAATAATATATTACTTTGTCTACTCTCTTATATGTCCATATTTATTTTATGCTGGTCTCTAGTATAAGTATATATACTCTTTTGATCCCGTCAGAGGCAGACAGAGTACACAGCTTCATTACTTGAGTAAAAGTACAGATACCCTTTGCTAAATTTTACTGAAGTACAAGTAAAAGTACAACAGTCAGATGTCTACTTAAGTAAAAGTACTGAAGTACTTATTTTTAAAAGTACTTCAGTATCAAGAGTACAAGAGTAGCCTACATTTTCTAAATATTGCATTACTACAGCCACAGTGCTTACATTTATGTACAGAATCGTCCTACATGGAGTTATGAAAAATTGTGTTAATACCTTGGAGAATGTAAAAGGAATTGAAAGTAAAATCAAGTCATTTTCATCTTTTTACCATGTTGCCAGGGATGGGCAGCATTTCTAATACATGTATTTAAAATATGTACAGTATTTCAAATACAAAATACTATTTTGTAATTGAAACAATTGAAGCGAAAACTATCATTAACTTGTTCAGAAATTAGTCTGGCGAGGTGGGGCCACAGGTTGGCACATTCCCGGGATGGACCTGCTGAGTCTTCATCCATTGTTTCGTCCATGGTTTCGTCTCTTATCTAAATCTGACCATGGAGTTGACTTTGGCGGAAAGCTGAAAGTGATTGCTGATAGGCTGTCCCAATCAGTGGCGCCTGCACAATCCAATAACGTTTGAGAGGGAAACAACAAATTGAGGGTTTCCGAGATTTTTCTTTTTTCCCTTTTTTTAGAAGAAGTAACGGGTACTTATGGTTATGGATAGAAATGTAGTGGCGTAAAGAGTACAATATTTGCCTCTCAAATGTACTTGAGTAAAGTCATGAGTACTCCCCAAAAATGATACTCGAGTAAAGTACAGATCCCTCAGAATTGTACTCAAGTAAATGTACTCCGTTACTGTGCGGCTCTGGATCCCGTGAGGGAAATTTGGTCTCTGCATTTATCCCAATCTGTGAATAAGTGAAACACACTCAGCACACAGTGTACACACAGTGAGGTGAAGCCCTTGCTCAAGGGCACTTCAGCCGTGCCTACTGGTCGGGGTTCGAACCGGCAACCCTCCGGTTACAAGCCCGAAGCGCTAACCAGTAGGCCACGGCTGCCCCAAAACACACACTCTAGACTTTATTCTTGTACTGTTGCACTGTTGGACTTACTCATTTGCACCATCACCATGACACTCACTCTCACAGAGCACCTTACCTTACTATGCACAGAGAATTACAGGCTCAGTCTCTGCCTCAGTTATTGCAAGCGCCTCATGCTTTATCACCTAAGCACACTACAGTATGTGGATACTGTTTTAGACTTGATTTAGATTAAGTGTTATTTAGTATAAATTGTATTTTAGTGTATTCTTTATGTTCTACTGTCCTTATTGCTAAGGTATTGTATAAGGTGATATTTACTATGCATGTGTAAGAAACCTATAAACTCAGACACGCATACATACAGACATAGTTGAAATTACACTACGACAATCCGGGGGGTCGACTGTGCGTATTAAAAGGCCTTTTTTCTTTTCAACTCAAATGTGAAGAGTGTAATACACTTGTGTGTATTAAATGTAGCGAACATCCACAAGTCTAGTTACTAAGGTCGGCTACATCAACACACACTCAGGTTTGCATGTGCATCAATAGAGGAGGCATAGCATACTGCAGGCAGTTACACTGACAAGGTGCAGCTGTTAAAGATGCAATACACTGCAGTGTGTGTGGATACAATATTAGCGGGGGGGGGGGGGGGGATTCTGGCTGCTAAACACACCATTTTAACACAGTTTGGGAGGGACAGAAATTCAGTTTACATTACATTAGAATATACTGATATACCCTCAACGTGTTGTTTTCATGTTTTTGCCTCTTTTGAGGGGGTCCAGGTCCTAATCAGGGGGGTTAGAACCCCCCATAATTTGAACTGTGCATACAGACACACACATACACACATACTTAAACACGCACAAATACACACACACACACACACACACACACACACACACACACTCAAACACACAAGGAGGCCTTAGAGAGAGAGAAGCAGGTGATGGTGTGTTGTGTTGTGAGATGATAATGGGCATCATTGCCTCCCACTGCTCCCTACAGCAAGGGGAAAGGCCAGCCAAGAATCGTTGATTTGTGTGTGTGTGTGTGTACGTGAGTGTGTGTGTGTGTGTGTGTGTGTGAGTTTATGTTGCCATTTTAATGCGGCTGTTTTATTGTGTTGTAGATTACGGAGCATAAATACACATTACCTTCGTGTGTGTGTGTGTGTTTGCGCATGCGTGCGTGTGTGTGTATGTGTTTCCTGTTATGAGTGTGTGTGTAATGAGTGTGTGTTATGAGTGTGTGTCTGTATGTATGCACTCTCGTATATCTGTGTGTGTGTGTGTTTGTATGCCGATGTGTGTGTACATGTGTTAGTGTGTTAATGTTTTTGTGTGTATGTGTGTCTGTGTGTGTGTGTGTGTGTGTGTGTGTGTGTGTGTGTGTGTGTATGTGTGTCTGTGTGTGTGTGTGTGTGTGTGCCTGTCTGTGTGTGTGTATGTGTGTGTGTGTGTGTGTGTGTGTGTGTGTGTGTGTGTGTGTGTGTGTGTGTGTGTGCGTGCCTGTCTGTCTGTGTGTGTGTGTGTGTGTGTGTGTGTGTGTGCATGCAGCTTTATCATAGTGGCACAGGCTGTGTCTCCGCAGGCAGCAGGAGAGGGTGAGGGGGGGTGGGGGGCTGCAGGAAATGGGCCTGCATATGGATCGCTCCAATTGAATTAAAAACATTAGCTTCAGAGTGATGGGGCCTCCTGCAGAAAAGAGCAGGAAATTAATGTGATTGTGAGAGCATGGAGACTAATGGAGTATGGAGAGACAGAGGAGAGGAGGGGGGATGGAGGGAGAGAGAGAGAGAGAGAGGAAGGGACAGAGGGGGAAACAAAGATAGTAGTGATTTGAAGGAGGGATGGAGAAGAAGAGACAAAGACACGGTGAGTGAAATAAAAGAGAGAGAAAGAGAACAGACAGAGGAAGAGAGAGAGAGAGAGAGAGAGAGGGAACAGACAGAGGAAGAGAGAGCTCAGAGAGAGAGGGTAACAGACAGAGGAAGAGATAGAGTAAGAGAGAGAGAACAAGAGATAATATAGACATGAGAAGAAGGGCAGAGAAAAGAGCAGAAAGGGGGAGAGAGATATAAAGAAGGAGAGAGCAGGGGGATGAGGTAGGGGATAGAGAGAGAGAGAAAAGTGGACAGATAGATTCAAATTAAGCATCATCATGGGCTGCTCGGTGTGTGATTACCCATGAGCCCCGGAGTGTGCAGCTCATTTTCAGAGCTAGGTCAGCCGTTACACCCCCCCCCCCCACCCCCCAGCTCCGCTCCGCTCCCTACGCCTGCTGCCACCGCCATCCATTCTCCTGACTAATCACACACACACACACACACTCTCTCTTCTCTTTCTCTCTCTCTCTCTCTTTCTCTCTCTCACAAAAACACATACACACATACATACAGAGTCACTCCCTCTTGCACACACACATACACACACACACACACACACACACACACAGAGACACACACACACACACACAGAGACAAAGAAAGAGTCACTCATATATACATACACAGTCACTCTCTCTCTCTCTCACACACACACACACACACACACACACACACATGTCTTTGGGCTCTTCTTCCCCCTGTTGCTACCTCCAGTAATTCATGTCTCTAATCCCCATCTACAGTAGCTCCAGCAGCCCAGAGGGCACAGCACTGAGCTGGCTGGGCACTGGCCTCGATCTGGCCCTGATCCGGCTCCGAACTGCCCCATATCCCATTACTGGTGTCTATCAGACTGATGTGCTACATGATGCCCCCATCCAACATACTGCAAAGCTAAAGAAGCCCCTATCTGCCAAATGCAAACACCCCCACTGTATATTATTTACATGCGCCAGGTAATTGCCTTCTAATCAGTCCACTCTGAGCACACACTAATCCATCTAGTGACTTATCAGCAGACCTGACATCACTCAGTGGAATGACTCCCCTCTGCGCTCTCTCTCTCTCTCCTCTGCTCTCTCTCTCTCCTCTGCTCTCTCTCTCTCTCTCCTCTGCTCTCTCTCTCCTTTGCTCTCTCTCTCCTCTGCTCTCTCTCTCTCTCTCCTCTGCTCTCTCTCTCCTTTGCTCTCTCTCTCCTCTGCTCTCTCTCTCTCTCTCTCTCCTCTGCTCTCTCTCTCTCTCTCTCTCTCTCCTCTGCTCTCTCTCTCCTCTGCTCTCTCTCTCTCCTCTGCTCTCTCTCCTTTGCTCTCTCTCTCCTCTGCTCTCTCTCTCTCCTCTGCTCTCTCTCTCCTCTGCTCTCTCTCTCTCCTTTGCTCTCTCTCTCCTTTGCTCTCTCTCTCCTCTGCTCTCTCTCTCCTCTGCTCTCTCTCCTCTGCTCTCTCTCTCCTCTGTTCTCTCTCTCTCTCCTCTGCTCTCTCTCTCTCTCTCTCTCTCCTCTGCTCTCTCTCTCCTCTGCTCTCTCTCTCTCTCCTCTCAGTCTTTGTCTCCAGTAGAGGATCTGAATAGTCTACCTCTTCTGGAGTTGTTATTCGGAAACATGAGTAGTTGCCAGAGTCTAGGGTTGGGGGGGGGGGGGGGGGTTGTGTGTGTGTTGGGGAGGGGGGCACATTAGAGAGCTTGGGGAGGGAGACATAGGTTTTAGCCTCCAGATATGCTTGTAGTGTTTGTCAAGGATGGTTAAACAAGAGTCAACCCCAACCCCCTCATATCCACACTTCTGAATCTTGAGTATGGGCAAGGGATATCTTAGTGTATCTTATAGTGTGTGTGTGTTTGTCTGTCTAGTGGGGTGGGGGGACAGCATAGACAAATCAGTCCACCAGGCTTGACCAACCAAGCAGAAAGCCCTGTGTGTGTGTGTGTGTGTGTGTGTGTGTGTGTGTGTGTGTGTGTGTGTGTGTGTGTGTGTGTGTGTGTTTATGATGAGGAGGACTGACAGGCTTTGCAAAGTGATTCCCAATGATTGTGACAACTTATTATAAATACTCCCCTTATCTTATACACATACATAATCCTCCATTGTTTGAGCATGCTCCAATCCTAGCCATCGTCTTTCTTCCCTTGTGTGTGTGTGTGTGTGTGAGATGAATGAGGGTGGCTGTGTGTAATTGAAGTGACAGGCCAGAAGCATTTTATTTTCCCTCCCCCTCCCCTCCTCCTTTTGAAAGGACACAGGCCTTGCCCAGGCCTCCTCAGTGTCTATAATAGCATTAGGTCGCTACGCTACGCATCCTGTCTCGTTAGCGCAGGGATGGGAAATCAAAGCTGAAATGAATGTGTTGCATTATTCTGACGATGCGTGGCAAACATTGCTAATTGACAAGCATTTTAATTATGTAATCTCCCCCTCCCTCCCTCCCTCCCTCCCACAGATAGACACGCACACAGACACACACACACACACACACACACACACATACACACACACATACACACAGAGACACACACACACTGTCTGTTCCCTCCAGAGTCCCCAAATAAACACAGCAAGCAGATCGAGGAGTGTTCTGAGTTGCTGTGATTTATTGGGCAGATGGAGGTTGTGTGTTTCTGGGAAAAGCGATTTGAGGCAGAGCACCTTGCTGTCGATCCATTTTTCTGCCTAATCACACACACACACGCACACACACACACACACACACACACACACACACTTATAGACATTCATTCATGTGCACGCACACACACACACACACACACACACACACACACACACACACACACACACACATACGCACACACCCACACAGACACACACAGGATTTGAAGATCCAAACATTGATGGAAGTATGTTACACATTTAGAAAGGTCTGATCAAACACAGAGTGCTTAGTGCTATTCGTCCTTACTGCACTACTGTTTCTGGATAACCATGGTATCATCGTCTCCAAATGGACACTACAGGATACAGGATACAGGATTGCTTTATGTACAGAGTACACAGGAATTTGACTGCAGCACTTAATTAAAAAAAAGAGGATAAAAAAGAAGTTAAAAGAAGTAACATTTAAGACAAGTTAAAAAAGGTGCCACACACAATACATAAGACAATTCTTTTTTGTGTAATTCTTATTCTGATTACAAGTCGGCTGATACTAGCCTGACGAGCCAGACCCACATTAAAATGTAGGGTCTGGACACTCACCGTTCGCAGTGCTCAGTCCGAGGGGCGGGATAATCAGTTGTCTTTCAAATTCCCTCTGTACGCAATAGGACAGCGGCAGCGCTGTGAGTCCCATGCGTTTCCCACCAGCGGAGCTAGTTGGCTAGTTCAAACGTTTGCCAACTTAATAAAAGCTTAACTCGTGTCACACTGTTCGCCAGCAGCAACATCCATCTTATTTGTTTTCAAGTAGCAGGGAATTCAAGCCAAACCGTTGCAACTCTGCCATCAATCATTATGTTAAGCCCACCTAACGACTCTATACACGATTTCATTGGCCTGATTAAGTTTCGATTTCTGGAGCTCACAAGCCAACAGAGAGTTGCTAGACTAGCCCTGGCAGCAAATGTAATTCGCTGCAGCTAGGGGCGCGTCTAGATTTCTAGGCTAGGCTGATACCGTAACGTTAGCATCAAGAGCTTGCCATAACTCGCCTACCTTGGGCCTCTGAAATCCTTCATCTATACGTGAACAACGCTGCACTTCCCATGTCTGGTCAGAAAGATTGCTAAGGGCAGCGGGCCTACTCTGCAAGGGATCTGCCGCTGCCACGACCACCGAGCTGCGGCTGACCTGCGAGCTGCCATGCTAGCATCTAACGTTAGGTACCTGGAGTCTGGATTAAGTAAGGAACTCTGATAACAACGTTACAAACTGTGAAACAACAAACCATCACTGTCCAAATCCACTGAGCTGCTGATCAGCAAGATGCTTCCAGTGCTCTCCAGACGGCTAGTACATCCTCCGGGTTGGTTAGTTGACACAGCTGTGTACGGTTTAGCCCAAGTCATCATTGCCCTTGGACATTTTTCAGCAAGTTAGATGCAACCAAATGGACTAATTTAACATGAAATTTTGTTTTTAAATTTATTTTCTTTTTTACTTTTTATTATTTGTTAATTTGTTTGTTGTCTGTCCTGTATGTCTAGGTGTCACGGTTACGTTGGCGACTACGCCACTCCGTCTGGCAACTTTTGTCCTGTGTCAATGTTTTGTATGTGGAGCGCTTTGGGTTGCACTCTACGCATAAAAATGCGCCATAAATAAAAGTGATTTGACTTGACTTAGTCCACAGTAGTCCACACATGTAGAACAAATTTGTCCAAGACACAAGAACGCTTAATTTGCACTGAGATCCCAGGTTTGTGATACTGCCAGCAAGGGGCTGATATTTTAACAGCTTGGAGTTAAAACAAGTGTCCATATACAAACACACAAACACACACACACATTTTAATTCTTTATTTAAATCCACAAATCATATTACAACAGACAGGATTCAAATATTTCAAGAGATAAGATAAAGCTTTGTCACTCAATGGTATTCAGGGGTACAAAAAACATCTCCTGCGCCATACTGCAAGGCTGCCTATAACTGCAGATATGGAGCAAAACTTTGCTAGCTGTTTTGTTTTTCTGCTGGAGAGCCCTGCTAGCCTTAACCCACTGAAAACAAGATTGTTGACATGCCCAAAGCTGCCAAAGTTCAACACCACTAGCTTGCATTGATAGCCTAGGTCACATAGTTTTGTCCGTATGGGTTGGTACTTCATGATTTTATCATTAAAAGCCATGTCCATGTAGAGATCATACACACATCCTATTTCAAGTATGTACTTCCCTTCTGTCTCGGTCTAAAAACACAACATCAGGGGTGTTAGGGATGTTACAAAACACATCAGTGGAGCTGTTAAACCATTCTGGCATAATACGCGAATGTTTGTGCATGGTCACATTATCTGGAAGTACATCCTTAACAGTGCTACCAATAAGGTCAACAATTCGGTCGTGGCATGCAGTATAAAGTCCTTTGTACATAGTACAGCCATTAACAATATGGGCAACTGATTCGAGGTGATGGTCAGAGTATGAGTGCATTATACAGTGTGGATGGTGGATTGCAGGGTACCATAATGCAAGGTTGTATTTGGTGGGTAACACCTGCAGTCTGGCTTTGACAGTGAAACAAAGGATGTCCTCCCCAACAGCGGCATTTGTAAACATGGAGTGTGAGACAGAGTGGTCGGCAAAGTGTAGGCATGCCAACTTTCCCTGCATTCTGAGTCCAGTCCTGTGTTGTTTGGTGTCTGTTTGTTTTATGTTAAGAAGGAATCTCCTTGCTATTGTATTCTGTAGTGTGTGTTGTGCCTCGTTGTGATATACAGTAGCCTCTGCTGTTACACATGGCTGTGACAACTGCATCAGATGCCTGTGGTGCTGTGTGTGAGTTGTGTTGTGTCCATTCCAGTTTAACTGACATTCTGTTGCACAGATCATTAGGTCCAGCCAGTCTGATCGGACTCCAAAGCCTGCAGCTTGTGTGTCCAGTTTCCCGCTGCTTTTCCTCCTAAAGCCTAGGAAGCTGTCCTGGCCTGGTTTGGCCAGAGGGACCTTCCTCTTCCTGAGGTCCAGCAGGAGGGAAGCTCTGGCTAGCTCTCTGACAGTGGCATGGTCATTGTTGAGCATGCAGATGAGGTGTGTCAGCCTGGTGGCAGTGTATACCCATTCCACGTTTGGGACACCCAGCCCCCCCTCTTTGCGTGAGAGGAAGATGAGGTCCCGGGTAGAGTGAGAGTTCAGCCCCAGCCATTTTCTGAAGGCCTGGACTGTTTTATTGTTCATGTCGCGTAGGACATCTTGCGGGATGTGGACGTTTGCAAAGAGGTGTTGTACCTTTGCCAGGGCCATCTCTCTGATAGCGTCCAGTTTCATGACTACAGGGACGGGGGAGGAGTCAATTAGGTCGATCCTGGGGCCTCATTTATAAAAGTGTTGCGTAGAAGCCATCCTTCATTTGATCTTAGATCATTTCTGAAATGATCGTACGTGTGATTCAGAGAACACGAACGTACGCACAAAAAAACGTGCGTACGCCACCCTTCCAGATGTGTCCATTATAAATCACAAATGAACGTCAACTTGTGCGCAGCCGGATGGTTTTAGGTCTCCACCTTGTAAACACACCCTCATCAATATCATTAGCATATGTTTTAATGAAATCAATGGCCTAAATACTGTAGCCTATGTAAAATTATATATTGAAAACATTGTATAGGCCTAGCCTATGCCATCTGATGTTAACTAGCCTATATGCGTCAGTTCGAGTAGCTTAACAAATTATGTTTTTTCCAGCAAAGCTTTCTGGAAAGAGATCGTATGCATCCATGTCCATTATCCTCTGCTCGCTTTCAATCCTTTTGCTTGCAGTAATGTGAATAATCAACATTTGCCTATGTTTAGGCCTACTTTGTAGAAAAAAAATTGGGTAGGCCTACCTTATGAAGGAAAGACCTAGGCCTACAGCATAATCCTGTACGTTATGGTACAGTAGGCTACTGTACGTTTCCAATATGACCCAGGGTAATATGCTGATTTAGTCTACAAAACAGAGGACTAAATTAAGCGTGATATGTCATGTAGGCTTAACGTTTCTTTTAGGATAGGCTAATGTTTTTGCTGAAAAAGTACCCTTCGCCGGTCATTATTAATTCATTCTGCATATCTTTGCTATCGTTTTCTTTCAATAATGTCCAATGGCTTAAACATTGTCCTTTATTGTTTGCTTTAGGCCTACCTCTATATTCTAGCCTACATTATTCAACTCACGTACTGTCATCTGGGCACTGCCAGTCAAAAAAAGCAAACAGGTGCGCGCTTTGCACCTCTTTACGTAACTCCGACGCAACACTAAATATGAAGATGCCTTGCTTTCAGAAGATAACTTCCGTCCCTTGGTTGTGTAGGCTATATATGATATAGAATATCTACAGCCTACATTGTATAGCTTACATTCAAATATTACCTTTCTGTTACAAAGCTGGGAATAGGCCTATGAACGCAAATTAGGATGTAGTGGAGGCTAAACGCGAGTAAACGCAGTTTATCCACCTCTGAAATTTCAGAAATAGAGTTTAGGCCTACCCACTTCTTATTAGAGTTTATCCACCTCTCAAAAGAGTTTATTCACTTTTAACATTCAAAACTGTATTATCCAATATTATCCTATATTCCCTATACTGTACAATAACCTCCACCATTATCAAACATGTTCTGAATGCGTCCAAAAACGTCTTTAAAAATCTTCTGATATTGATCATGCATATGGCAAAGAAAGACAAGAGATCGTTGGTCTTGGAATTTTGATCGCAAGACCTCAGATTACTTGCAGTACCCCGGCATTACCACAAGGAAATGGTCGTACGTCAAGTTTGAACCTGACGTGGAGATAAGCACTTTTCCACGTCAAAGACGTTTTTTATAAATCTGAGCGTTGGCATGGATTTGAGCGTACGCACGGTCTAAGATCAAATCTGTGCGTAAGAACGCTTTATAAATGAGGCCCCTGTTCTTATAGGCATGGCATAGCTCCTGTACCTGCTCCCCCCACTCACCTGCAATGTTGATGTTATGGCCAAGATAGGTGTATGACTCATGGCGTGGGTAGACTCTGATGGGCTGCCACATGATGGTGAAGGAGGGGGGTTTGTCCGATTTGGCTTTATACCAGCGGTTGCCACCGCTGCGTCGCTCGTATAGTGCTGCGCACTTGGTGTGTTTTACCTCCAGTTTTGACCAGCGAAGAAATTCGTCTGTTCTGGCCAGCATATTATATGTATGTATGACGCCCTCATCTCTGGAGGAAATCGCCACATCGTCTGCATACCCCTGAACAGGGTTTTGGGGATCTGGTATGAGGTGGTGCACACTGACAGAGCCACTTGAGCCACACACACACACACACACACACACACACACACACACACACACACACACACACACACACAGAATTAGATGGGGTAAGAGAATGCTTCTCAGTTGTGTGAGGGGGTAAGAGAATGACTCCTGCCCCAACCAAAACAGTGGCAGTGGGTGTAAGGGTTCAAGAGAGATGGTTCAAGAGAGAGAGAGAGGGGGGAGAGACAGAGAAAGAGAGGGGGAGAGAGAGAGACTGCTCATTGGAGAGAGTAGCACTGGAACTTCTGAGGCTGGGAAAAACACTCTTGTGTGTCATGATTGTGAGTGGGTGAGTGTGTGTGTTGTTTTTGTGATTGATTGACACCTAGACTGGCATTACAGCTAATTTATTACTAAGATGGTAGTAGGCTACTGCGTGGGCATATATTTTACTCACACACATATCTATTCTCAGAGATGGAGATGTAAAGGCACTCTGGAGAGCAACACACAGACACACACACACACACACACACACACACACACACGCATACAATGTGCTCACCATACCACAAACATTCATTAGAAATTGTGAAAGCTTTGGCACCCCAGTTAGAGCAGGGCTGTGTTTTTAACGAGATGTGTTGATGCCCCCCCCCCCCCCACACACACACACACACACACACACACAGCCTCCACCAGTCATCATTAGTGCAGTAATGAATCTCTAGTGACAAGCAGGCGGGAGAGGAATGTTTCAGATCTGTGCCCACACTCTCTCTCTCTCACACACACACACACACACACACACACACACACACACACACACACACACACACACACACACACAACTATAAATACATTCACAATGACATAAAACCATATCCACACATTCTACATGTTATATGAACTCTCACTAACATACACAAAGATAAACAAATTAAATAAATCTCATTATGACTTGAGTACATCCATATGCATCCAAATACAGGCTGCAACCATACATCCATATACTGTACATACTACTAGACATATATTGTGTGCCATTGCTGCAAGCATACATATACTGGATTGTGTGCAGTTGGAGAGACAGAGAAAAAGAGGGGGAGAGAGAGAGACTGCCCCCCCCCCCCCCCATGGGAGTGATTTGAGTGGGAGATCAGTGGTGATGGGCATCAGATCGCTGATGTGCAGCTCAGTGTCCTAGTGCTGATTACAGCCAGTTATAACACCACCAGATTATGATGGCAGGTTGCTGCTGCCACACAGAGATAAGAGATTACAGAGCACCTACAACCCTCACCTGCTAAGACTGTGTGTGTGTGTGTGTGTGTGTGTGCGTGCGTGTGCGTGTGTGTGCGTGGGTGCGTGCGTGGGTGCGTGCGTGCGTACCTGCGTGTCTTTGACAGACTGTTTGGCTGTGCATTTGTTTGTTTGTTGGTTACATAAGTGTGTATGTGTAGTCAGCAAATATATTTGTGCCAAAGACAAGAGACAAATGGAGGTACAGTATGATGAGAGGAGGATAGCCAGCAGATACTGATGCTTGATTTCCTCATGTTAATTACGCAGACTGATCACACACACACACACACACACACACACACTCACACACAGCTCTATTTCTCTGTAGCACTCTCTCACTTGCTACCTTTCTGTTTCTCCCTCTCCCTTCATCCCTCTCTCTCTCTCGCTCCATCTCTCCCTCCCTGTTTCTGGTGGCTGAGCTGTGTTTCTCTAAGCTGATGTGCGTGGCCATCACACACACACACCGGGGGCGCAGCACTCTCCTGCTGCCATATCCTTCCCCTCTCTTCCTCTCTCTCTTCCTCTCTCTCTTCCCTTCTGTCTCTACCTCTCTCTCTTCCTCTCTCTTATCCCCTCTCTCTTCTTCTCTCTTCCCCTCTCTCTATCTTATTATCCCCCCTTTTCTCTCTCCTTGTTCCTCTCTCCTTTTCTGTCTTCCTCCTCTCTTTCATTATGTCACTCTCCTTTCTGTCTCTATCTCTCTGCCCCTCTCCCTCTCTCTCTTTCTCTCTCTCTCTCTCTCTCTCTCTCTTCTTCTCCCCAAGGGAACTCTTTCTGTGCTAACCTTCCGAATGAGACGCACATTAGTTGACATTTACAGCGTCTCGGAGCTGAGCTGAACTGAGCGCGCTCACTACCCGCCAGCCAGCACCACCCCAAGATTTATCGCTCCCAACATTTGCCACCTGTCTGCCACACACACACAAACACACACACACCCACACACACACTCAAACTTGCACACACACTCTCTCTCTCTCTCTCTCTCACACACACACACACACACACACACTCACACTCAAACTTACACACACTCTCTCTCACACACACACACACACACACACACACACACACACACACACACGCACACACACACCCAGCACAGGCCCCGAGACCATTAGTGTGTGTCAGTCACCCGTAGGAGTAATATGCACCGCCGTCTCTTTATCATCGGTGAGCAGCGACTCGGATTTATTAAGGGTTAGACATTATCAGCCAGATTTTCTTTTCCCCCTTACACACACACACACGCACACACACACTCTCACACACACACACACTCTTACACACACGCTCACACACATGCACACAAACACACACACGCAGACACGCGCACACTCACTCACACTCTCACACACACACACACTCTCTCACACACACGCACACACACTCACACACACACACACGCACACACACACAATCACACACACACACACAAACACACTCTCACACACACACACACTCCTCTCAGGGCCAGAGCCTCATCCTGGGTGTATTACCGATGTCTCTGACATATACGCTCCGGCACTAACAAGCAGCCCGTGCTCTTGTCTTACTAATACCTATGGCACATGTTTGCATTTCATTTCATTTCTCTCTCTCTCTCTCTCTCTCTCTCTCTCTCTGTCTCTCGCTGCTGCTGGTTTTGAATGAGGAGCTGGAGCCGCGCTTAGCTTCAGAGTGCAATATTGAGCGTTATTGAGAACAGCATGTTTAATAAAGACATGAGCCACCACTGTAATGCCCCACCTCGCCTACCCGCCCACCCCCACCCCCACCCCCGTGTTGTGTGGTAATAAAATGTGTCTGAGGTGATGAGGGCTGTTTGCCCCCAGAATCAGCAGTGGCTCCACCTCTTGGACTCTGGCTCTACACGGCCCTCACACACACGGCTGTCACAGCTGCTAATGCAATAAAACTCTGCAGCAGTAATACTGTAATGCCGCTACGCTACGCGCTCATATACTTTTCATATCCAGCATTCTTAAGAGACCCTGACAATATGAAAGGAGAGGAGTTATTAGCTCTGTGCTGCTCTCTATTTGTTGTGGTCTCTGAGTGTGTGTGTGTGTGTGTGTGTGTGTGTGTGGGTGGGTGGTTGTACTATTTTCGAGAGTTTCTGAGAGAAGAAAAGAGGGGAAAAAATCAGCAGTGTACCAAACAAAACAATAATAAAAAAATATACAGATCTTTTGTCTCCTTTGTCTGTCTGTCTGTCTGTATCTGCATTGTCGCATCTCTGTTACTGCCCTGGCGTATCCCTGGTCTTGTGTTTTGTATTGTGTATTCCTCTACGTACAGTATCTGTATGCTGTCTTGTGTGAGTGTGTGTGTAGGTCTATGTCTGAATGTGTGTGTGTGTGTGGGTGTGCTTGTGGCATCTTTGTCGCTGCCCTAGAACATTTACTGCCCTGTGACTGTGTGTGTGTGTGTGTGTGTGTGTGTGTGTGCTGCGGCTGAGAGTGGCGTCACACAGGGAGACAGATGGCTGTGACGCGGAGAGAAGAAGGTCACGCCGCCAGCAGCCGCCGCCGTAGCCGTAGTGGCATCAGCGTTAGCCGCCGCCGTAGCCGTAGTGGCATTAGCGTTAGCCGCCGCCGTAGCCGTAGTGGCATCAGCGTTAGCCGCCGCCGTAGCTGTAGATAGATAGATAGATACTTTATTGATCCCCATGGGGAAATTCATGTAGTGGCATCAGCGTTAGCGGCCGCCGTAGCCGTAGTGGCATCAGCGTTAGCGGCCGTCGCCTCAGCCCTCATTCATTAGCTGGCCGCAGCCGGCCGAGCGCCAGGTCTCCTCTCATCCAGCCAGACCCGCTAGGCCTGGCCCAGATTAATGGAGCCCGGCTGGGTTATATACGGCCTCTAATCCATCTCACGGGTCACTGCTGAAGTATTAGGGTCACAGGACACGGCCACTATGAGTCACCCCTTTTTTATGCATAGATCATATATTAAACCAAACGTGAAGCTAAAGTGGGTTACTTATAATATCCATTTAATTAGAAAGAAACTTTAGACTCTGTCAATTATTTTCAGGTGATTCAAAATGTATTATATGTAATCATCAATCAAAAATAACATTTAAATTATGAGGCAAGTATTTCACCAGTGTAATATAATCAAACATATGGTATGATTAAATATCTTATATGGTCTATGCATGCAAGAATACGTACCTCTTATATGGTATGCATGCAAGAATATGCACCTCTGAAAATATGTCACATTGTGTTTTCTGCACAGTTGGATACAGCAGAATAGATTGTTGTTCTGGTGCCTTTATTCCACATTAATACCACAACTCTGGAATTAAAATAATCTGTGATTCTTTTGATTATAATCAACTACAAATTACTTAATAAGTGATACCTATCTTTAAGAATTATAACAAATCATTCTACAAAGGCATGATAATAACAAAGACATGATCAGTTTTGAAGTTGTGAGGGAACAAAATCTGCTCTTTCTCTCCTCTCTTTAACTGAGAGCTCAGAAGTCTCTTTTCTTTCTTTCATTTCCTGGACCCCCACCCCCCCGGTGGCAGCCGCAGTGGTGGGGGTGGGTCTGAGGCTTTGTCAGGTGAGAATTGGAGGCTGAGGGGTTATAAGAATTCATTACAGACAAATGATTACAAATCTCCATCAGACGAGCTGCTCTCATCAGAGAAGGCAGATGAGGCTGTTAATTCATTCAGAGAAAAAGGGAGAGAGAGAGAAAGAGGGAGGGAAAGAGAGAGAGAGAGAGAAAGGTAGGGAGGAAGAAAAGGAAAGCGTGGGATAGAGAGAGGGAGGGAGAGAGAGAAGGTGGGATGGAACTGGGGATGAAATGAGAGATTGAGAGCGTAGGTTTCTGTTCTCTAGAGCTCTTCAGCTGTAATTTAACCACCATCTGCAGAGACAGGAGACACACACACATACACACGCACACATACACATACGCACGCACACATACACACATGTGCACACACACACACACAGACAAAGTCACACACACACACACACACGCACACACACACTATCGTTCCAAGCGTTCATGTGTAGAAAGGGGGTTTAATTTGGATGATTATAAATTCCTCTTGCTCTCTCAACAACCAATCTCTGCTTAGTGGAATTTGGAACTAATTACATTGGCTTTGAGATATCCTAAGACCTGAATTTAATCATAGGTAGGATCGATCATGACAACCCAAAATTTGTCAATCGGATTCTGCATTTGTTCTAACGTTAGTACATTTGTAACAACTCTGATTTCCTTTGTTCATCTCCTGTTTAAATGTCAAAAAGTGTGTGTGTGTGTGTATGTGTGTGTGTGTGTGTGTGTGTGTGTGTGTGTGTCACAAGGGCAGCATCCTGTGAATGAAAGAAGGGACAGAAAAAAGATGTGTTATGAGTTGAATTTTTCAACTTGATTGGTGCTATCCTTGAGGACAGGGGATTTTCACATAAGAGTGTTATTCTTAGTTCCTGTAATTAGCTGTGTGTGTGTGTGTGTGTGTGTGTGTGTGTGTGTGTGTGTGTGTGTGTGTGTGTGTGTGTGTGTGTGTGTGTGTGTGACAGTAATGTACATGTAAATATATATTCCTAAGGTCACAGAATCCATTCTGTACTACATGACAGGTGAAAGGTTGGCCAAATCTGTACCTTCCATCACCATGTATAGATCACTCCATGGTTTCACTGGAATTTGTTGTTAGATTAGATTAGATTCAACTTTATTGTCATTGTGCAGAGTACAAGTAAAGCCAATGAAATGCATGTTGTGTTTCATTTGCAGTTTGCGTTTGCAGTTTGGGTTGGGGGCTTTCGGGCGGGTTTTTTGTGCAAGTGACCACGTTTAAAAACCCAGGGCTGTAGTGGAGGCTGAACGCAAGTAAACGCAGTTTATCCAACTCTGAAATGTCAGAGCTCAGAAATAGTCACATTCACAATATTTACACTTATCAACACTCTAGAAACCATTTACTGTAATACCACTGGTATTGTCCACCTTACTGTGATCACAGAATTCATAGTTTATTTATTATCTTATTTGACCTCTTCACCCCTGCTACTGCTACACAGCACTTCCACCTCACAGAGCAAAATACGCAAATTACGCATGTATTTACATGATGATGGATGTATATGAGTGATTTTATCTTTGAAATGAGTTTATTCTAGTAAATTCTAGTTCAGCTAATCTAATGCTCTCCCCACTACCCCTCTGTCTGTGTGTGGCGCTAAGTCTGGATCAGATCCTGTGAGATCGGGGCTGCCTCGCCAAAGGGCAGGGCACTTGGGAAGGGGGGGGGGGGGGGGTTAGTTGGGACGGGGGGGGGGGGGGCACTTTTTGTCATTTAGTGCTGGAATGAGAGCCTCCCAGATGCCATCTCTACTTATGATCAGACTTGCCACTACCCGCCCACCCCCCTACCCGACCCCGACCCTGACTGGCACACACAACAAAGGCAGAAGGGGCACTGGCATATTGGCAAGTCTGTGTGTGTGTATATGTGTGTGTGTGTGTGTGTGTGTGTGTGTGTGTGTGTGTGAGGGTGGGCCAGCTCTCACAAGAGGGGGATTAGTGGGCATGCCCCCCCCATTCCATTCCACTGTGTTGTTCTCACAGAGGATTAGAGTGCGCTCAGGAACCCGCTTTTAACCAGTGCGTGGCCCCAAGCGTGTCTGTGTTTCACTAAAGCCCTCTGTGTGTGTGTGTGTGTGTGTGTGTGGTGTGTGTGTGTGTGTGTGTGTGGTGTGTGTGTGTGTGTGTGTGTGTGTGTGTGTGTGTGTGTGTGTCTGTGTGTCTGTGTATATGAGGTTATCGAGTGTGCATGTGTGTGCGTGTGAGAGTGAAAGTGAGTGTGTGTGTGTGTGTGTGTGAGAGAGAGTGAAAGTGTGCGTGTGTGTGTGTGTGTGTGTACGTGTGTTGCTGGCCTACCTGGTGCCATCTGTCTGATGGGACCCATTCATCTCCCTTTATCCAATATGGGTCCAATTCAGCCGCATCCAAGTCTCTGATACACCCCATACACACACACACACACACACACACACCACCTCTAACTACCCCCCCCCCATCTCTGTCCCTGCCAAAGATCCCTTTAGCAGATAACGGCAGATGCACTCCGTGCCATGGGAAAGAAAGAGGCCTTTCAGAGCGGCCAGCAGGGTAAATTTAGAAGACAAATAACGTGGGTCATGTGACCCTTTTAAGAGGCTATCTCTTTGGAGAAAGAGGATGTTAAACAAACTCAGACATGAGCATTAGTGGTTGGCTGGGGGGGGGGGGGGTATGGAGTGGGGTATGTCTGGATCAGGTTTCACTGAAGGGGTCCTCTGTGATGTTGTTGATGTCTCCTTCTCTGTCTCAGTGTGGGATTGCTTGATGTCCCTAGAGTTCATCTCTCTCTTCTCTCTCTCTCTTTCTTTTTTTCGCTATGCGTGTGTGTGTGTGTGTGTGTGTGTATAAGAGAGAAAGAGAGAGAGAGAGAAGAGAGAGATGAACTCTAGGGACATCAAGCAATCCCCTTTGTATATTTTTGTTCTTGTGTGTGTAAATGTATGTAAGGATATGTTTGTGTTTGTGTGTGTGCATGTGTTTTCTCTGCTTGCATGTCCACTATGTAATAATAGCATATGGTGTTTCACTCTCTCTCTCTCTCTCTGTGTGTGTGTGTGTGTGTGAGTGCTTTTTTCCATCTCTCT